>NC_056527.1:141967794-142067084 GCF_019175285.1 Sceloporus undulatus
GCTGACTTAAATGGACCATCAGTTTCAGCGGTTCGTTATTTCCCCGAAAAACAAAGACTGGGTATTTATAGCAGTGTGTTCCACTATAACTGCCACAGCTGCATCTTATGTTAATCTTGGCATTTGTTTTAAGGTGGCATTCAGAAATTATGTCAATGAGTTTAGTGCAATGTTTTTGGTGGGTTTTTCGGGCTATGTGGCCATGTTCTAGCAGAGTTTCTTTCTGATGTTCGGCCAGCATCTGTGGCTGGCGAAACATCAGAAAGAAACTCTGCTAGAACATGGCCACATAGCCCGCATAAACCCACAAAAAAACTATGGATGCTGGCCCTGAAGCCTTCGACTTTACATCTAGTACAATGGTTACTAAATTTTGGTCCTCCAGATATTTTGGACTTCAGCTCCAGGAGTTCCTGACTGTCGGCCATGTGATGGGAGCTTTGGAAGTTGAAGTCCAAAATGGCCCGGAGACCAAGTTTGAGAACCACTGCTGTAGTGCTTTCCAAACTGCAAATCCCAGGATTCTGGAGGATGCAGCCATTGCAGCTGAAGTGGTATCAAACTGCTATGTTTTGTTCGGGTGAAAGGGACTTTGGTGGTTATGTCTTAGTTTCTGCAGCCTTTGGCATCAAAGCCTGGGGGGGGGGAGGAGTGACTCCTAACTTCTCACTTATACATGTCCCTTTTTAATCTTAGCTCAGTTGAAAGTTCTTTAGTCATCCATCCTGGTTTCTTGAGACATCTCCCATTTTTCTTCCTCATTGGAACTGTTTGAAATTGTGCCTTCAGAATCTCCCTTTTAAGAAACTCCCATCCATCTTGAGCTCCCTTCTCTTTTACTATTGTTGACCATGGGATCACACCCAGTATTTCTTTAAGTGTACTAAAATCAGCTTTCCTAAAGTCTAGAATGCGTGTCTGACTCTGCCTGGCTTCTCCTTTCCATTGTATAACAAACTCCAGGAGAACATGATCACTTCCACCTAAGGAACCCACCACTTGCACCCTGTTAACCAAGTCATCCTTGTTGGTTAGGATCAGATCTAGAATAGTTGAACCCCTTGTTGCCTCTTCCATCTTTTGGACAATGAAACTGTCTTCGAGGCAAGTGAGGAATTTACTAGACCTTGAGGATTTTGCTGAGTTTGACTTCCAGCAAATATCAGGATAGTTGAAGTCGCCCATCACGAAATATTTGAAGGGATGTCATATTGAGGAGGGAGCAAGCTTGTTTTCTGCTGCTCCAGAGAACAGGACCCAGAACAATGGATGCAAGTTACAGGAAAAGAGATTCCACTCAACATTAGGAGGAACTTCCTGACAGTAAGGGCTTTTCAACAGTGGGACACACTTCTTCCTTGGAGTATAGTGGAGTCTCCTTCCTTGGAGGTCTTTAAACAGAGGCTGGATGGCCATCTGTCGGGGATGTTTTGACTGAGAGTTCCTGCATGGCAGAATGGGGTTGGACTGGATGGCCCTTGGGGTCTCTTCCAACTCTATCATTCTATGATTCTATGATTCTCCCTTTTCCAACTTCTAGAAACAGATAGCCGCTTGTTGTGTGGATCACCTGGAGGAGGAAGCGGCCCAAATGTGTGTCACAAACAAGCAGGATGTTATTCTTTCTCTATCCCAAATGCAGATGCTCAGTTCTGTCCTTGGTGCCCATGAACACATCTGAGACCATTTAACTTAGCATCTGGAAGCTGTTAGAGAGTGTTAGAGAAAACCACAATTATTTAATCAGGCTGTGTCCATCTGTGTTGGCCTTTGCCACTGGAAATTTGTTATAATCCATTCAATTCTGTAAAGAAGAGAAGCAAACTGCCACTTTTGCAAACTGACCGATAAAATGTGAGCAGCCATCTCTCTCCAGCTATCAGGTGGTGCAACATAAGCTGGTGCAGAGGCATGGATAAGGCTGAGGTTACGTTCAAGCTTCAAGTTCAGCAGGTGTCCAAGTGAAGTGCAGACTATGCATTAGGCACAAAGCTCGGCTTCCTGACCATTTAGCTTTTCTTAAAGAAAATCAGGTTTCTAGCTCTTATGATACAGCAAAAAGTTATTTGTAAGTGTGTAGACAAAAATGTATCCATGGCTGATTAAGTCATTTCCAGTGCAGAATAGTGCTTCAGCATTCAGCATAACAAATTCACTTTTCTCAATGGCAAGCCAAACTAGAATTATGTTCATGTTGCTGATGTTCAATAAGATAATTCAGGCACATTGGTCCATTGGCACAACATATATAGATTGGGGGGGAAGCAGGGTTGGCCC
Source organism: Sceloporus undulatus (assembly GCF_019175285.1). Classification (NCBI taxonomy): domain Eukaryota; kingdom Metazoa; phylum Chordata; class Lepidosauria; order Squamata; family Phrynosomatidae; genus Sceloporus; species Sceloporus undulatus. The sequence goes on from NC_056527.1 coordinate 141,970,072, forward strand.
TCAATTTATTGCTTATTAAATTATTAAAACATTTATATTTCATCCTCTGTCTAAAGATCTGAGGGCAGCATACGATAAAACCAACATGATCAATTTAAAACAGTGCAAACAATTAAAACAATTAAAAGTGAAAAACATATTTGTCCTGTGCTCCCGTCAGCAAACATCCTGGGAAGCAAGGGGTTATAATGCAAGAATAGTCAAGCAGACAATGTAGTCCAGGCTTGTTGTTGTTAACTGCCCTCAGTTTGAACAGATCAAGCTTGAAATACCCCTTAGAAGGAAAGGTGATCAAACTGAAGCTGTCATACTTTGGCCACATCATGAGAAAGCACGACTCACTGGAAAGGACAATAATACTAGGAAAGGTTGAGGGTAATAGAAAGAGAGGAAGGCTGCATGTCATATGGATGGACTCAATCAGGCCACAGGTCTAAATCTACAGGACCTAAACAGTGCAGAGGAGAATAGTTGGGCTTGAAGATGTCTCATCCACAGGGCTGCCACAGGGCCAAGTCAAAGGCAGTTAACAACAACAGTCAAAACAGACCCGCACTATTCTTACTCCATCCTCACCCTGTATAGGAAAGGCAGGCTAGATCACAGCATAACTGACCAAAGCAATGATAGGACATCATTCATACAAGCCATTTCCCCCCAGATCTGATACCTTGCCCTTAATTCCTGTGACTTCTGGCAATGGCTTCTCCAGACTGTCCTTCTGCACAACCCTCCCCCCAGTTGGTTTCACTCAGAGTGATTTTATTCATTTTTGGACCTCTGGACTCTTTGATTCCTGCTAGCTGCATTCCACACCAAGTTATTTATGACATATAGATTCTCTAAAGCTATCCATAACCCACAGTGGAGTCGCCATCCCAGTGGCATAGGACCTACTAGCCACTACTGTGTTGTGCCTCTCTGTAGGATAGCCAAGTGTTTGAGGAGGGGCTGAGTACATCTGTTTCAGTTGTTCACACTGAACAATTAGCTTGTCTAGATAAGGCAGGCAGCAAATACTCATAAGCTGCTGGGAGCAATGTCCATCACACATTCTATGGAAAAGACACTCAAGTCAGCTTGGAGACTGCCCTGCTTTCTGGACCCTTGAAACTGGACTCTGACTACTCTTTTGCATGTCCCTCTGCCTGTTTTGGTTTTCCTGACTACTGACTGATTCCTCAGCTTCTTGACCTCTGGATATTTCTCACATGGCTTCTCTCCTCTCTCAGTCAGCTACAACTGGTCAGAATATTGGACAATGACTGGTTAAAGTCAGGTTCAAACCCACCCTCAACCAGCAATCCAAGGAGGCCACTCACTATCTTTCACCTTAAACTACTTCACAAAGTTATTGTGACAATAAGCAGAGGGTGGAGGGGATACACACTGCCCAAACTTCCTTGGAAGAAAGTCAGAGTACACCCATACATTCCAACAACAATTGTGCCTTTACCGTTGTAAGGGATTCCATAGTCAAGGTGCTGCTACAGAGAAAGCCCTATTACATGTACCCACCCATCTAAATTCATGCGGTGTTGGGACACGCAACAGGACCTCCTCTCAAATTTCTGGCGGGCTCCTATGGGAAGAGGCAGTCTTTCGGATATCTCAGCCCAAAGTCATTTAGGGCTTTGTTGGTCAACACCAGCACCTTGGATTGATCTTGCAACAGCAAGAACAAAGAGGCTGCTCCTTAAAGAGACCTGGGAAGAGGGAGATTCCCAGGTGAAGAAGAGCATTTGCTGACAAAATCAAAAGATGCAGTGAAGACTTCGCCACAGGAAGGAGAGAGAAGGAGGGAGGGAGAGAGAGAGAGAGAAAACATGAGTACATTGAATTCCCATTGATGCTCCAACTGTAACAAACAACCAGATGGCTGAGCATCCCAGGGAGACCCCATTCAGAAAGGAAGCGGAGAGAAGAGTCCAGGGGTCAGTTCGATGCAAACAGCCATTCCCAGTGGAAAGTCCAAGAGGAAAAACAGATTATGAGCGGTCTTCATGGGCTCTGCACAGCTTGTGGCAGTAAAACTGAAATCTGAAGGCACAGTAGCATCTTTGTCTCTCATCTCTGGCACATTGCTGGATATATTTCCCTGCCCTAAGCTCTCTCTCAGCTCATTTCCCACAGTTCATTTCCTTTGTTTATAACACTCTGAACTTTTTGCTTTGGCCTCCATCCGTCCCTGATCCCTCCCCGCTTTTCTCATCCTAAGTGTTTACTTATTTAAGCATCTTGAGCCTCCATGATATTGCATAACGCCTTGTTACATGACATTTCTTGACAAAGATTCTAGTCCCTGTGGTATTCGCTACCACCATGAAATGTTGATCATAGGGGGAACAGGACTGCCATGAAACAAACCCCAACAAGGGCCAGACCAGATGTATGATCTGCAGTTCCATGTCGCTAAAAATGGAACTGCTTCAGTCTAGTTGAAAGAAATACCTGGAGATTTGATTTTAGCAAGAAAAAAAAGTACATGTGTGAAATACTGTATGTAGAATCTTTGTTAGATCAGGGCTAACTGTCCACAACAGCTTCAAACCCTAATTCCTTTTCCTTCAGCTAAATTCAAACCTCAGAAATGCTTGGCTGATCAAGATAAAATTTCAGGGGACATTAGTAGAGAAAAAAAAATGGCGAGTAGCAAGGATCAAACCCCTCACTTTTGCCAATTTAAATCAGACAGCCCATTTAAACAAGTGGGTGCCCTCTGTGGATGTGCATAGCACTGAACGCCATGCAGTCCAGACAGATGGCACTCAGGCTGGGATGGCATGGACATCCCTTTTGCGTCTGTTGTTCCAGCTGCAGCAAGGAAAGCTTGTACAAAAGCCTCTGTGATTAGCATCATGGAGCCATCTTTAATTCAAAGTCAGGAAAGCTTTTTTTCTTTTCCTTCCTTCCTTCCTTGGCTAGGGCCATGTCTCTTTGGGAATAATTGGATGGGGGCCATACACCAGAAATGAGATTGGCTGAGGGTGGAACCAGAGGCAAAAATAGGTGGAGTGGCCATTTTTTATTCTCTTTCTTTGTATGTACACTGTTGTGTAAATCTACAGCACTATATAAATAAAGTTTAATAATAATAATAATAATAATAATAATAATAATAATAATAATAATAATTTCTTTTCTTGCCACTTCACTCTTTTTTCTCTCTCCATGCCACCACATTTCTCACTCTCCCTCTTTCTCTGCTACCCCCTTTGTCTCTCTATGCCACTCCTTCACTCTCTTTCTCTCCCCCTCAGAGCCACATATCGTATTAAAGATATTTAGATATAATGTATTAGAATATAAGAAAATGCCTCTCTCTCTCTCTCTCTCTCTGTGTGTGTGTGTGTGTGTGTGTGTGCGTGCATTATATACTGTACAGTCTAATCTTAAGAATATTAAAATATTTTTTTAGAATTTTTTTTTAAAAAAAGCCCATGGGGGGAAAAAACCAAGAAAAAATTGGGGGGTAAAAAAGGAAGAAAATCAATAAAGGAATATTTTATTTTAGCATGACTCAGGAAAATGTTTTTCCCCCTAATTTTTCTGCGGGTCTTTGTATCAGACTGTCTGCAACTCCCTTTGGCATGGATTGCAGCTAGCAAATCAGTGTTAATTGCTGTATCCTCAAGTTGACTCCAACTTATGGTTACTCTCTCAAAGGATTTTCTTGACAAGATCTATTCAGAGGAGGTTTGTCACTGCCTTTCTATAAGGCTCAGAAAACTGACATGCGCACAGTCACCCAGTGGATTAGTTCCAGGGGGAGCAAAGATTTGAACCCTGGCCTCCTGGAGTCCTAGTCTAACACTCAAGCCACTAGATTGTACTTGCTCTAATGCTTTGCTGTTCTGTGCCTTCAAGTCATTCCCAACTTGCAGTGACCTGAAGGTGAACCTATCACAGGCTTTTCTTGGCAAGATTTGTTCAGACAGGGGTTGCTTTTGCCTTCCTCTGAGTCTGGAAAAGTGTGATTTGCCCAAGGTCACCTAAAGGATTTCCATGGCAGAGCAGGGATTCGAACCCTGTTCTCTAGACTTGTAGTCCAATATGCAACCACTGCACCACACTGGCTCTGCTAATGCTTCTAAGATTTAGCTCCATGTAATGTGTGAAATGAGACAGCATGGCGTAGTGGTTTGAGTACTGGACTGCGGATCTGAAGACGAGAGTTCGATTCCCAAGTCAGCCATGAAACCCACTGGATGAACTTGGGCAAGTCACACACTCTCAGCCTCAGGGGAAAACAACAGCAAACCTCCTCTGAACAAATTTTGCCAAGAAAATTCCATGTTAGGGTTGCCATAAGTTGGAAATAACTTGAAGGTACACAACAGCAACAACAACTATGTGTGAAATGCTACTTGGTTCCCTAAGATGACTCCCCTACAAGCAGATTTCTCCTCCTTGCCTTAGCTAGCTTGGAGCATCCGAAGTATGCATCCCTTTTCTGTGGGTGCATATGCAGCTGCTGATTCATTGTGTGGCTGGGAGAAAGTGACTCAGGTGGGGGGGTGGAGCAAAGACCAAGAAATGTTGATTTTAACCTCTTCAAATGATAAAATAAAAAAGAAGAAGCAGGAAAGGGAATCAGAAAAGAGCCTTACAATGATGCAGCTGATTAGCAGGCTGTTCTCATTGCCTCGAGTGCTGTAACCACGGAAATGTAGGCCCTTTGCTAATTTCCAAAAGCCAGAGTCATTCTTCCTTCAGTTCCATCCCTGATTCACATTCTGTGTATGTGTGCATGTGCGCATCTCATTCAAGTCCCCCCCCCCTTTTGTGGCATAGGCCTAAGTAGGCGTTACGTGGCGAATATATGGATTCTTTTAACCCATTCAAGTAGAATCTCTCAGCAGACAAGTTCACCCCACAGGCAAGACTGGCTGAGAAAGTCCTTTACATTCATCCGCTAACCATGCAGAAAGGGATTTTGTCCCACAGGGCGGCTGCTGGCAGCAGCAATGCCAAAAATCAGGATTAGCGAGTGCTTCAGTTCAAGCAGCCAGAAAAGAAAAATCGAAGGAAAGAATCTGAATGCACACAGAATGGTTTGCTTCGCTTTGACATATTATTCTTCCTGATTTTTTAAAAAGACTTTGTATTCTCAATTACAGTTTAACTAGCAGGCAAAAACAGTTGAAATTAAAAAAAGAGAGAGATTTTTACATTTTGGAAGCACTGGGGAATCTGAAGGCTGGACTTCTCACAGCAGTATTTGCTGACCTACAGAATAGGATTCCCAGGCTGGGTCAAAGTATCTGGGGTTGTAAACAAGAGAACATCTGCATTTCTTATGGATTCCTTGGTTTGTGTTTGTATATGTTTCTATATAAAGCCAGATGGTAGTTCCTCTGCACTTGAAAAACAGACCATCCAAATTCAAAGCAGACACCATGAACTGTGCATCGGTCTATATGGAGAACTTCAGGGTAGTCACAATGGAGATGCTATTGTAGCAACATTGGGAAAAGACAGATAACTAAACCAAGACAGTCTTTCAGTTAAAGACACACACATACAAATGTTTGGAAACTTCAATGCTGTTCAAAGTAGGCCTTTTCTTGCACTCAGTTCAGATGCTTTAAAATTCTCCATGCAGAATGGACCCATTTTGATGATGATGATGATGACAACTGATGAAGATTTGTATGTGGCATTGTTATCCTTCATATTAAAAGGAGCTAGTGAAAACCTTACTGCTAAGCAGAGCTGGGCAATAGAAACAGAACTTGGAAAAGTGAATCTGAAAGATTACAATCCCCTAAATCTCACAGCTAGTATAGCTATAGGCCATTCTTGCTGTGAAGGTCAGGGAGCTGTAGTAGTCCAAAAGAATAACTTTCTAATTTTTGGGCTGTTTTTGATTTTATCCTGGTGACTTTTAGACTACAACTCCCAGAATACATACGTGGACCAGCACCGCAAAAGACGCAGAGGGGAGTGAACTTTTTTATGGTCTCCATGGACCAGGAGGCTTTGTATGCTGCATAGGGTACCGGAATGGGGCAGTTACTATTTAAGGTCTGGCTGCCCCCTCATTTGCCTCTTGAGATCATCGCAGTGTGGCACACCCTCAGTGTAGTGTAAGTTTCCTGGTCACTTTGGAGGAATTTTGATGATTGACTCTGGGTGATGCCTTTAAATAGTCCAATATTTGGCAGGTAGTTACGGGACAATTTAAGACTTCAGTGCACACTTTGGCACACTTTTCATGAATGGCAGGGCACTGGAACTGCTTCTACAGTTCCTGTGATCTGGGAGTGGAAATGAGTCTAACCTTGAGGTTGACTTGGGGATTTTGCTCTCACTTATAAGGTCCTGCAACTTGGGTGGGAGTACCATTTTCCTTCCACAAAGTGGCTGGACAGGGAGCAAACCAATCATTTGCTTGCCCTTGGGGCTCCGGTGTTTCATCCAAGGGAGAACTGAAGAGGAAACCTAGCGTAGATACCTCAGGTTGGCTCACATAAAGTTGCTTTCTCTCTTCCTCCTTTCAGGCCCAATTCACTTAAATAGGCTATAGATCAAATAAAATGGCCCTTATTGAATCCAGCTTTCTGTGTTTGGTCTCATTATTCCATGATTGGTCATCAATCCCTCTGCCAACTTTGCCACTGACCATACTCATTGTATGGGATTCTGTGTATTCTGATCCTGCCAAAAAATAACTCTCCCAACCTCTGATTTTTATGCTGTTTTAGATTTTGTATGTTGCTATTATTTGTACTATATTATAGCATTTGCAGTGTTGTGCAACCTGTGTCAGGAATGTTTTTGAAGGGAGAGATTTAATGAGTTAACTGATGTTGAGAGGAGAGAGGATGAATAAATCAGCTACTGTACTTGGGCAAGTCACATTCTCACAGCCTCAGAGGGGGCAAAGACAAACCTCCTCTGATCAAATCTTGCCAAGAAAACCCCATGGTTTGCCTTAGGTTTGCCTTAGGTTTCTATAAGTCTGAGATGACTTGAAGGCACACAACAACAACAGCAGCAGCAACAACAAACATAAACCTAAGCCCTTTAACTGGCAGTCATGAAGACACCTTCATTTGAAAAATCACACCCTGGGGCTCCCATCCTCATCCATCAAGGTCCATTTTCTCATTCTGTCTTTCTGAGAAAGGGATGCTGAAGCAGCTATCATTGCTAGTTGCCTCCACCAATCTAGCTGATCAATACAGCCCAGAGCTGATATGAAGTATTCCTTCCTTGCAATGGCCACGTGTCATACTATTAGCAGCCTATCGATTTTGACATGTTGTTGGCTTGCTAGCAATCTTCAGCAGGAATGCATTCTTTCTCTGCCTTTTCCCCCCTCATTGTAAGGAAGATTAATCTTTCTTTCCTTTCTAAGAGATGCCAAACTTGTATTCAGAAGTCCAGATCTGCAGTGGATTATTTGTGACAGGTACTCATTTGTCGAAGAGCACAGAGCATCTAAACACCAAACAAGGCTCTTTAAGGCCCTTTGTTCTTGTCTCTGAAGACGTATCAAAGAAACGAGCGACGGAACATAGAAAGGCATGTGCCCTGAGCGCATAAAATAACTTCACAGTAATTGTGTGCACTGTTAAAAGCATCAGAGAAGGAGGGGAAGAGTCTGGAGAATGGATGGAGCCATGAAAAATTCAAGAAACTAACTCTGTGATGCTGAAATGGTTCATGTTAGGACACTGCAAGTTACTAAGTTTTGTGGTTTCCAGCTAGAAATATTAGATCTTGTGGTTGCCAGCATTATGTTTGGGTTTTAGGAACAGGAATGAATTTCAAAATGGCACAAGCCCATAGCCAAGCATTTTGTGGTGAAATGATTGAAGGCTGCACTGGTGTGTGAGTTTGTGAAGTGGGATGAATGAAGTGGGAATTTAAATACAGACCATGTTTAAATGAATTGATCAGGAGTACCAAAAAAGTAAAATGCATTTTAAAAAAAAAGGGGGGGGGGGCTTAAATGTTACTGTTATGTCCTGATCAATTTGCCTCCAAAATGAATTTTTGAATACTCAAAAAATGAAAACAAATTAAACTTTTAAAATAAATGGGAAAACAGTTGTCCTTTGCACTTCCATTGTACTAGCTGGTTCTTATAATGCCTCCAATAGCCTTTAAAGAATGAGGAATACAGAATTCAGAGCTCTGTGGTTTCTCTGGATTCCAATTCTTAGAGAAATGCATTCCTCAGGATAATATGAAGAATTGTACCAGAAGCACATTATCAGTTGCCAGATGCGCCATTTATCGAATTGCCATTTGCACAGGTCTGTGAGCCAAGTATTCAAAGCAGAAACTGAAGGAACAAAAGAGGGGGAGGGAACCTGGATGACACTATAATAGGCAATAAATCTACTGGAAACTATCAAGAAAAACCAAGTTATTCCTAAAACGGTTCCAAAATATTCTGAAATCTTACTGAGTGGCTGGAAAATGCTTGATTGAGTAAATACTGGAAGCACAGTTCTCAACTTCTTTTTTCCCCTTTCAAAAAGTTGGAGACAGCTGCTTAATATCAGATTCTTGGCTTCCATGAAGTAGGAGAAAGGGCATATCTGGTAGTAGAACTAGGTAGTTGTAGATTCTTGCTTGCTTTGTTTGCAATTTTCCATCAGGATGACTACAATGTATGGTGACCCTAGGATTGAGATCCACCATAGTGTAGTGGTCTGGCTGTTGGACTAATACATTAGGAGATCAGTTCTCAATTTCCAATCAGACATGGAAACTGACTGGGTGACCATGGGCAAGTCACAGTCTCTCTATCTTAGAGGGAATGTCCTCTAATATATCTTGAGAAGAAAACCTTATGACATAATAACAGCAATGCATGAGAGATTTCTGTGAGCTCTGGTCATCAACAAGCTTGCTCAGGTCTTGCAAACTCAGGCCTGTGGCTTCCGTGTTTGAATCAAGCCATCTGTAATGTGGTTTTCCTCTTTCTCTATAATCCCTTTAATTATCCCAAGTATTAGTGTCTTTTCCTATCAGTCATGTCATCTCATAATGCACCTCAGTTTAGTCCTTTTGGCTTCTTGTGAGAGTTCAGGGTTGATTTGCTCATTGCTGCTGCTGCTGTGTGCCTTCAAGTGGATTCCAACTTATGGAAACTCTAAGGCAACCCTATCATAGGGTTTTCTTAGCAAGTTTCTTCAGAAGGGGTTTGCCATTGTCATCCTTTGAGGCTAAAAGAGTATGACTTGCCGAAAGTCACCCAGTGGGTTTCGTTGGCCAAGATGTCCTAGTCCAACACTCAAATCATGTCATCATGTGTGCTCTAGAACCCATTTATATCTATTTTCGGCAGTCCATAGTACTTGGAGTACTCTTACCCAGCACCACATTTCAAATGAATTGATTCTCTTCCTGTCACTTTACAGTTTTCCATAAAGTGTGATGGGACTTCATGATCTCATGGGAGCTGATGATAGCTTCTAAAACACAATATGCAGTCCTACCTCCATTCTCGCGGTCTTCAGACTTGCATCCCTTGCTTATGAGTGAGGGATGAACAGAGGGGGAATGAATGGGGCATGTGCCCATGGTGCACTCCTGCACACCCAGGTGCACCTGCACCTATATTCAAGCCAATGGGGCTTGAATATAAGCGAAGCTCCGTTTTTGCGAGGGGGTCCCTCGTAAAAAAGAAGGGGCAACTGTAGTAGGTGGGTGGTGCCCAGCAGTAAAGTGGCAGAGCTAAAGATGTGAGGGTCCAAGGCCAAATCCTTCCCTCCTTTTGACCTTTTCATTTCTCTTTCCCCTTGCACACCACAGTTCTTTACTTGAAAAATTTGTTAAACCACAGCTTCCTGTTACATCTGAAGCAGCAATCTGTGGCTTCATCTCAGATGACAAACCAAGATTTGTGGTTTTTAAAGTACTGGAACATTTGAGAGACAAGAGAGCAGGAACGGAGAGAGATTGCAGAAGGGAGTGTTGATGTGTTGCTCATTTCCCCTTCGAAAGATACTCTGGTTGATTAAACTGACAGACTTATATATTTGGAACAGGTCAGGATGGCGAGATGAGCAGACAGCCCTGAGATTGAAATTTGGGGGAGATAGGCATGTGGCTATAATAATTCAAACCTTTGAAGAATTGACAGTGGTGCAGTGGAATCAGAACCTGCAGCGCTGGAGAGCCAGTACTTTTGGATTAGAACAGATTACTGTATATGCTCATGTATAAATCTTGACATTTAGTCAAAAAATTGACCTGTAGTTGACATCCAGGGTCAATGTAAGTATTATTTTTTAACTCTCATTAAAAAAAAAACCAGAACCAAGGGCCCAAACAGACAGGCAAAATAAAGCTGCTTCAGGTCACTTTGGAGTGTGCTGTTTAAATGCTCCATGCATCCTAGAAGCCAGAAACCATGCCAAAGCCACCTCCTAAAGACTGGAGCGCAGCTTTGGTGCAGCTTCTGGCCTCCTAGGATGCATGTGTCATTTAAACGGCATACCTCCCAAGTGACCTGAAGCAGCTTTATTTTGGCCTGTCTGTTTGGGCCCCAAGGAACCATCCTCTTGTGAAAGGCCTGGAAGCACTGACCCCTGTTTAAACACTCTCATCCAGCCAGCCTTTAGTATGCGCACAGTTATGCCTGCTGGAATTTTGTAAGTTCTTAGGCATCATTTTCCTTTGCTTCATCCAATACATACTTTGTTATATGCCCCTACGTTTTACCCCTAACTTATCCAAGAGTCAGACCAAAATCCATAATTCTGGCCCTAAAACCTGCCCTCAATTTATACATGAGGCTTACATAATGTGCCACTTAGACTCCCCCTGTTCCCTCTGTATTTAGCTGTAATATTCACAGCAGGTTATGGGATGATGTGACTTTTCCAGCAAGAATACGTTGCTGCATAGTATCTTGTCATGATGCAAATGAGTGACTTGGTCTTGAGGAAGCATTTGAGACCCCTTAGCTTTACAAAAGACTTATTCCTGCAGATGGAAATTATTATTATTATTATTATTAAGCTTTATTTATAAAGCGCTGTAAATTTACACAGCGCTGTACATACAATCTTTTTAATTGGATGGTTCCCTGCCCTCGGGCTTACAATCTAAAAAACTATTTCATCTGATTCATTGATGTGGATCATCACAGTTGCTTACATTTTTTCTTTCTCACTAGGGATACAACTATGGAGGCCCTCATGAACACCTGCCCTTGAAATGTTATCACTACGTAATATCCTCCTTGGAGAATCCTCCCTATGTCTGCTCATTTGCTATCTTTTGTAGTATTTTTTAGTAATGATTGTAGGCTACATATGATAGAGCTTGGATAGACACATAGACTCATAGAATCATAGAATTGTAGAGTTGGAAGAGACCCCAAGGGCCATCCAGTCCAACCCCTTTCTGCCATGCAGGAACTCTCAATCAAAGCATCCTCGACAGCCCCTTGGAACAATTATTTCTTGGTATAACTTCTACAGTCCCCCAGACAGCATGGCAACAGACTAAATGGGGATTCTGGAGGAGCCATCATGTATAAAAATAATTGCCAGCGGTAAAAAGACATTTTATATTCAAGCAGGCTTTTAATACATAGTCATGTCAGAAAGGCTTTTATACTGTGTGTATGTTCTAGCTATGGGTTTTTTAAAAAATCTTTTGTATTTTGTTTTATGTCATTTTATGCTGTTTTTAGCTAGATGATATTAATTGTTTTTAATTTCTTATTGTAAAGTTTTTAAACAATTTTATCTGTGAGCCACCTTGGGTCCCTTTCTGAGAAGAAGGCAGCATGGATATGATATGAAATGAAATAAAACAAGGAACTAATTTCTGGAACAATGAGTCCATTTCTTATCAAGAAAATACTAGCAGCCAGCTCTTCGTTAAAATCTTTACTCATATCTGTATAATTTTAAAAACCCACCCATATTTCCTTTCACCAAAAAATTCCTCCAAGATGTGACACTTGGTCATGATTTAGAATAAAGCTGGATGGAGGAAAAATTCATAACCAGACGGAAAAGATGCTGGAAAAATAATAATAATTCTATTGGAAGAGAAGAGACTGAAAGGATACCATCTAGTCATTGAGAACTGAAGCATAAAGATGTAAAGGTTGGTGATATATCATGACCTTTAATTCACTCCACTGTGTTTTTCCATTCCAGCGCATGCATTTTATCTACCAGAGCTGAAAGCACAGAAAGGCACAGCTGTAAATATGACCTCCTTCCTCTCTCCGCTTCTTTTGGCTTTGATTTTGATTTTCTGCCAGTCCTGCAGTTGGTTTTAAGGAAAGGAATAAGCAGAGACTCTAGCTTGCTCCTCGCCATTACATTTCTGGTTTGCTGCAGCATTTAGTGCCCTTGTGTGCTTAGCTCATTACATTGCACAGACTGCTTTTGAGCATCATGTTTACCTTGCGGCAAAGCAGCAAGGAATTGTCCCATGAAACCTTCCAGTGGCATTATCCATTTATTCACAGAGCTAATTTGTGATGGCGATCTAGAGGAGGCATATCTAAAATCCCATTTAACACAAGATTTGCAGCATAATTCTGCGCAATTTTATTGGGAAAGGCATTCAGTGATATTCCCATGGTTTGAGGACTTTTCCATCTGCATATAGCTTCCTCAATAACATTCTACCATGCTCTGTATGTCATAGTGACAGCCAGTGGTGTCTATGTCAGGAATGTGGTGAATCCAGCCTGGGTTTTATTTCATACTTTAATGATGCTGTGCAAGGTACTAAACCCCAACCCAAAATAGGTTTAGCCCCTTGGATTGATCCTTTAAAGCCTAGATTTAAACCTGGTTATTAAATCAATTTACCTCTATCTAGTTTAAAGCTGAATTTGGGTTTCCAGAGCTGCTCCTCTTGGCTCTTTTTGGATCCGGCTGTTTTCTGACTTAAGAAAATGGCCAAGAGCAGCTCTGGAAGCAGGGATGGACTTGGATGTATTCAGGTGGCACATTCAGCAGCAAAAAAAGTCAAACAATAAAGAAAAATGGGAGTGAACAGATCCTTGTTTCTGGTTTTGATTTCTAACATCTGAGGTGGGATTGGGAAGGGGAAGATTCTGCTCCCAACCCTGCAACAACAACAACAACAACAACAAAAACAACAACAGAACAGGAGATTTTTTTCATTTTTGAAGGATGTATCAATCAGAGTTTGGAAATGAAAGCGAGAGGTTGGGCTCATGTTAGGCTTCTGCAACTTTTTCAGTTGAATCTTGTGGACTTACTGGTTTGGACTAATTTGTATGAGCTCTGGAGAATGCTGCATTGGCCCAGGTCAATTTTTGAGGGGAAAGAACACAAGCTGAAATGCTTTGAACTGATCAAGAGATCCAGAAGTAAAAAATAAAGGGGGAGACCTATTAGGTGTGTCTCTAACATGACCACCACAGTTTGAATCCTGTTGGTGATATACACAGGTATAATGGCAAATGACATCTGAGTTTGTCTTTTAATGTCACTGAGGATTATTCATTGCCTCTATCTGCTTTGACCCCCATGTTCTGACCTGCTGCCAAGGCAATATTGTTGTTGTTATTGCTGTTGTTATACCTGTCTCCTGATATAGGTACTCAACAGACCCCCTATGACATTTTACTGGATGGGGAGAGGATGGGGAGTAACCACCTATCATCTGGTGTGTATCAGTAGCCAGTTGAAAGAAGGAGATATCTTCCAGGATCTCCCAAATCCTCCAGAGGACGGGGAGGATAACATTGTCTGCTTGCAGTGGGCTGTTGAAAAACACCCAGCAGGTACCTGGCCACCACCTACATCTTCCCCAACCACTAAATCATAAAATCGTAGAATCATAGAATCGTAGAGTTGGAAGAGACCACAAGGGCCATCCAGTCCAACCCCATTCTGCCATGCAGGAACTCTCAATCAAAGCATCCCTGACAAGTGGCCATCCAGCCTCTGCTTAAAGACCTCCAAGGAAGGAGACTCTACCAAAATCTCCAAGGAAGGAGTGTGTTCCACTGTAAAACAGCCCTTACTGTCAGGACATTCCTCATAATGTTGAGCTGGAATTTCTTTTCCTGCAGCTTGCATCCATTGTTCTGAGTCCTATATAGGGTACTATATTTAGGTGGATAAAATTCACACAAAGCTATGCCTTTATTTGCAAATGTGAATAACTAAAATGTGCACAACCGAAAAAAAAAGTATGTTGCAACATGCCTTAGTCGATTGGGCAAAATTGTGTCAATTTACCAAATTAAAGAGTAAAAAAAGGTGTGGTAATTTCAGTGCAGGAGGAAAACACAAAGTCCCACACTCTGAAATAAAAAATGCGTTTAGGATTCTGAGAAGCTCCACAAAGTCAAAGCTGAGATATTTTCACAGTCAGGATCATAGCTCTTAAATAAAATGGTATAACTATTATAAGAAATTCCTTATGATCTCCTTTACATAATCAGGTGCTATGAGTAAATAACTACTCTTCTTCATTTCAGTTTCTGGCACATATATGTTCAAGGAGTGCATCAGAAACTACATACCTCAAAGCTGTCTCGATTCGGCACACTCCCGGTTAATTGTCTGACGGCTTTTAAAATGTACCAATTTCTCTCTCCTTCTCCCACTTTCACACTTTGTCCTCCATTTACTTCAGTTGCTGAAAGCTAAGTTCAAAGTGCAAAAGTAGTTTGCACTCAGTGAAGGAGAAAGAAGGGGAATCTTGCTCTTCCCAGTTGGTTCAGGCAAAGCAGTGCAGCTTCTCCTGGTTTATATATTCTTCCTCAGTAATAACTTTTGCCATCTTTACCCCAGTCTGTTTGCCCTGCACATGTTCCAGTTTTCATCTGAGAATTGTGGAGGGTATGACACTATCGCACATCGACAGATCCTAGCAAGATCTGAGGATCCTTTCTACAGAGATTATAATAAACAATTGCAATTTTGTTAAGATGGGAGGGGAGTTCCCTTTTCTGGATAGAAACACAGTGACCTTCCAAAGTTCCAGCAACTCCATATGGCTCAAAGCAGCTAGGATGCCGGGGGGGGGGGGGGGGAAAAATTTTTTATTGCTACATTGTAGATTTGAAACCAGTAACATGGGGAAGAGATATGGATACAATGTTATTAAACTGCAAGAACTGCATCAGCTCATTCTGTTCAAGCAGCTCTACGCATCCATGAATGAAACTTTTCCTTGCCAAGTCATGTAGCCAAACCACATTTGATTTCTTCCTTCCATCTCACCCTGGTGCTTTTTCCCAGGCCTGCTTCTCACTGGGAAATAGATCTTGTGACCGTGTCTCTTCAGCTTGTAGGCGGAAGTCTGTATGAACAAATGATCCCAATGCAGAAACACTCCCTGCAGACAGAAAACTAGCCCTTAATAAAGAATTATAGAATCATAGAATCATGGAGTTGGAAGAGACCCCAAGGGCCATCCAGTCCAACCCCATTCTGCCATGCAGGAAATCTAAATCAAAGCATCCCCGACAGAAGGCCATCCAGCCTCTGCTTAAAGACCTCCATGGAAGGAGGCTCCACTACACTTCGAGTAAGGAGTGTGTTTCACTGTCGAACAGCCCTTACTCTCAGGAAGTTCCTCCTAATGTTAAGGTGGAATCGCTTTTCCTGGAGCTTGCATCCATCGCTCCGGGTCCTAGTCTCTGGAGCAGCAGAAAACAAGCTTGCTCCCTCCTCAATATGACATCCCTTCAAGTATTAAAATAGGGCTATCATATCACCTCTTAACCTTCTCTTCTCCAAGCTAAACATCCCCAGCTCCCCGAGTTTTTCCTCATAGGGCTTCATGGTTTCCAGAACTTCACCATTTTAGTTGCCCTCCTTTGGACACACTCCAGTTTCTCAATGTCTTTTTTGAATTGTGGTGCCCAGAACTGGACACAATATTCCAGGTGGAGCCTGACCAGAGCAGAATAGAGTGGCACTATGACTTCCCTTGATCTAGACACTATACTTTTATTGATGCAGCCTAGAACTGCATTGGCCTTTTTAGCTGCCATGCAGGGAGCACCCCAGCAGCAGGTTGGTAAGAAAAGAGAACAGATAGTGGGAAGGTTTATTGAGGGACTGAAGGTTCTTTGCCTTATGCTTTTCAATTTGTTTAAGCTAGAGTTCATTGGAGTTTACAATTTTGGCCACTTACACTCAGATGGATGTAAATAAGATAGTTGCTTATTTTGTCGCATTCCAGCATTTCATTCAGCTAAGCATTAGCTTAGATGCTGAGAGTAAGCCTCTGTTTAGAGACGACTGTCGACTGCATATGTTATAACAACGTCTTAATCAGAGTATAGTACACAAAATAGTCTCACCCACCAGCATCTGTGTTTTCTGGCTCAATCAACCATTCTCAACGTGCTGCAAACTGTTTATATACCTTTGACAGCATTTGTTTATCTTTTCTCTCATCCAATAAGAAGATAGCTCTTCCCAGAAATGAGAGATCTGCAATGCTTCCTGCTTCCTTTATGTGGTAGCTTGCTTTACCATATGTAGAAGCTACTCATTTCCCAGTCCTCTGAGATGCCATCACAAGTTTCAGTTCTGCCAAGAATCAACACCATTTTTCTTTACCATTTTTCCCCTAAGGCAGGAGCTTGCTTTGGTTTATTTGGGTTCATACCCAGAAACACACAGCCTACTTTTTCAGTTAAATATTAATTTAACATTAATATTGCTCTTTCTGCTACACATACATTTGACTTTTTAACTCTTGAGTTTTACCATTAGGTCTTGCTCATTGACAGCTCTATCATGAAATCAGAGTCCGGAATCAAACCATCATTCTCTACTCATCGTACTTTGTTGCTGTGTACCTTCAGATTTGAAGTCGAAGGCTTTCATGGCCGGCATCCATAGTTTTTTGTGGGTTTTTCGGGCAATGTGGCCATGTTCTAGAAGAGTTTATTCCTGATGTTTCGCCAGCATCTGTGGCTGGCATCTTCAGGGAAGATTGTATCTTCAGGTTGTTTCTGACTTATGCCAACCCCAAGGTGAGCCTATTACAGGGTTTTCTTGGCAAGATTTGTTCAGATGGGCTTTGCCTCTGCCTTCCTCTGAGGCCGAGAGAGTTTGACTCACCCAAGGTCTCCCAGTGGGTTTCCATGGCTGAGCATGTATTTGAACACTGGTCTCTGGAGTTGTAGTCCAATGCTCAAACCATCATACTATGCTGGTTCGCTATTCAGTCATGAGAGTTTATCACGGGGGGGGGGGGGGGGAATCCCGTAAAAAAACAAGATTTAAAAGGTAGGAAAAAACACAAAAACGGGTTGATTTTCACACATGTCATTGTTAAACTTGTGTTAATCTGAACGGAAAGTAAACAAAAGCTGCTCCTGCCAAAAATAAAAAGGAGCTGCTTTTGTCTACTTTTCCTCCACTTCCAATTTAGGTTAACATTAGTTTAACAATGAAGCCATGTGAAAATCAACTTACTTTTATGGAGGGTTTCCCCCCAATTTAAACCCCTGTTTTTGCACAGGATTTCACCCGTGTGATAAACTAGATAGTATTATGGGGCAGGATTATGTTGAGGTTAGATAACTATTTCGTCCTGCTGTCTCCAGTTTGTAACATGGAAGGGCTGCTGGGAGAAGGACATGTTTGATTGTCATCTGAGTTGGTCTTGCTGAATCTTCTGATTTCTCTTTTCTTCTTTTTTTAATAGCTTAGCTTAGTCTTTCCTCAGGTTTAATCTGACACCTCTGGATGATATGGGATTGGAGTATGGGGCTGTGATAGGGATGTTCTAAAACTAGCCTACATCACCAAATAATTTCAGAGGCAGTAGAGGAATCATCAGGGTGGGAGCAAATTTGGTGCGTTGGTAATAAATTAAGTATTCTCTCATCACCTCCTGTGTCCTTATGCTGTGTATTTGAATTTCACCAGTTGATTTGTTGATCTGCTGACAGAAGAATTTTTTAAAAAGCAGTCATTATCATTAATATTATCATATATTTTAGTTAAACTTGAACAGGTATATATGATGGATATTCTACATGGGCAGTGCCAGAATTAAAGCAGCATGAAACTGACTAGCAAAGATTTAAGAACTTAGAGTCTGCCATGTTTCCAAATGTTGTGAAGATATGTGACAAAAAAAAAAATACAAGTAAAAGGTATGGCCATTTTTATTTCCCAGTGCAAGTCAGTGAAAGAGGACTGATAAATTCTCAAATCTGGATTTGGTCTCGGGATCTGGATCAGAATGAATCAAATCTGAATCAAATCAGGACCAGTTCCAAATTGCTGAATTAGGGGCTGTACAGATGGGTGGATGGATGCTGTCCATTTTCACCCCAGTTTGGGGCCACGGCCTCTTCAGGGAGCAAAAAGAAGCCATGAAAAGGGGCTTCATTACTCCCTGGAATGGGCATCATAGTCGCGATGGGGTGGTATGATGACACCCCTTCCATGCTGTGCCATTTGGGCACTGCGCTGGAGTCACACCATGATGCTATGCACCATCTAGAAGGGTGCACAGCATCATGGCACGATGGGGTGGAGTCATGGCATCCAGGTTGCGAACGCTGTACCATGGCTCCACTCCCAGGTAGGCACAAAGTGCCAGTCTGTATTGGACCTTAGGCTCTGAACCAAACCAAGATAGTCATACACAGCCCTAGTGCAGACATAATGGTTTGTAAACTCAAGAACAAACCATGGGGTTTGCACACTGACTTAAACCATCTCTTTCCCTCTCTGCTCTTACCTACCTGACTTAACATTTATATCATAGCTTGAAAAACTATAATATTTATCTACATAGTTATCTGTAATGTCTGGACCTGGATTCTCCATTTTAACCACTGCTTGGAATCAGAATCATGGCCTGCCTTTATAATCAAGCAATTCCCAATTCAGTTGTCACAGAAAACTCCAGTTTAGCAAATTGGAGTAGAAGCATCAAAGTTGAGTGGGAAGAAGTGGAAGGGCAATAATGAAACGTACAAGTATATCCTCTCTGCAAGTGGCTATAGCCACAACTTCTGGGAGCAGGCACTGGGTTTGCAGCAAGGTCCCTCTCCCATAATTTAGCAACAGATATTATAGGCACTCACTGAACTGCACAGCTCCCAAACTTTATTGCTTAATGTATTGTTTGCCAAGTCAGGGAATTTAACACTTGCCCTTCTCTCTCCTTCACCATCTTCTCCACCATAAATTATCAGACCAAGACTGATTTCTGAATCATTTGAGAAAGGGGTAGCAAAATGCTATTAAGCATCTTAATCTTGGTCCA
Source organism: Sceloporus undulatus (assembly GCF_019175285.1). NCBI lineage: Eukaryota > Metazoa > Chordata > Lepidosauria > Squamata > Phrynosomatidae > Sceloporus > Sceloporus undulatus. The sequence continues at coordinate 141,989,296 of NC_056527.1, forward strand.
GGGATCTAGTGCATGGAAACAGATCCTGTGCCTTGTAGGATTGTGCATTCTTTGCTTTCAGTTGTTCCAAGGACAGGCAATGGGTGGCTCTGCAGATACTGCTGGGCTGCAACTCCCATCAGCTCTACACAGCCTAACACAGTAATGATGTCGAAGGGAAAAAGAGAGGTCCACACATCCTTCATTTCTGAATTATGCTGATTTATTGGGTATTGCAGAACAGTATGGTTTCTCAAACAAAGTTTGGAAAAGTACCTTTTTTGGATCACAGCTCTTAAAATCCCTCTGCCAAAATGACAACTGACAATGACGCTGGGGTATTCTGGAAACTGTAGCTTGGAAAAAAGAAATTTATTCATATTTATTGTAATATAAAATAAAGAGAGAGAGAAAGAGAGAGAGAGAAAGGTGCTTTTTGAAACTCTGTTGCAAAGCTGATGTTTATGTCTCAGTCGTTGCTTTCATGAGTCACTGACATTAAGATGCACCCCAAAAGAGATGCTGCAGTTTTCAATCACTATCCAGATGTTAGTTCCGTTTGAAAGGCTCAGATGGAAAAAAAAAAACCTGATGTGATATTTTTTCAGTTCCATTGATGGCATTCACATTTCCTTTCCAGAACTCCCAGACAATCAGTTCCATTATGCCCATTTGATGTCAAATTATTTATTAACTAAGTCCTTTCCTAATGGCCTGGGTTAGGCACTCATTTGGGCTGCTTGTGCAAAAAGCTCTCTTTTGACTCTCCTCTTGTTCTTCTGCTGCATTAGCTACTTTTTTTTTTAATCTCTTTCATACCTCTTTGGCATTAATAGGTAGCCAGCTTTCCCTTGTAATTATGGTGCTTTATTCCAAGACTATGGGAGAGATTTTTGTTTCTTTTAAGATCTTTCAGCAGCTCTGAGTGCCTTAGGCACCTGTGTGGATTAAAACTGTTTCTGAAACTATAAAAGGAGAAGAATAACAGTACAGCTATAAATGTATACAGTTTCTTTTATCATCCAAATATGGCACCTCATAGTTGCTCCTTGTTGTAGGTTAGTAGAATCTCTGTTGGCCATAGAGGCAACTGGGACACAGGGCAAGAAGGTTCCTATTTTGAGTGAATGGCTTTGTCAGGAACAGACACCCAACTGATGCCAGGAATTCTTAAGGCACAACATTCTTGTTGTGATATTCAAATGACAAAGGGTTATTTACTATCTCAGCATTTGACAATTTTCTGTTTTAATCTTCTACTGTACATTGTTTTTCCATAAAGAAAGAAGGTGATCTGAAAGTCTCTTTAAAAAGTAATTACATATAATCATGGTCCAGTGCTCTACTTCACTATTCAACTGTTGCAGAACTGGGATTTTTGTTGCTCCCACTATCCTGTCACAGCCATCACTGTTGTCAAAAACTTGTTCTGGGGTGACTTTTTAGGATTCATTAGCGTAGGAACATTATAGGAAGGAGGGAGGGTTCATACATATGGGGAAAGGAGCAGTATCTTTTAGAAATCTTTCTTTCTTTCTTTCCTTCCTTATTTCTTTCTTCTCTTTCTTTCTTTATTATATGTCTTCTTTTTAAGGCATGGGATCCAATACAGCTCAAAAAGGCTAAAAATAAGATCAGCTAAAAACACAATAATAAAAAAGTTATTTTTTAAAACTTTAGTTAAATGGGTCCTAGAGCAGATCAAGCCAGAAATCCCACTGGAAGACAAGATGACAAAACTTAGGCTGTCGTACTTTGGACACATCATGAGACTGCATGACTCATTGGAAAAAAGCAATAATGCTGTTTTTAGAAGTGGGGGGAAATAGAAAGAGAGGAAGGCCGCATGCTAGATGGATGGTCTCTGTTAGGGAGGTCACAAGTATGACTTTGCAAGGACTAAGAAGAGCTGGGAAGGACACAGAGTCTGGGAGGTGTCTCATCCACAGGGTTGCCAAGGGTTGTGATCAACTTGAGGGCAGTTAACAACAACAATAAACTCATTATTTATAACAAGTTGTTTCTAAGCTCTAATAAAGAAAAGAATGCCACTTCCTGTGGCCTTCTTAGGAATATAAGGATATAATATTTCTTTGTGGGATATCAGCAAGGTCCATCTCTCACAACTCTATTTTTAAAAGTATGACATGAAAGCAAGAGTCTTACTCCACTGATCATCCCCAGTACCTGGTCATTTTCATTTGAAATTGGTACAGTGGCTCCTACTATGTGAAATGTTGTTCCATAAGATCCTTGGCATGCTCTGTTTATAGTTTTACATATGTTGTAACCATACTCATTTGTGAAAGCCTTCTCTGTTTAAGTCCAAACTAACATCTGTTTCATGGATCACATAAACAGTGCTAACAGTGATGGGCTGCGATCCAGCCTCTCCTTAGAGCTGAGTAAATGTCTGCATGCTAGGTGAGCACTATGCAGAATGTTGCAGAATAACAACAATGTTCAACACACTTCAGTGACTGGATGCTGTTGAACAATGTGCAATACATGACACAGAATGCAGAAACGAAATACACACACACGATGCACAATATATGATGCACAACTGCAGGGCACGATATATGATGCTTAACTACAATGCACAATAAATGATACACAACTGAAATGCTCAGTGCACAAGTGCAGTGTACAAAGACAAGGCATAGAGGAACATGCTGTCTGTGCAACTTCTCTTCCATTACTAGTAACATCCATTGTGACTTTTTACCCCTGCATGCATATTGTGAAATATGCATTTCTATGTTTGTCACTGGATGCCAGTCTTATTTTTTGTATCGAGTATTTCTGTATTATATATAGTTTGTGTTTTGTTGATGTACATCACTTTGAAATGTTTGAATCTCAGCAGTAAATATTTGTAAATGGGTAAATGAATTATTAAATAGTTAAATGACTGAACCACTGGGAAAGCTGTTATCCAAAAGAGTACCTTTACATGAAAGTGGCCATGAACAAAAGCCAAAATCTAGAAGTAACTCAAGGCAGTGAAACTGCCAGCCTAGATAGATAGATAGATAGATATGGTGCATGTTTAATTTTTACACACTTGCAGACACACACAGAGAGACACACACTTTTCCTTCTGAATCTTTAGTAGCCCAGTGGTGATGAATAAACATATAAAGTGTGTTTTCAATCAGAGTGTTCCAATATATGCAGAGCCTGTTACATGCTTTGCCAATAGCCGCTGTCAGCAATTCTATCAAACTTGGCTTACAACAACCTTTTTTTTAAAGGTAGGGTTTGGCAGCTGCTGGTTGTACTGTTCCGTTATTTAGAGGGACACTCAAGCTGCACTTCAAGCCTCTGTTTAAAGATGTCTGCATCTTGTTTAAATTTATCAGACAACTCCGCAAGTGTGAAAGCACACTTGATACAGCCAAGGGGACTCAGAAATCCTGGTTGCTGTCAAAGGATGGAAGGCTTTGACCTGATGACAAAAATATGTCAGCATTCCTCAGCTGGGTGTGCTTTTATGGAAATCGCACAGCCCCCACTGTTTTTGTGGCTGAGGATGTCTAGTGCTGGGAGAATAGATTCAGCTGTCAGCATAAATAGTTGCATGCAGAAATGAAGCTCTGGTGGTATAATGGAAGGGCAGAGGGTGTCTTGATTGGAGTGTTTCAGATGTTTTGGACTGCACCTCCCATAATCCCTCCCCACTGGCAAGGCTGGTTAAGATAAAGAGCAGTTATAGGCCAAAAAATTTGGACCAAGATCCTGCATGGACCTGGCAGAGTGTCAATCTCTGACACATGTACTTGTTCTCCCTCTTTCTCTCCCCAGGTGTGCCACCTACCTTCTTGCTTGATGGTTGCACTCTATGGATGTTCAGTGGCCTGAGGAAGGAGAATGGGTCACCAGGCAGCTTCCAGTTGTATTCCTGCAGCTAGACACGCAAAGATTATATCCTCCTCCTGGGAGGTCCACCAGGATGCTTGTTTCTTTGCTAATCTGGTTACAGAAACACAGCTGGATGCTGGCTAGCCCTCCCACAGCTACTGAATGGCTATGATGGGAACACCCACCCAGTGAGAATGAAGATTCATATCCTTCAACTGTTCCAGTTTGGCAGGAACAATCCCAATCCTCTTTCTCACTTTTAAAAGGTTCCAGTTTTTTCCCCCTCCTGCTTCTATTTTTCTCTACTTACGCCATCCTCTGCTTACTCCAGTTACTGCAAACTGAGTTCAGAGTGCAAAAGTAGTTTTCTGTTAACTCAGTGAAGGGAGGAGTGTAGAGGAGGGGGGCAGAATCTCACCCTTCCCAGTAATCTTAAGTAAGAGCAAACTGCTGCAAACTCTCCTAGCTTCATTAATAACCTTTTTCATCTTAATCATGTTCTGATGTTGTTTGACCATATGCTTCCTGGTTTTCATCTGTGAAATGTTGGAGGGTATGGGCCTAAGGTTGTTGTGGACAGAGGCAATGAATACCTCTATCTGCAGTTACCAAAAGTAAATTTACAGCGCTTTATAAATAAAGGTTAATAATAATAATAATAATAATAATGAAAAAGAAAAAGAAAGAAAGAAAGAAAGAAAGAAAGAAAGAAAGGGGGAGTACAGACCACCCAAAAATTGTGGTCTGCTGTCTGCAGGAACCCATTTTAACTACAGAGGGACGCTGAAGAACCATTAGTGAGTACATGCTTTGGATTTACAAGATCTGATATAGAATTTGGAAATGTTACTTTTTGGACTACTACTCCCATGCTGGCTGAAGGGTGCTGGGAGTTGTAATCCAAAAAACCCTAGTATATCCAAGCTCTAATATCAATTAATTTCCCAGGAGCTCCCGCCAATAGGACCAGATGGTAGGAGATGAGAAAGGTATGGCATTTAATGCTAAAGCCAAGAACCAATGAGTTTTACAAAATACTGTGGAATGTTATTTTTTAGGTCAGCTGCTTCTGGAATCCAACCAGTATGAGGCTATGGGAGCTGTGGCTTTTGAACAATAAAATTCTCAAGTTCGGATGGATGCCATACGGCATTGCTTTATATTAGATCAGAATGTCCCGTGCCAAATAACTTCTGAAGCAGAAGCTTCTTTCAAAAGCATTTTGTCATGTGGGGATGTGTATTTTTTAAAAATCCTGCTAAACATGCCCAACCTTTGGGTGTGTCTAAACAGCTCTTTAAATCTTAACGTCATGCAAAAAGAGAAAGAAAGAAAGAAAGAAAGAAAGAAAGAAAGGAGAGGATGACAACAGCAATAGCTCAAAGAGAATTATATTGTACAGCAGAGCCTTTGTTATAAGAGCAAGGCATAAAGGAAGCACAGATAGAACAAGTGACAATTTCCTTGCCTTGTACATTTTGGCATACTAGAACAATGCAAAGACTGTGAACAGTCCCTAGTAAGTGTATGAACTGGGATTATCATCTCATGCAAAGAAGGCAGGCAACCAGGGAACCATGCTAAGTCAGAACCTGGGTAAGATCATGGTTGTACTATAACTCCTAGAATCCCCCACCCAGAGATGTAGTCCAAAAAAACAGAAAGAAAAAAAGACTGATGCCAGCCACAGATGCCGGTGAATCATGAGGAATAACCTCTTCTAGAACATAGCCACATAGCCCGAAAAACCCACAAACAACTATGGATGCAGGCCATGAAAGCCTTCGATGTCACACTGTTTTGAAGCTTTGGTTTAGCATGGCTTCCTGACTGTTTACTTTCTGCTCACAATATCACACAATGAATGTGTCATTACCTAAAGAACTGGGATCCCTGGCATGCAAGATGTGAGGCAGTCATGACTTGAGGATCTGATAGTAAGTAGACAAACAAGGAGACACATTCCATTTTGAGGTCAAGCCAACAGCATCAGAGGCATAGGCTGCTTTCCTGTGGGGGAATTTCTGCACCATTCTCAGCAGGGGGAAAGAATGCGCAAGCATGTTCAACAGGGAGTTCACTGGAGAGGAAGTAATCCACCGGCATAAATCACTCAACCACTACACATAACTGTGTTCAAATCTTTACACAGTCAGGTTGCTGTGGCGGTTCACTCATGTATACAAGGGTTGACAGATGAAGCTATTTGGAAGACAGGACACTGTGGTAAGATGGGCGTCAGCCATGTGACATGCTCAAGATTCCTTTTTTGACACATCAGTGAAAGTTTTCATTTTCAAAAGGAACCGCAATCAGAGGTTTTGGAGCTCAGCCCAGATTCTACAATTTGGTACTTTTCATGTACCCAGAATGAAGGAAAAAAACACACAGAAGAGGCTTACATTTAGCTTCTTTTACTATATTCCCAGAAGCACATCAGAAGAAGGATGAAGATCTTGTGATTAAAACTACTCAGCTGGTGCAATATTGTTTGAAAACCCATATCCTTCAGTCTGGATCAGTTGTCTCACAAGGTAGCCTTATTTTGTTATCCTGTGTATGAGTGTTGCAGCAACTGACTTTGGATCAAATATATACACAAAGCACTAGATGTAATGGTAGAATCTAAGTGCCAGCATTCATCATTGTAGTCTCCATATTCATGAAGAATCCAGATTTACAGGCAACTGTGTTTGTTCATATCAATAAACCAGACTTGGCAGTTTTCAGGAGCATGAGCTTAGGGAGGCGAATGAGATCTAATAGCTAATTCAAGGCAAAGTCACCCCAAAAATATTTTTGCATAGTAACAAGATATCTTGTAACAATGTATGGTTGCTGGGAAGATCCAGCATATTCCATTCCTATTATCTGTGAGGAATGCAGATAAATTCAGTAAGAACAGAGAAGCCTGATCTGGGTGGCAGATGGTGCCATCATACTTGCTCATCACAAAGTACCAGTACTTCAATGCTGCTAGCCCTCTAGCTACACTGCATGACTTCTATGTGCAAGGGTGAGTTAGCATTTAATTTCACACACATACACACTCCACTACATTTCAGACAAGCCATTTTAAACAAGTCCCTAATATTTTTTGTGGGTTTTTCAGGCTATGTGGCCATGTTCTAGAAGAGTTTATTCCTGACATTTCTCCAGCATCTGTGGCTGGCATCTTCAGAGAATGCTGGCCTAGAAGAGAGTACAGTTTATATACCCAACTCTCTTCCATGCCAGCATTCTCTGAAGATGCCAAAGCCACAGATGCTGGTGAAACATCAAGAATAAACTCTTCTAGAACATGGCCACATAGCCCAAAAAAACCCACAAAAACTATGGATGCCCACCATGAAAGCCTTTGACTTCACAAGTCCCTGATAAGTTGTTTTTTTAAATATAAAATACAGAAATGTATTTATTTAAATGTGTACCAACTACCGACCATGTCTCACCTGCTTAAAATATAGGACACTGTGGTAGGTTGGAAGTCACAGCTGTAAGCCATGTTTAAAACTCGTTCTTTAAAAAAAGTTTGAAACAATGAAAGTTTTGATTTCTGAAGCATGTCACTTTCAGAGGTTTTAAAGCTCAGTCCTAAATTCCCAACATTATCCTGATCCACCCTGCGGGGTAACTATGCTCTTAAAACCTCATCTACAGTTAATTCTAAAACACAGAGTCTACTTATCGAATGAACATGCAGAGACAGACAAGACATGTGCCTAAGAGGTACATAGATCCCTTTCCCATGTACTGTTGTCAAGTCAGGTGCTCTCCATCCTATGTCTGTGCGTGTCATTTTTCTGCCTAAGTCCAGTACCTTGCATTTCTCTCTGTTGAAATTAAAGTTGCGAGGACTTTAAATTTCTCTGAGCACTAAAAATAAATACAGGAATGGTTAATAATAAATAAGTGAAACTACAACCCACACTTGCTTTTCTTTCCCTGTAAAGAGACTTGGTGGATAGTGAGAAAGCTTTCTCGGTGATACTCATCAAAGTGGCTGGGACAGTGGTGCAAATGTGCTTCATGAAGCATGGCTGAGTCTGGAAATATCATTCTCTTTTCTTATAACTAGGCTGGGAATGTGAAACCATCTCTGGATGGCTCAAGTAACTACTGGAAGGCTACGTGTTTCTTCAGGGTTGTCTAACTGGTTTAACAGACTGGACTGCTGTGCTGTCATTTGCATTCACCTTCCTTAGTTCCAATAAAGCAGGGCTGGGCAGGAAGTAGATGTGCATTTACCTGTAGATCAAGTTATTTGCAGTCCATTGGCAATGATTCCTAACTCTCAATTGTTTAACAATAGCAGGAACCAAATGATTGTCTGTTTCCCAAATGGAGAAACCTAGGGATGGAGTATGAGGTCTGTTTAGTTCTGGAGCTTAATGTTACTATAACCATTAAGTCTGTATAAAATGTTTTTGTATTTTATAACTCAACCAACTGTCAATTTATACAAACGAATCAGTCCCCCAACCTTGTAGGGCAACCACTTTGCACATACTATACATTGTGTCATATTTAATATGCATACTATATATAAAGTGTGGTATCATATAACTTCTTCCAGAGATATTTTGATAGTAGATAGTCAATTATCTTTATTATACCCATATATTTAGCATATTGTTAAATTCATTTAGGTGCACAACTCTTGATTTTATCCTTGACATTTATATGTATATATGTATTTATACGATATGCTAGAATATAATGTTTCCAATGGATATAATGCAATGTAATTTTTGTAAATGTTTTATTATTTTGTGCTGGCCGTGTGCCGTAATAAATTATTTGTACAGTATTAGAACAACATCATGGGCTCAGAATGTGTATGAATTGGGTCTGGTTGATGGTTCATGGCAACCCTCCACACTACACAACTATAATGCTATGATTTCGCATTAACTGTCACGGTTCAGTCCTGTGGAATCCTGGGATTTAGAGAGAGGTATTTGGGATTCTGAGCCAAAGAGTGTCAGTGTTTCAACTACCTACAACTCCTTCAATTCTGACTGCAGCCACAGAAGTTAAAGTGGAATAAACGCACTATAACTGCATAGTGTGAAAGGGCCCTTTGTGGTGTGGTGTTAAAAAACCAGTCCCAACAAACCTGTCCACCCTTTGGTAGAATCATAGAATCATAGAGTTGGAAGAGACCTCAAGGGCCATCCAGTCCACCCCATTCTGCCATGCAGGAACTCTCAATCAAAGCATTCCTGAAAGATGACCATCCAGCCTCTGTTTAAAGACCTCCAGGGAAGGAGACTCCACCACAATCTCTGAGGAAGGAGTGTGTTCCTCTGTCGCACAGCCCTTACTGTCAGGAAGTTCCTCTGAATGTTGAACTGGAATCTCTTTTCCTGGAGCTTGCATCCATTGTTCCGTGTTCTGTTCTCTGGAGCAGCAGAAAACAAGTTTGCTCCCTCTTCAATATGACATCCCTTCAAGTATTTAAACAGGGCTATCATATCACCTCTTAACCTTCTCTTCTCCAGGCTAAACATCCCCACCTTCCTAAGTCATTCCTCACAGGGCTTCATGGTTTCCAGACCCTTGACCATTTCAGTCGTCCTCCTTTGGACACACAGTCTTGTTCTCTTACACCTCACTGTGACACAATCTGCCAAGTCGCTTAAATCATTATTTAATACCCTTTGTTTCCTCATTTCGCTTTTATTCAGGCCTGTCAAAGTTTCCCAAATTTTGTTTCTATCCCTTTACTGCATTTCTAAGAAAACCGAGAAAATGTTTGTTTAAAAACACACACATATGCTCCCAATAGTGAAGGTTCCAGTACAGTCAGTTTGGTAGACCTCCAAGCAAAGAGTCTGCTCCTTGCCGTGAGACTCAGCCGGCGACCTTCAACCAGTTTGCGGCTCATGTTCATCCACTTGGAATGTGTCAAAGTGCTGGTCCAACAGGTTTCTTGAAGTAGCTCCTACAAGCCACAAGAAATAACTCTACTATTTTGCCTGTTATATCATATTGCACACAGAAACAAAGGATGAACTTAGAATGAAACTGCTTGAGCAACTAGACAGGAGGGAACAAGCTGAGTGGAATGAAGCAACAAGAGGTGAGATGCTTCTTTTTAAGTCTTGCTTATACTTGCTAAGATGGAGTTACCAGACTTTGGGAATTTTTCAGGCACTGGCAAGGTGTATCAAAGTTTATTTTGTCAGAAACACCTGCTGTCATTTTTCCTTGAGTATGGCTATGAAGCAGTATTTATCATCTCTATGCATTATTTTGAAAACTGGACAAAGAAGACAATTGGAAGGAAGAAAATCGACTCATTTGAAATGTGATGCTGCTGGAGAAGAATTCTATGGATATTAAGGGATGCTTAAAAAGACAAACAAATGCATCTCAGAGCAAATCAATCCTGAATTCTCACTAGAAGCCAAGAGGACTAAACTGATACTGTGTGAAGTCGAAGGCTTTCATGGCTGGTATCCATAGTTTTATGTGGGTTTTCTGGGCTATGTGGCCATGTTCTAGAAGAGTTTATTCCTGATGTTTCGCCAGCATCTGTGGCTGGCATCTTCAGAGAATGCTGGCCTAGAAGAGAGCTGGATACACACACACACACACACACACACACACACACACACACACACACACTGTGTGACCCTGGGTCTGGAGGAACTCCATGTTATTCTGTGTATTGTTCTGCCATCAACAACAAAACATGGCCACATAGCCCAAAATACCCTCAAAAAAACATAAACTGATACTGTTGTACTTTGGATAATGTGACTCATAGGAAAAGATAATAATGCATACAAATGCAAAAATTCATAGAAATGCAGTGGAAGGCAGTAGGAAAAGAGGAAGACCCACTACAGGGGATTGATTCAATGAAAGAAGCATGGTCCTGAGTGTGCAAGACCTGAGCAGGGCAGTTGATGTCCAGGGCTCCTGCAGGTCTCTCATGCAGAGGGTTGTTCTAAGCTGAAGCTGGCATGACAACAACAATAAGGCAGAGTATAATTATTTTAATTATTCTACAATTTATGGTGTTTATACCAAGGCATTTAAGTCTTGCTCATTATGTTTATTTAAAACTCCTCCAGAAGAGGCCAAAAAGACCACTTAATGCTAAAACATCATTTCACTGTATCTCAACATATGTCTTTTTCATATAACAGGTTCTGCAGAATGCTCTACCTAAATATCCCGAAGGCACCAGATTCCATCTTATCTCAGAAACAAAGGAGGATCAGGCCTGGTTAGTAGTTGAAAGAGAGACTGCCAGAGAATATCAAGTACTAAAGGCTATATCCAAAGGAAGACAATGCCAAAATTAGGGTAACCCTATGCCAAACCAACTCTGAGTATTCCTCAACTAAGACAACCTCATGACATCTATAGGGCAATGCTAGGCCAATAGGTGACTGGAATATTTTTATAGGGTGTTTTCCTGATGTACAGCACATATGGCACCAGAGCCTCTGTGCAAATAACCCAATTTGGGACGCCACTCCACTGACAATAGTATCTCCACTGAACCTCAGATTCTCTGTTTCCTCCTTTTTCTGCTGGTTGTTTGAATTCTAAGACCAAAAGGGAACATCCAATATGCTTTGGTCTTGCAAACATCCCAGTCCTGAGCATGTTCCCTTAGATTTAAAAGCCTATTGAATTGAGTAGCCCTGATTACTCTGGAGACTGTGAACAAAGGACTAGACCTTCAAAAGCATTACAATTTCCAGAATTCCCTTGACAACATGGGGCTGGGAAATTTCTGAGAAGCGCAATCCAACAAAGTAAATTGGCCGGGGAGTTCTGTGAATTCTCATTCAAAAAAGTAATTTTGGCCAATTTCTGCATAAGACTGCAGTCTCACGGGATAAAAGACATTAATGTTTAGGCTGATCAAGGAAACCACTGGGACTACAGTACAGAAGATAAAAACTAGGCTGGGGAACTTGTGGCCTTCCAGATGTTGTTGTGCTTCAATTCCTATCATCCCCTGCCAGCCTGAGGAATGATGAAAAGACTTGATCAACATCTGGTGGGCCACAGATTCCCCAGCCCTGGAAGAGTTATTTTATGTGTTAGATTTAAATGCAACTTGTTGTGAAAATTGATCAGTTCCGGAGAATTGGCTCTTCTTCAAAGTGTTATGGGCCATTTCACACATGAATGCAAATGAATGGTATGCTCAGCAGGGAACAATCATAGCTCAATGATGTGCTCATCTTTATAATGCATATGTTGCCAAACACATATTTATTGCACATCCCTTTCTACATTTTTAGGTATACACTTAAGGAAGGGTTGTAGTAAGTGGCAACTGGTGGTTTCCATGTCATTGGGGTACTAAATCTTCTCTGGGTTTAAGACAAAATTTAAAGGAGCTGTTCAAGGTGCCAAATCTATTTATTAAACGTGGTTTTCAGCACCTTCGATATCCCTTTTAAATTTCAGACTAAAGCCCAGAGCAGATTCACTGTCCTGCTGCTGTGGAAGGCACCGGCTGCTCCAGTTGTAGTCCAGTTGCAGAAATTCCTATTGATTACTTGCCCAGGTTTAAACAGATGAATCAGTCAAGCCATTGAATGCCTTTCTCATATTTCCTTAAAAGTATTTTTGAAGCAAGAAATATAACTTTGTTTGCATTTTTGTATGCACACATGTGTGGCAAAAGATGCTTTCCATAGTGCAGAAGTGGGAAGTCTGTGCTCCTCCAACACTTTACCCTATCACTCCCAATATGACTGATGGTAAGGGATTGTGGGAGCTGCAATCCAAACCATTTAGATGGTCATAGGCCCATTATAGACGGGCACCCTAGGACGGACTCAGTCCATGCTAGGGTTAGAAAGGGGTGTCTCTTCCAGATGCCCCTAACCCTAGCACGGACTGAGTCCGTAACAAATGGCGGTGGCCGTTCCACACGGCCACTGCCATTTTGACGTAACAGACGCTCTGCATCCGCACGTCACGCAGCAGAAGTGACGCTGCGAGTACGCGACTAGTGCCTTGCGGCATCTCTTCCAGGCCATAAAAAGGAGCGTGATTTTCACGCTCCTTCTTTGCTGCTTCCAGGAACCGCGCCATTTGGCTGCTGGGGTTCCCAGATGTAGCAACCGGCGGCGGCAGCAGACCGCCGCATTTCAGCAGTCTGTAACCCACCAAAATCCCCATATCAACCCTACTCTGTCTCCTTTAAAATGAAGTTTGTCCTTTGCACTTGTGTAGTTAATAAAAGCTTTATTTAAAAAGCATAAAATAAATAATAAGTGTCCTACATACCATATGCATATACAGTAATAGACTCTCTGACCAGAAAATACATTTGATTTTTCATTTGGTTTATAGTTCTTGATTTATTTGAGAACAAATTCATTAATGTACTCCAATTAGTTTAGGTAACAATTCTATCTTCTATGTAAGAAAAGGAAAGTGACAATCTAAAGGTGCTTATTTGATAGTATCAAAACAACCACAGGAATGGACTTAGTGGGTACTTAGAGGTTCACTTAAATGAAAGACAGCAATTGAGTAGAGAACATGGACATTTTTGTATGCATCAAGTCACTGGATGTGCAACAAAGGAGAAAGCATTTTAAAATAATAGCCATTCTTTTCTCATTTTATTATGCCTTTAAACCATTCCTGTCTTGGAAATGTGAAGACACAAGTAAACTAAGAGTACGTAAAACAGCAATAAGCTACATTCATGTATTTGACTCTTTAATTTCAAACACAAATACCTTGCTTGTGAACATTCTTTAAAAACACTCTCACTTGGATACACAGCAATGTAGCAAAGAGGAGATGGCTAACTGGCTTTCCTAGTTTCCTTTAGTGGTGCAGATATATGTCCAACTGCTCATTTCAATTCCTGTTCAGACTCTGGCCATGATAATATAATATAATATATAAAAAATAAATAATACAGTATAGGAAATGGTCAGGATCAAACATACTACAGAACATGAGCAAGAAAGGTGAAGGAACCCATTCAGATGTACAGTGGTATCTGCTGGGGTTTGATTCCAGGACATACACACCCTTCATGAAAAAGAGGATCCATGGATAGTCAGAACCTATTATATACAATGGCATAGTAAAATGATGTCCCTTATATAAAATGGCAAAATCAAGGTTTGCTTTCTGGAATTTTTGAGGGAAAAATATTTCCAAGCCATGGATGGCTGAATTCGTGGTTGAAGAATCCATGGATATAGAGGGCTGACTGTAATGGGAAACCATGGAGTTCCACTCTGTGAACAAGCAATACTGTCTCGAGGAATTGTGGTTTCTTTACTTGATAGTTTCGGAACAAACTATTGCTTGATTCTGATTTTTCTCATTAAAGTAAGGTAAAGGTTTCCCCTTTGTCAAGGTTGTCAAGTCGTGTCTGACTGTAAAGGGCAGTTCTGATCATCATTACTAAACTGAGGAACCAGCATTATCAAAGACAACTCTGTGATCAGGTGGCCAGCATGACTGTACAGAATGCTGTTATCTTCCTACCAAAGTGGTACCTATTTTATCTACTTGCACTTTTACATGCTTTTGAACTTCTAGGTTGGCAGAAGCTGGGACTAGTGATGGGAGCTCACTCTGTTACGTGGCGCTTGGGACTGGAACTGTCAACCTGCCGATCTTGCAATCATCAGAGTCAGTGTCTTAACCACTGAGCCACCACATCCCACTTCTCATTAACCATAGGTTAAAATACAAAGACAAAGAACAACCCAAGGTCAAATGGCTTGTTTTGAAACCTAGTTATAACAAGCCACCGTTCATTGAATTCAGACAGTGAGAACAGATTCTTCCAATCAGCTCCTTGGAAGACTGAAAGAGAAACAGGAGTTGAGTGCATGAATCCAATGCCATACTTCTCTCTGATAGCTAAACTATGACTACAAGTGTCTGAGTAGTGGTCTAGCACATAAGTGATATCTGCAGCACAGTCAGAAGTCCCAACTGTTGCTCGTCCATAATCAGCCTCTACCTGAAGGTAAGTTGCAACAGACTGTGGGTAAACAGACATAGAGGGTCAAAACAGGTGGCTTTGAAGGGGCGGCTTCATGTCGCCCCTTTGAATGCTGTATTGGGGCTGTGGCAACTGCATACCATGGCCTCAATCCAGCTATTTGCTGGCAAATGCCACTTCTTTTGGAGCCAGCAAAAGGGCACCCTTTTTTCTGCTGCCATGGCTTTGCAACTCCCGGGTGGTGTGCGGCTTCCAAACGCTGTGCTTCCGGAGTGTCGTAACAATGCCCACCGTATGGTCGGGTGGGAGGTGTGATGCTGGCTTGAGCGCATCGTCGGGGCATGCGTTATCTAAATGCCACACCATTACACCACCCTCGAGCCAGCACATTATGTTTTGCCCCATAGGAGAAGAGTCATAGCCTTTGCCTGTCACCGGAATCAAAGTCACCAGACTCAAAGCTGAATTATCCAAGGTGAACAATTTTAGGGAGTTCTAGATAGGCTTGCATGGCACATACAGCTTTGCCCTGTAAGTGAAGGAAAGGGTCACGTGTAGTTGCCAGTGCTGCCCCTCAGCATTTGCCATCCAAAGCTGTTGCCTCTCTCTGACTCTGGCTGCCTCCATTATGGCTGACAATAATGGTGGGTGTATTCTTGGCAGTGATACAACAGCAGTCCTGCAACCCAAGTCAGTGTGGAAGTCCACTAGTTAGATGCTGTAAGCAAAGCTTCCATTGCCTGCAGGCCCTTTACACACCTGCTCCAAAAAGAGACAGGTTTTATTTTCCACAGTTGTTTATAAGTATTGCGTTTACAATGAAAGGGGGGGGACACCAAAGGAAAGGAACTCTTTCTTGGAACAAGCCAGCCCAGGGAGAGAGCTCTTCATCCCTGTGGTTCTGTGATTAATAGATTCTGTGACTCATCATCATAATAGGCTGATGATCAAAATTACCCACCTCTGGCAGACGCACCATTTAATAAACATTCGCTACGAATTTCATTCTGAAATCTATTTCCTGCTGAGATAATAAAGAGTGACTTGGTAAGAAAGCAGCATCCTTTTACATTTGGGATTCCAGATATTTCAGCATCCCATCAGGTTTTGCAGTAGTCATCAGCAGAGTGTAGCAGCTAGACATGGAAATACAGCGAGCAAAGCAAGTGAAATTCCAGAACGTGGTACGGCCAGACAGCAAGAGCACTGGCTCATCCCTCTGGGAGATGAAGACAGAGGAGGAAAGAGACCACTGGGAGGGGAGATGAAGCTGGCAACCCACTTGGTTTATTTTTAGCTCCTTCCAGCTGTAAAAATCACCCACCCAAAGTATGTGGGCACAGGCATTTAATGAAACATTCACAGATATCTGGCTCATACAGTGTTCATTGCATCAGATGCTAATCTCCATTTCAACAGAATGAACCCCTTGCATTGACTGGCTTCTCACTGGGCTGTTTTTGTTATTCCCCCTGATTCCATTGTCTGCTTTTGGCTGCAAGCATCAATTTAAGATTATAAAATCCTTGGCTTCCTACCAGGAAGCAATTGCAATAGGTCTCTTAAGCAAAGCAGTGAGATTGTGTGAGTCTGGAAAGGATAGGACACAAAATGTTTTTCTCAAAACAGCTTTTAGTTCCTAGTATTGCTTTTAGGTCTTGGCGGAAAGGCACCCAGAAATATTGCTGGCTCTGGTTTTGAAACAGCCAGTAGGTAACACTGCCACCATAGTTTTTCAGTTACACGCGATGACTGTAACTGCAGATGACTGAAGAAAGCTGAAGAGAAAGGGGGAAAGTGGGAGGAGGAGAGAGAAATTGGGACATTTTAAAATCATATGATAAAGAAGGACAAACTAGGATTAATGGGGACTGTTCCAGTCAAATCAGGACAGTTGAAGGATAGTGCTACTTGCATTCCGTAACATAAATAAGATGTCAGGGATGCATTCTGCAAAGCAGTTTCCAAGATGGAGTAGTCTGTCTGAGCTATTTCAAAAAGCTCTCCACCAATGGTTAGAGATTATGGGTGTTGGAAGCCAAATTTGTTTTGAAGGGCATCTGCATAAGAAAGAAAACTGGTCTATAGTCTGCAGGCGTAACGGCCTGGAATTGTGCAACGCTGTCTGGCCTGGTGCCCTCGCTAGGCCTTTGAGCAAATTGGTATCTGGTTTTTCATCTATCATCTTGAAAGCCTGCTGAAGGATTTAATGCGTAAAGGAAAACATTACATTATCTTAATCTACCAATGTGCTGCATGAACTTTTCATTAACATTTCACACCCCTGCCTGAGCTGCTTCAGGTGTGTACTTGTTCCAATTGCACGTCATGCGTCGACACTGTTATTGACACACAGCAGTGGCCTTTTGGGACCTAAGAAGTGGGCAGTGCAAGGCAGGGTGGGCAAGTGGGTATGTGGAGGTGATCAAAGGGCTCCAGTCAAAGGCAACAGTTGGTATGCAATTCATTTACATTTGTAAAAAACCACTATATTTACAGTTTTTGAGACAGGAATGCAGTGATCCTACATTCATCAGAATATCCCACAGTAGCACTTTTGGGGGGGGGGGGGCTGAGTGCTGTTCGGCAAAGCTTGAACGATGTACTCTGCAACTATAGGTTTTTCAAGTTATGTGGCTGTGTTCTGGAAGAGTTCATTCTGGACGTTTTGCCAGCATCTGGGCTGGCACCTTCAGAGAGGATGCAACTCTGCAAATACTGAATCTTCCAACTAGCATGACCAACTGCCCACGTTGGCTGGAGAATTCTGGCATTTAAAAAAAATTACAACCACAACTTTCTCATAGTTTTCCATAGCAACAGCTTTCTGGGGTATCTGGCAATGGTCTTCCCCATCACTGGCTACCTGATCCTTTTAAATAGGAAGTACCAGAATTGCACATTGGATAGTCCAAAGGCTGGCTCCATACATAGACCATGGACCACACTCCCACTGAACCGCAACCCATGGACATTTGCAGAGGTCTCGCAATGGTGACCAAGTAGAATTAGTTCATCTGAAGCAGCCCAGTTTACGGCAAACTCTAGAGCACAAGCTCATCATGTAATGTAGGTGGATTTCATTTTAAGATGTTCCTTGTCAGTCACATTAGTTCTGCCATACTGTCAACAAACCATGGAAAAATCACTGGGCATTGAGAAAATGAACTGTGGGGATGCAGGTCTAGGGGAAAGCATCTGAATGCAGCTTCTCAGAATTTTCCCATTAATTGCTTGGTTGTTCCTTCCCAACACATGCCCACAATTGATGCCCTTATATCTTCACCCTTTTACAATTAATGACAGAGTCATTCGTTCTTAGATTTATAAATTACTTTCCTGCCAAGGAGCTCAAGGCAGCATTCATGGCTCTCTTCTTCCCCTTATCCTCACAACACCCATGTGAAGAAGGCCAGGCTGACTGACCCAAAGTCACCCAGTGAGTGCCATAGCCGCATGGAGACTTGAATCTAGATCTTCAAGCCCCAGTCCGGTCCCACGCTGGCTCTCTCTCCTGAGAAAAGAATCACACATCAAAATTAACTCCCCTAAAGAAATTAAGAAAGCTATCCTTGAAGCAGCACCAGACAAAACTCACAAGTGGAGATACAATCTGTAGCCCAGTTCCCACTGTCATTGTCTTTCTCACTCTTCCCTGGGCTTAGTTGTGGCTCATAATATGTTCTAAATATTGGGCTTTTCCCTCCATTACGCAACTGTCTTGACAATGTACTTTTCTGCCAGTCTGCTGGCTCCTAATCCTGGGTAAATGCACAAATATCTGCCAAACCTTGTCACTTCTCACTTAACAACACCTGCTGCTAGTGGCTTTCTCTAGAACATATTTCAGTGAAGATTAAGCCTTCTTTCTCACTTTCACCTTTGATCTGCAATTGGCATTAAGATCCGAAGTTTAAGCTTTGAGCTTTATTGCTCTCTGTGGTCTTGTCATTTGTCTCTAGAACACTTCCCAAGTGCAGATGGGTGAGTAAGGGTAAAGACTATTGGCAAAAATCTTGGCCCTGCTGAAATCAGGTTCGCTTTTGTCTTTAATGCTTGTAGGATGTGTGTGTGTGAACATGGGCATAACTTTGATTAGATTTGTGAGGGTTTACAAAATCATTGCATAACTTAATGTTCCACTTCTATCTGGATAAGCAGTAAGCTCTCAGTTGTATATGTTCACAGGGGTTTAAAGACCTGAATGTTTGTTTCTGTTTTGGAGTCTGCACAAGCAAGAGCTCTGGTACAGTGGATAGATGTGAATATGTGTGTGCATTTGTCTCTGATCTGTAGCTCCAAGACCATAAACCAAGACATCTAAAACTTGACTTGCATACTAAAGACATCCTACATACATGCATCTGAGGAAATAGGCTCAAGTCTGCAAAAGAACTTATTTCTTTCAGTTGGGTCCAAACCACACTGCAGAAATAATCTTGTTTGCCCTGGCTCAATGCTAGGGAAGTCTGGGAACTGTAGTTTTGGGAAACATTTAGCCTTCTCTGTCAGAGAGCTCTGGTGCCACAATAAACTACAGTTCCTGGGATTCTCTAGCACTGAGCCAAGGCAGTTAAAGCAGTCTCAAACTGCATTATTTCTGCAGTGTGTTTTGGACCTTAGTCTCAAAGGTGCTACAAGATCCCTTTGCATACTGATTTTCCAGACTATCATGGCTATATCTCAGAGTGTTATTGGTTGCATTTGAAGTCAGTTATCTTCTCATCCTAGGATACATGTTAAGTGCAGTAAACTGCCTTTGCAGTAATACTGGTGTAACCAAGGATTAAATAATTCCATTAAGTTTGAGCATAGATTTTGGAAAGGGCTTTGACTGTGAATCAAAACCCTTGGCTTAAGCACTTCTCAAGTTACTCCTAGTTGCTTTGAGGACAATTCCTACTCACTCCCATTGCAGCAAGTGCACACACACACACCTGTTTCTCAGCTTGTTTGTGAATAATAAGCAAACCTTAACAATAGCTCTGAAAGCAAACGCTGTCTTCTTGTCCTATAGTAGAGATCAGTTTCACTGAATAATATAACAGTGAATAGAGAGTCTCATGGTGATCGAGTTTTAGGGTGGCATAAATATCACTTGGAACTATTCCACCGAAAGCCTCCACTGTGCTGCCGACCTGCATCTTTAAAAAGAAAATCAAGATGGTTTTCATAAGTATTCACCCAGGATGGAGACAGCTCCAAGCAATAGCTGGATTTTATATTTTTTTACAAGTGAAGAACCAAACATTTCTTTCCTGCTTGCTCCCTGTAGTACTAGGTAAGGCCCAGTTTTAATGTCTGCACACTTCTTCTCCCTTTTTTATCTTCAACTTTATTCGTATATCAAGCCTGCCTACTTCCCTCCAACCTACTTTTTGTAACATCTTCCCCGAAGGAACCACCTGGAGATCTTGAAACTATATGTATTTTTGGTGAATGTTTAGTTGACCCAACGAAAGTATTGAACTAAAACAAATGTTGAACATTCACAAACAAAATTCTATGCAAAGTCTAATGCATCGCTGCTGGTGATAAAGAACTGAACTGGTTTAGTTATTGATTTAATGTATATCTTGTTATTCTACTCCAGTCAGCTAGGAATAATTACATTAAAAAAATACATCTAAGAAACACGCAACACATTTCTTTTTTTTTTTTTTTTTTAATAAATTTTTATTGAAAATTAAAAAAAATACACATTCAATACTGACATACATACATCGCCGCATCGGCACACACCTTTTATACATAAAGGAGCTAGGGCATCATAGGCTGTTCAAAAATAACCATACAAAGCACGACAGAGCATGATAAGGGGAGCGCAGTATCGGGAGAAATCGAGTAGCCTAATAACAAGTGTTTTTCGATTGCTTTACTTCTCCTATTCCAATAGTGAGTTATAGATAATATATTGTTTACACCTTCTTTCCCCTTCTTTATTATTGTTGTTCCTCCTTCATCTTTAATCGTTCTATTCTCCTTCTTGCACCCTGTTCCTTCTCAAATTTGACTCCCACTAATTTGCCTTCTGCTTCTACTTCTTGTATCTCCCTCCCTTTTCCTTCTTCATCCCTCTCA
This sequence comes from Sceloporus undulatus, assembly GCF_019175285.1. NCBI lineage: Eukaryota > Metazoa > Chordata > Lepidosauria > Squamata > Phrynosomatidae > Sceloporus > Sceloporus undulatus. Next base: position 142,010,183 of record NC_056527.1, read on the forward strand.
CTTCACATCTTCCTTCTCTCTCATCTCCCTCTACCCCTCTACACCTCTCCTACTTTACTACTTCCACTCACCTCCATCACCTACTTTACCTTCATTCAATCCTTCTTCTTCCATCTACTCATTCTCTCTTCTCATTCTTACCAGACTTCTCTCTCTCTGATCTTGATGGGTATAATTGTTCTATTTTTTACCCTTTTATCACTCCTTCTTGTTCTGTTTAGCTTTATTTTGCTAAAAATCCGTCCACAGCGGTAGTATGCATATCTGTTCTTTAATTCCTGATTATACTTGATCTTGCTGCTTTCTATTAGTTGATCCTTTGCGTATTACATCTGTACTTTTCCATTTACATTGTTTATTTTAAATCTTCCTAGTTTTAAAGCTTTTTTTTTTCCTTTTACTCTCCAAATCTTGTAATCTGTTGTGTATGTAGTATATAAGTTTATTCGTTATTTATTGTTTACTTAAGCCAACTATTGCTACATTTCCCCATTCATTTACTAAGCATTCTAGGACTTTATCCCATTCTTTATCTACTTCTTCTAGAGTTTGATCTCTCAATAGTCTAGTCAATTTATCCATTTCGATGGCCTCATATACTTTAATTAACCACTCTTTTTTACTAGGGATCTTTTTCCCTTTCCATTTTTGTGTTAGTGCCAATCTCGCCATTGAAATCAAGTAATACAGAATCTTCCCATATTTTCTGTCTGCTTCTTCTTCCCACATATTTAATAAATAGGTTTCAGGCAGAAATTTAATTTTTGTTGGTAAAATTGAGTTGATTGTCTCATGTATTTTTTTCCAGTAGTTTTTGACAAGTTTGCATGACCAAAGACAGTGATAAAGAGTTCCCGTTTCTTTTTGGCATTTCCAGCATAGGTTGTTTGTTGATTTATAAATTTTTGATATCTTTTCTGGAGTCAAATACCATCGAAAAAATGTTTTGTAGTAACTTTCTTTCAAATTTTGTGAAGCCGAGTATTTTAGTCTTTTTTTCCAGACTGCTTCCCATTCGTCCAAATTTATTGAATAACCAAAATTTTTTGCCCACTGTATCATATTTTCCTTTACTGTTTCATCTTCTAGGTGCCAATTTAGCAGTAATTTGTAAAATTCTTTTATCCATTTTGGGTTTTCTTTCCCTATTATTTTTCCAAATTCGCTTTGCTCAACCTCAAAATCTGTTGTTTTTGAGTCTGATTTGAATCTTTCTCTTAACTGCCAGTACTTAAACCAGTCCAGATTTATATTCTCATCGGAAAGTTCCTTTTGCGTTTTGAACTCCAGCTTTCCTTTCTTATCTCTCTTCAATAACTTTGCATAGGTTAGCCAATCTGTTTTTTGCCTAGTTTCAACTCTTTGGATTGCCTCTTGTGGGGAAAACCAGAGAGGGAATTTTGCCATAATTCTGGGTTTATATTTATTCCATACCTTAACCAGTGACCTTCTGATATGATGTAAATTAAATTCTTTGTTTGCTTTTATCTTGTCATATCCTAGATATGAATGCCATCCAAATCTTAAGTTATCTCCTTCTATCTCTAATAATTCATCATCTTTTAGCAGTATCCAATCTTTAATCCACATTAAACTACATGCTTCGAAATATAATTTTAAATTTGGTAGGCCTAATCCACCTCTTTCCACTGAATCTTGCATTATTTTTAATCTAATTCTGGGTCTCTTCTTTTGCCAAATAAAATTGCTTAAGTCTCTTTGCCAAATCTTGAAGAATTTATCTTTAATTACAATTGGGAGTGTTTGGAACAAGTAGAGGATTTTAGGAAGGACTACCATTTTGATTGCTGCAATTTTCCCCAGAAGTGACAATTTAAGTTTTCCCCATTTTTCCAATTTCAACTTAATTTCTTTCCATGTTTTTTTATAATTGATATCAAATAATTCATTCAGGTTACTAGAGATTGTTATTCCTAAATATTTAGCTTTTTTTCCTGTTTTTATCTTTAACATTTCTGATAATTTACTTTCTCTCTCTGGGGACATATTTTTGGTTATGGTCATTGATTTATCTTTGTTTAACATGCATCCTGTTATTTCTCCAAATTCTTCCACTGTTTTTAATAATTCTTTTGCACTTTTGCAAGGATCATTTAGAAAGATCGCCAAATCGTCGGCGAAGGCTCTCACTTTGTATACATAGTTCTTGATTTTTACTCCTTGGATTTGATCATTGTTTTTGATTCTTTTAATAAGTCTTTCAATTATAATTATAAACAGTAGTGGCGAGAGGGGGCAGCCATGTCTTGTACCTCTATTAATTGCAATATAATTCGTTTTTTCACCATTCACAATAATTCTAGCTTTTTGGTCTTTATAAATCTCTTTGATCCATCCTATAAATTTAGAACCCAATTCCAATTCTCCCAAAATTTTAAGAAGTGTTTTCCAATGTACTGTGTCAAATGCTTTTTCCAAGTCTAAAAGCAGTAAACCTAATTCTTTGGTATTGTGTTTTTCATAGAATTCCATTATATTTATTACTAATCTTGTGTTTTCCCTAATTTGTCTTTGTGGAAGAAATCCCTTCTGGTCGTTATCTATGCTATCCTTTAAGAATTTTTTTAATCTATCTGCCAAAATTGCTGCGAAAATTTTGTAGTCAATATTCAGAAGTGAGATTGGCCTGTAATTTTTGACTTCTTTAATATCTCTTCCCTCTTTCGGGATTAGTATTATATCTGCCTCTTTCCAAGTTTCGGGAATTCCTTCCTTTAGTACCGAATTTAACATAAATTGTAGGGGAGCACATAATTCGTCTCTGAAGGTTTTATAGTATTGCACAGTAAATCCGTTAGGACCGGGAGATTTCCCGTTTTTCAAATTGTCAATTGCCATCTTTACTTCCATATAGCTTATCGCTTTATTTAAGTCTTCTAATTGGTTCTTGTTCGGTTTTATGAATTTATCTCTTTTATCTTTTAGATAGTGTTGGATTTTTTTTTCGTTTATTTCTCGACCTTGGTAAATCTCTGAAAAAAATTGAGTGAATCCCTTTTTTATATCTTCCTGTTTAGTTACCGTTCTGTCTTCTATTTTTAATTCAACTATTCTTTTCTTATTCTGTTTTTTCCGCAACGTCTCTGCCAATCCTTTACTTATTTTATTGGCTTGTTCAAAATTCTTCTGCTTTAAAGTTTTTAGCTTTCTACTAATTTCTAATGTATCTTTGTTCATCTTTTGTTTTTTCAACAGATCAATCTCTTCCAGTATTCTTAAGTCTCCCAAATGTGTTTCTAATTCTTTTTCTTTGTCTACTATTAAGTTAATTAACTTCTGTTCATTTTCCTTTTCTTTTTTATTCAAGTAAGCTTCTTGATTGATTAAGAAGCCTCTCACTACTGCTTTCCCAGCATCCCAGACACTCTTGAATTTAATATCTTGGGAAGTGTTTTCTTTGAAGTAATTAATTATTACTTCCTTTGTTCTTTTTATAACTTCTTTGTTTTGGATAGTGGAGTCTTTCAACCTCCAATTTCTTGTTCTTGTTTTGGGAGAAAGAGTCGCAATTACCGGATTGTGGTCCGAAATTAATCTTGGTTGTAATTCTATTGACTTAATCACGTTGCATAGCGATAAGGGAACCCAGATCATGTCAATACGGGAAAGAGATTGGTGTCTGTTTGAGTAAAATGTAAATCCCTGTTCCCCTTTTTTTTTTAATCTCCACACATCTTTCAAATAGTAGCTTTTTGTCAAATCAAAAAAGGAATGGGGGAGTACACCTTGATTATTTTTAAATTCTTTTGTTGATTTTTTATCTAGGGGGGTTTCCACTACTCCATTGAAATCGCCCATGATTATTATTTTATCATTTTTCAATTTTTCTACTTCATTATGTAGTTTACGGTAAAAAAGTCCTTTTTTGTCTTGAGGGCAATATATCCCCAGTATTAAATAATTTTCATCATTCCAATTAATTTCAACTCCTACATAGTGTCCTTCTGGGTCATTTATGACTTCTTTTGACTGTATATAATTTTTAGTGTAGATTACCACTCCTTTCTTTTTGTTTTTCGCCGCTGAGATATAGTCATTTCCTAAATTTTTAAATCTTATTAGTCTTTTTTCGGTGGATTTAATATGCGTTTCTTGCAAACATATGATATCACAATTTAATTTTCTCAAATAATGATTTACTTTGTTCCTTTTATTTGGTGTATTTAATCCTTTTACGTTCCAGGTTATTAGTTTCATATTAGACTTTTGTATTTATTTTGATCTTTTCTTTCTTATGGTTTCCAAAGGAGGGGAAGAAGAAGGAAAAAAAGAAAAAGAAAAAAAAACCACGAAAAAGTGCAAAGATAAAAAAAGAAATTTATTCAATTTATTAATTACTTCTCAATTTTCCACTCTCCTAATCCACCTCTCCCAATCTCTCTCTGTTCTCCTCCTCCTCCGGAATATTCCCCCCTTCCTCCTCCTCTCCTCTCCCCCCCCCCTCTCCTCTCCGATCACAGATTCTGGTGGGGATTTTTGGGGATCTTCATTTTCTTCTCTCTCATTTTTGTCATTCTTCTCTCCTGGTGTTGATCTTTTTGTCATTTCCTTTTTGAATTCTTTCCAAAAATTCCCAGCTTTTTCTAAGGAGTTTAACCTATATCTTTTTTGGTTCCATGTTAAGGAAAGTCCTTCAAGTTCTTCCCACCTAAAGGGTATTTTACATCTCTTCAGTTGTTCTGTTAAGAACTGATAGTCTTTCCGTCTTCTTAACACCTCTGCGGGAATGTCCTTGAACACCTGGATCTCCATCCCTCTTATCACAAATCTTGTTTTATAGTTTTTCTGGAGAAATGCATCCTTTGTCTGTTTCCTTACCCAGTATAACACCACGTCGCGTGGGAGCTTCTTAGTTTTTGCAGTATTTGAGTTTATGCGGTACAGCCGATCAATTTCTCCAGACATTTGTTGCACTGGCATGTCTAAATATTTAGCTAAATAGGGAATCAAGAAGTCGTATAGATTTTCATGGGCTTGTTCTGGAAGACCTCTTAATTTGATACATTTTTCTCTTTGCTTAATTTCCAGTCTTAAAATAGCGTCCTGATCTTCTTGTTGGTATTTGTTTAGATCTTCAATCCTTTCCTCCATCTTTCTTGTTTTGTGGTCTAACTTCTCTATATTTCCTGTTATTTTTTCCATGTCTTTATTTAGTTTGTCCAGATCCTGCCTTATTCTACTAGCTTCATATTTCAGTTCTTTCTTCGTTTCCTCTCTCGACTCCCTAATTTCCCGTCTTGTTTCTTCCTTTGATTCCCAAATCTCATTTTTGAGTTCCGTGTGCAATCTTTTCATTTCTTCCAAGAGTCCAAAATTTGGGTCAGAGCTGGACATTCTTCTTTGGCTTGCCATTACCGCAGCCTGTTGTTGTCTTTCTTTTTCTCTCCTAGTCGTCGTCATCTCTGTTCCTTCTAAAATGTTTAATTTTAAAATGTTGTCCGCTAATCCTGGTTCTTTGAGTCTGCAGTTGCTCTATTGTTTGTTTCTTTACTATAAAAACTCTAAAAGGGGAAAAAGAGAAAAGGAGAAGGAGGAGCGAGAAAGAGAAAAGAGAGAGAGAGAGAAAAAAGAAAAAAAGAAAAAGAAAAAAAAATTCTAATTTATTTCGGATACTTTCCCACGATATTAATTTTAATGTTAGGTATTGTCTTTGGATACTACCACTGTGGAGGTAGACTTCTTTTAAACTAGTAATCTAAAGTTTAATGCTTATGAAAGCCTTATCTGTAGCGGGAGATGTAGAAACTTTCCTCTAGAGTACTTTCGGTCTAGAATTAATAACTATTCTTACCCCGTTGTTATCTTCCCCGTTTCTTTAATTCATCCAACACAAGGAAAGAAGCAATGTTTTCACCAATCAATTCACTTCTTGTTGGCCTCTTTTCTATTCATTACCCAATGGGAAAGAGATTGACTAGACAAATAAACAAAGAAAGTCAACAACAATTATCTGGTATTCAATGAAGCATGTGTCCGATCTGTACCGACTGATTCAGGTAAGCAGTACATACACTACACTTAATAAAATTTCAAAGAAGAAAATTTAGAGGAGAGTAAGTAGCACGACCAGAAGCAAAGGAAAAAAAAGGGAAAAAAAGCGATCTCTGTTTATATATACCTACTCCTCCCACCTCTGTTGCAACGAGAGTATTTCAATATTATCACTATTATCTACAAAGAGGTTCAGATTGTATCTACAGCTCTTCAAAATTCTTATATTGCTATTCTAGGAGAAAGAAGGGAGTGTGTATTACTATTACAGAGGGTAAGGAGGGAAAGAAAGGGGAGAGAAGGGAGGGAGGAGGTAAGGGAAAGTGAGAGGGAGAAAAAAAAGAAAAAAAAAGAAAAAGAAAAGAAAAAAAGAGGACCACGAAGGAAGCAGAAAAAGGAGAAAAGAAAAGAAAAGAGAAGAGAAAGAGAGAAGAGGGTCAGACACAGAGGGAGAAAAGGGAAGTCAGAGCTAGGTAAGAGGGAGAAGAAGAAAAAAGTCCCATAGAAGTAAAGTGAACAAAGCACATCAGCAACAAGAGCAGTTTGTCTTCTCTAGTTGATATTGCTTCAGTCTTATTTGCTAGGGAGGTTAAATTACTTTAACTCTTTTTGCTGACTTAATGTTACAACATAGGGAGACAGATAAGCTTATAGTATACTATCTTCTCAGACTTAAACAAAAACTATGTTGCTATGTTGCTAGGGGGAATTTAAAGAGAAGAAAATTGAAATATAGTTACATAGCCTTAATACAATACTTCTACTGAAATATCAATAAAAGGGTTTAGTTATATATGCTTGTTGCTATTGTAGAAATTAAGGAGGGAGTTTAAATTGCCACTATGATGTTACAGTAATCTATATATATATATACTTTCACAGTGAATAGAAGTTGCTTAGTCACCTAAGTTGATTTGTATAGTAAAGTGTCCACCTAAAAAGAACAGGTCTCCTTCTTCTTCTTCTTAAATCCCCTTCTCCAGAATTGGTCACCACAGGGGTAGGTCTCCTCCAGCGTTTCTCAAACACATGTGTCCATTCTAGCTTTGAAAAAAACCCCCCGTTAGTTCACAGCGCAATCCAGTCTAATCCTTGTAATTCTTTAACAAAAAAGAGGACAGAAGAGAAGCTGAAACAAGCAGGATTATTTCACAGCAAAATGTTCTATCTTCTTTTCTCGCGTTTTGAATAAAGAACCAAGCAGTAGCTTCTAATGGTTCCAGGAGTAAAGTTCCACAGCGTCAAAATGGCGTCAAAATGGCGAACAGACGAGCTTCCCTTCAACTCACACCTTGTTAGCTGGGTTTCCTGGGGAGGTATTACTCTAATCCAGATGGGAAGCAAAGGCAACAGCACAGTATCGTAAGAGAGAATCCGTTTTAAATAAGTCCTACATAAAGAGAGCCAGGGAAAATCGAAGCAGTCTCTCCAAGCCTCTTAAAAAACGCTGACACAGTCAAGAGCAGGGGGGTGGGAAGCCGCTTCCCGAAGCAGCAAACAGCTGAGTGAGTAGTTTCCTTCCACCCCTTTCCCCCTTCGCAGTGTTTATTAATTTGGAGAGCTCGAGGTGCCGCTTAGGATCTAAAGAAAAGGGTTGAACTCCCAAAAGGATCAGAGTCTTTATTACATATACGAGGTAGTTTTAACAAGGGCAGTGCTGGCGGTGCTTCTGCCGCGTCGCGGCTGCCCGATCCCGGTACTGACTTGCTCAGACCTCCATTCTCTTTGCGTCTCCTTACCAGCCGCTTTTCTTGCCGCTTTCCCTCAGACGCCTCAGAGTTGCGGAGGTACCCGCTGAGCTCCTCTTCTTCTCCCCTGCCTGGGGAGCTCCTTGCTTTGTCTTTCGCGTTGTTTGCTTATTTTAGACCTGGGATCTGCAAACCCCCTCTCAGACTGTCATTGAGAGGAGGCTTCTCGCACCCGCCATAGCACCGGAAGTCAGAAACACGCAACACATTTCAAAACACATTTAAATTGCATAAATAATAATAAATAAATGTCACTCAACACTTAAAACCTCTTCTGGCCCAAAAGTCAGTTGAGATGCCCAAAAGCTTTAAGTATTTTGCCTACTGGTAGTAGCACAACAAATATGACATAGGATTCTAGGGCCTGGGATTAACCAACTTCTTTTCCACTTCCCTCAACTATGTTTACAGTAGTAGAGGATAAACAGAAGGGTCTGTCTGAAGAGTCATAGGAAAGAATGCTGTTTCTCAAGCAAAAAAACAAACTTGGGCCTACGTCTTAGCGGACTCTGTCAGTCAAAATGAGCACTTTAGATTGATCCCTGAAACAGACAGGTAGCCATGAATGCATAGCTAAGGATCCAGAATACCCAGAATTCCTAGTTGAGGAATTTAGGTATTTGTTTTAAAAAGTCACTTTTCCAAGATCTGTAAGGGAATGGCTTGTTCCTATAAGCAATTGAACTCAACAGATTGGCTGCAGCATTCTGGACCAGATTAAGGGGCAGTACAGACCTCCCCAAAATGGTGGGCTGCAGTCACCCGTTTTAACTGCGGAAGGACGCCGCAGCCTCCAAACTGTGTGGCATCCCTCCGCAGTAAAAAGAACCCGGTTCTTCTGGGTTCTTTTTGTGGCGCATTGCATTGGCGCACTAGTGACATACACAATGCATAGCACCATGTGGAGAGGGCGCCACCATGATGCCAACCGCGTACGGACTAGGGTTCCGGAGCATGCGGTTGCCACACACTCTGGAACCCTAGTTTCGGCATCGGCACACTGCTTTTGGACAGTGTGTCTTGGGCCTAAGTTTCCCAACACTTTTTCAAAGGCAGTCTGACAAAGTTTTATGAACCCACCAAGAGGCAAGGGAATACCTGCAGGAGATATTAGGTACCCATTTTCTTTTAGCAAGGAAGAGTAGCAAGTATTCTGAAGGCCTGAAGGAACCAAATCTTGTCTAATCTTGGAAGTAAAGCAGGGTCAGTACTGGTTAGTACTTGGATGGGGGAGTGCCAAGGAAAACAAGTCGCTGTAGGATAGTGCTATTAAAAGTGGTGATTCCTGGAGCAGTGAAGATCCCTGGTAAGCTTCCAGGAAATCAAATATAACTAATGGGGGGAAATATAGTGCCAGTCCCTGGCTTGATAGAAATAATAATAATATTAATAATAATAACCAGTTTCCCACATCAGATAGTCTAAGCACTGCTGTAGACTACATTTCAGAGGAACGAAATAATACATCCTCCTCCTTGCCTGTGAAATTCCATCATCCATCCACCACTATATATATGTGTGTGTGTGTGTGTGTGTGTCTTTCCTTTCATCTAGATTACAACTCCAAGTAACTTATAAAAATGCAGAAAATGCAATAAAAACACATCATTAAAATGGACAAAATTTAGATTAAAATAGTATTCAGTAACAACAGAACTTTGAAATAAAAATTAGGCTTTAAAATAAAGATTAGAAACAATACACCACCATAAAAGTCCTTTGTTAAAAATCAGTTACCTAGCCTACGTGAATTTATGTCTAAACGCTTAAGCAATTGACAACAAGCGTAAGAAATACTAGAAATATGGAAGCCAATTCCAGAAATACTAGAAATATGGAAGCCAATTCCAGAATTTGTTTATGCACTGTATAAAGTACTGCCTTCTCCTCATTCTTTTTTATGTTGCGATAAATAATAAATAGCAATGTAGTACACTGGGATAGGCGACTTGTCGTCTTCCTAATGTTCCTGACTGCAACTCCTGCTAACTTTCATCACTGTTTTTTCTAGGACTTATGGAAATTGCAGTCCAACAATATCTGGAGGTCAGAAGTTACCATTCTGCAGAATACAGAGAATAGAATCCTACTGGGATCTATCACAATGGACTGAAATAGGATTGTTATGCCATAATGCCATAAATTGCTCCTAAATCTTTTATGCCATAAACATTTATGCCATAAGTTGCTCCTAAATCTTTATGTGATGGAGTAGCCGTAAGTTGACAGGCAACCTAAAGGAATGCATGAACAAATATGTGCATGTACATAACACACATAGAGCAAGCACTCTGGAGTGACCACAGTTAATATTGTCTCTGCGGTGACAATGATATTTATTGCTTCTTTGGTCATGAAAATGTGTGGCCTTTTACTTATCAGATCCTACTAGAAAAACAGGTTCAAATATCCTCCGTAGGGAGCCTTGCTTCTTGCCTCATTCCCAGCTTCTTTCTCCCTTGTGAGCACTTGAAAATATAATTTAGATGACAAGGCATGGAAAAAAGTTGACATGTCAAAGTATCATGAGTGACTTCATCTGACAAAGGTCCCATTTTCCTTCCTCTCTGGGATATTTGACACATTTTAGCATGGGAGACCTTGGAGAAATCAGTCCCATGTCCAAAGACCAGAACAAGGGATCACTTTATATCACTCTCTGCTTCCAAAAAAGCCCCAAGTATTACAAAGCCAATGAGGGAAGAAACCCTCATTGACAAAACCAATCCCAGGCAAATGGAGCATTTGAAATACACAGGTCTGTTCAGCTAATGGGATTGACAAATTCCTCTTTTTTTTTGCCCTTTGTACAAAGCTCTTGAACATCCCCCATTAATGTGAAGCTTTGAAGTGAGCAAAACTGAATGACCTTTCCTACTGGGTTGCAAAGGGTAACAGCCCCCTCACAGCAGCAAAACATCCCTGACTCAGACTGCAGAAATGTCATGCATGTGTGTATTTTTCATCTCCTTTTCTCAATATATGGTTCACCCTGGAGAAGAGAGGTATCTGGACAGTTTATAGGCAAACGTATGAATGCACAGGTCTGTAACAAAAGCTGTGCAGTGCAGGTAACAAGAAAAATGAGTAAGGTATTGCTTTGAATCCTGAACCTTTGGCTTTAAGGTTTGACTTCACTTTAACTCTTGCCTCAGCCAGCATACTGCATTTTATGACAAGCCAAACCATACTGTCCTTCTTATAGTGCTCCATTCCTTTAAGAGTTCATTCAATAGCTTCAATACTGAAGGTGGACCATATAGCTCATGCTACCAACTTCTTTCTTTCAGTTAGCCTCAACGGTGCTACAAGAACTCTCTACATACTGATTCTACGGACTCACATGGCTATATCTTTGAACCCATACAATCTGTAGTAACCAAAGCTTCTCAAGGTTACATGTTTGTACTGTTGGCGTCATATGAAGCAACTTTCCCAAGCCTTGGTAGTTACTTTTAATTTTATCCCTATTAAAAGTTTGAGAATGTTGCTTTTTGTGCCATGCTGCCTGGGGGGATTCTGGGAGATGTAGCTCAAAACAGCAGCCTTCTCAAGCTCTGTCTCATTCCTTGGGGGGAAATACGTTTGCTATATTGGCGTCCTGGAACTCTAAGGTCCAATCCAGACTGCAGAAATAATCTAGTCTGAGACCACTTTAACTGCCCTGGCTCAATGATAGGGAATACAGTTTTGTGAGACATTTAGCCTTGTCTGTTAAAAAGCTCTGATGCCACAATAAACTACCATTCTCAGGATTCTCTAGCACTGAGCCAAGATAGTTAAAGCAGTGTCAGACTGCATTATTTCTGCAGTGTGGGTTGGCCCTAAGGGACATGCTGTTTAGTCTGCTGTTTGCTTTTTAAGTTTACATGTAATTTTAATGATGTATACTGTATATACTCGACTATAAGTTGACCCCATGTATAAGCAGAGGATAGGTTTGGGGGCCAAAATTATGGGTTTTGATATGACCCATGGATAAGTCGAGGGTAAAACTTAGGGGCATGTAACAAAGGATCTAAAGAATGAAGCAAGGAAAACAAAGCCAAACAACTTACAAAATTTCAGCAAGCACAACTGTTTGTGCTCATCCTAAAGGCTGGATGGATGAGAGAACAGAAGTCAGAGCATCCAGGACAGATTATGCTCTTGCTTTTCACAAAGGTATGGTTTCTTCTTAAATAAGAGTTAAAGTGCACTACTTACAATGACCCATGGATAAGTCAACTCAGTTTTTTTTGGGTCAATTTTTTGACTAAAATTTCCAGACTTATACATGAGTATATACAGCAAGTAAAGCAAAGGCTGCAAAATATTTGTCTTTTCTTAAAATGGCGTTCCAGTGAGGCAAGGGAATTGCCCTGAACCCTTAACAGTGATAAACAGCTATGCATTTCCTTATGGGTAGATGCTCATACTCATCAGGTTTGGCATTATTATTTTAGGGGCATCCGTGGTGAGTTTAATGCTATTGCCATCCGACCTTGACACAGTTTGCGTATGCACAAATAGCAAAATTAAATATGAGAAAGTGACCTGAGACTATGGGAAATGGTAAGAAAAAGAATGGGAAGGGGAAAGAGACTGGCTTCATGGCCTCAGACCTTGGTCTCTGGGGTTCCTTTAGTTGTTCCTTTAGTAATTCTGGGATATTATTATTATTGTTGTTGTTGTTGTTGTTGTTGTTATTATTGGATTACACCTTTCAGAATGAATAATCCAGTCTGGCTATGGGATTCTGGGAGCAATAGTCCAAACAAGTAACTTTTTAAAGCTCTAGTGAATTTATGTTGCAATGTCCAGGAGGGAATGGTTATGCGGGGTAATTTAAGCAAGAGGTATTTTTTAAAAATCTCTGCAAAGATGTTCTAGGTCGGGAAAGAGCAAATCATCAAGTTCACAGATGTTGGTATTTTTTTACTTCATTGTTTCACACCACTTGCAATGGCTTTATAGTGCAGAAAAGACTTGCAGTGGCAATGGGAACCTGTCTGGGGATGATAGGGCTAACTGTTTATCACACAAGGGAAATCCCATGTGGAAACAGGGGTTTAAATCAGGAAAGAACTGCAAAAGCGGGATGATTTCCACACAACGTCATTGTTAAAGTGGTGTTAACTTGAAAAGAGATGGAAAGTAGACAAAATCCAGAAAGTAAAAAGGGGTGGCTTTGGGCCTGAACAGACAGGCCAAAATAAAGCTGCTTCTGGTCACTTTGGAGGTATGCTGTTTAAATGACACATGCATCTTAAGAGGCCAGAAGCTGCACCAAAACTGCGCAGTTTTCAGACTCTTAGGATACATGCATCATTTAAACAGCATACCTCCAAAGTGATCCAAAGCAGCTATATTTTGGCCTGTCTGTTTGGGCCCTTTGTCTACTTTCCGTTCGGGTTAACACTACTTTAACAATGACGTGTGTGAAAAAACAAACCACTTTTGTGGGTTTCTTTCCAGCTTTTAAATCCCGTTTTTGCATGAATTTCCCCTGTATGATCAACTCCATTGTAGTGTGTAAGCAGAAGCATGCGGGCTTTCTCCCAAAACCAGATCATCAAGGTACTGGATTCTGCAACAGTTCAAACTGGAAAAAAATCTTTCCATACTCAGTTCATAATAGATCATCTCTAAGGGTACTGAATCTTTTCCCAATTTTCTCATGCTTCCTTGGTAATGATCTTTCATGAACTGAGTCTGGCATATCTCTGTTAGAGCAGGGGAAGAAATCGATTAACACTCATATTACAAGTCTCTCTTGTGTACCCCTCACCCAAATATGGATGACCTATTTACAGCGTCTGCAGCAGGAAAAGAGAGAAGCAAGCAGTGGGAGTGGGTTTTGTCAGCATGCGCAGAAAACTGCTTGCAGCTCTAGGACTGTATGCAATTAATAACCTTGCATTTTAATACCCGGCACACTTACTTGGAAGCAAGAGCCACCGATTTGAACAGGAACTGTCCTTAGTTGATTTGAATCTCCAAGACCAAAAAGGTCATTTTTATTTTATCTGGTTCGTTCTGTTGCTCTCTCGTTCTTACTGTTGCCTCAAGCTTTCTGTGCCATATGAAAGCCACCTTCTTTTCAAACCCTGTTGCGTCAATAAGATGTAGCATCTCAAGCTAATACCCCAGAGGACAGGATCAAAATCCAAAATGACTGGAATAGACTAGGAAGCTGGGCCAAAGCTAACAAAATGAACGTCAACACGGAGAAATGTAAGGTACTCCACTTAGGGCAGAAAAATGAAATGCACAGATATAGGATGGGAGACACTTGGCTTAAGGAGATTTATACGTGTGAAAGGGATCTGGGAGTCCAAGTAGACCACAAGTTGAACATGAGTCAACAGTGTGATGCGGCAGCTAAAAAGGCCAATGCAATTTTAGGCTGCATCAATAGAAGTATAGTGTATAGATCAAGGGAAGTAATAGTGCCACTCTATTCTGCTTTGGTCAGACACCACCTGGAATACTGTGTCCAGTTCTGGGCACCACAATTAAAAAAGGACATTGAGAAACTGGAGCCATGTGTCCAAAGGAGGGTGACTGAAATGGTGAAGGGTCTGGAAGCCATGAAGCCCTATGAGGAACGACTTAGGGAGCTGGGGATGTTTAGCCTGGAGAAGAGAAGGTTAAGAGGTGATATGATAGCCCTGTTTAAATATTTGAAGGGATGTCATATTGAGGAGGGAGCAAGCTTGTTTTCTGCTGCTCCAGAGACTAGGACCCAGAGCAATGGATGCAAGCTCCAGGAAAAGAGATTCCAGCTCAACATTAGGAGGAACTTCCTGACAGTAAGAACTGTTTGACAGTGGAACACACTCCTTCCTTGGAGATTTTGGTAGAGTCTCCTTCCTTGGAGGTCTTTAAGCAGAGGCTGGATGGCCACTTGTCAGGGATGCTTTGATTGAGAGTTCCTGCATGGCAGAATGGGGTTGGACTGGATGGCCCTTTGGGTCTCTTCCAACTCTATGATTCTACGATTCTAAGGCATTTTTGATTTCTTCTTGCTCTTCAAAATCCAGCTACAGCCACATTTTTAGGATTAGCTGAGTATAGTATTGTTAAGGCATTGATAAGTCTCTGCAGGGGCATATTGAGAGCTTCAGCATAGTGAATCCGATTCTCTTCCCCCACATCTACCCAAGAAAATGGCTGCGAGAAGAAAACCACTTTTTATTAAAATTCCAAGTTTTACCTAAGCATGACCAAGTGTTGTTTTACTGTTAAGCAGAGGGATCTTTGACAAATTAATACTTAATTGCAACGGTGATACAAGCTATTGAATTACCAGAGATGAATGGTTCCATAATTCATGAAAGGCATAAGTAGCAACTTATTGATTTGAGGCTGATCTCACACAGTGAAACCCTGGCATGGACCTAGAGTTCAGGTTGATTTAAAGGCATTGTGCGAAGAGAGGCATGTGCTCAGTAATTTCAGCAGTGCAGGTCTGGAAAAATAAATTCATAGGAAAAATAAAATTAGCAACAGAAAGAAAGGGAAGCTTTCAAAAGGCTGCACTGCAAGATTTTTAAATACTAAATATTCACATATGCACAAAAATATGATGGTTAAATATGGTTAAGGGGTGGTTTAAAAAATGGACTTAATAGTCCCCATGAAAGTATTTTCCCTACAGTTCCTGAAACTTGTTCTGATCTGAAAATGTGGACCTTGACTCACATATCTGCAGGGTACTATATTTAGGTGGATAAAATTCACACAAAGCTATGCCTTTATTTGCAAATGTGAATAACTAAAATGTACACAACCGAAAAAAAAAGTATGTTGCAACATGCCTTAGTCGATTGGGCAAAATTGTGTCAATTTACCAAATTAAAGAGTAAAAAAAGGTGTGGTAATTTCAGTGCAGGAGGAAAACACAAAGTCCCACACTCTGAAATAAAAATGCGTTTAGGATTCTGAGAAGCTCCACAAAGTCAAAGCTGAGATATTTTCACAGTCAGGATCATAGCTCTTAAATAAAATGGTATAACTATTATAAGGAATTCCTTATGATCTCCTTTACATAATCAGGTGCTATGAGTAAATAACTACTCTTCTTCATTTCAGTTTCTGGCACATATATGTTCAAGGAGTGCATCAGAAACTACATACCTCAAAGCTGTCTCGATTCGGCACACTCCCGGTTAATTGTCTGACGGCTTTTAAAATGTACCAATTTCTCTCTCCTTCTCCCACTTTCACACTTTGTCCTCCATTTACTTCAGTTGCTGCAAGCTAAGTTCAAAGTGCAAAAGTAGTTTGCACTCAGTGAAGGAGAAAGAAGGGGTTCAGGCAAAGCAGTGCAGCTTCTCCTGGTTTATATATTCTTCCTCAGTAATAACTTTTGCCATCTTTACCCCAGTCTGTTTGCCCTGCACATGTTCCAGTTTTCATCTGAGAATTGTGGAGAGTATGACACTATCGCACATCGACAGATCCTAGCAAGATCTGAGGATCCTTTCTACAGAGATTATAATAAACAATTGCAATTTTGTTAAGATGGGAGGGGAGTTCCCTTTTCTGGATAGAAACACAGTGACCTTCCAAAGTTCCAGCAACTCCATATGGCTCAAAGCAGCTAGGATGCCGGGGGGGGGGGGGGGACAAAATTTTTGAATGCTACATTGTAGATTTGAAACCAGTAACATGGGGAAGAGATATGGATACAATGTTATTAAACTGCAGGAACTGCATCAGCTCATTCTGTTCAAGCAGCTCTACGCATCCATGAATGAAACCTTTCCTTGCCAAGTCATGTAGCCAAACCACATTTGATTTCTTCCTTCCATCTCACCCCGGTGCTTTTTCCCAGGCCTGCTTCTCACTGGGAAATAGATCTTGTGACCATGTCTCTTCAGCTTGTAGGCGGAAGTCTGTATGAACAAATGATCCCAATGCAGAAACACTCCCTGCAGACAGAAAACTAGCCCTTAATAAAGAATTATAGAATCATAGAATCATGGAGTTGGAAGAGACCCCAAGGGCCATCCAGTCCAACCCCATTCTGCCATGCAGGAAATCTAAATCAAAGCATCCCCGACAGAAGGCCATCCAGCCTCTGCTTAAAGACCTCCATGGAAGGAGGCTCCACTACACTTCGAGGAAGGAGTGTGTTTCACTGTCGAACAGCCCTTACTCTCAGGAAGTTCCTCCTAATGTTAAGGTGGAATCGCTTTTCCTGGAGCTTGCATCCATCACTCCGGGTCCTAGTCTCTGGAGCAGCAGAAAACAAGCATGCTCCCTCCTCAATATGACATCCCTTCAAATATTTAAACAGGGCTATCATATCACCTCTTAACCTTTTCTTCTCCAGGCTAAACATCCCCAGCTCCCTGAGTCTTTCGTCATAGGGCATGGTTTCCAGACCCTTCACCATTTCAGTCGCCCTCCTTTGGACACATGGCTCCAGTTTCTCAATGAATTGTGGTGCACAGAACTAGACACTATACTTCTATTGATGCAGCCCAAAATTGCATTGGCCTTTTTAGCTGCCACATCACACTGTTGACTCATGTTCAACTTATGGTCTACTTGGACTGCCAGATCCCTTTCATACGTAGTTTCATTCAGCCAGATGTCTCCCATCCTATATCTGTGCATTTCATTTTTCTGCCCTAAGTGTAGTACTTTACATTTCTCCCTGTTGATGTTCATTTTGTTAGCTTTGGCCCTATTTTCTAGTCTATTCAGGTGCTTTTGAATTTTGATCCTGTCCTCAGGGGTGTTAGCTACTCCTCCTAAGTTGGTGTCATCTGCAAATTTGATAAGTATGCCCCCAATTCTGTCATTGAAGTCATTGATAAAGATGTTAAACAGCACTGGGCCCAGGACAGAGCCCTGAGGGACCCCACTGGTCACTTCTCTCCAGGCTGAAAAAGAGCCATTGCTGAGCACCCTTTGGCTTCACCCAGTCAACCAATTACAAATCCATGTAACAGTTGCCTTGTCTAACCCACATTTTACAAGCTTGTTTGCAAGAATGCCATGAGAAACCTTGTCAAAGTCCTTACTGAAATCAAGATATATTATATCCACAGCGTTCCCTTCATCTACCAAGCTGGTCATGAAATGATAAAGGTTTGGATAAACTGGATGGACATGGGGAATCCATTGTAAAGACGTAGGTTTGGAAAACAAAACCTGCCCACTGTTTTGTATGTTCTGATGTTGTCTAGTACTTGCTGCAAAAATAACTTGGGAAAGGAAAGAAAAAGTGGGGTGGAAGCGGGTTAGCCCTGCAGTGCGGACGCCTCCCCCCCAAAGCCATCCCAGGCGAAGGAGGAGCCTTTTGCTGACAGAGATTGGGCTCCTCTTTTTCCATAGGTGCCAATGGGCCTTTCCCCCGCCTCCTCCATCCCTTCTATCTTGAATGCAGAGGGAGGGAGGGAGAGAGAGAGAGAGAGAGAGAGAGAGAGCGAGCCTCAGCCTTTTCTCTTCTTTGGCCTCGCCCCCATTGCCCCCTCCTTCCCTCCTCTTTCTCCTCCTTCCCTCCTTCCTCTCCTCCTCCTCTTTTCTGCCTCCACGCCCGGCTTTTGTTGCAAGGGCTCTGCTTGCTCTCTGCGAAGGACGCGAAAATGGGGGAAGGCGAAAGAAAGGAAGAAGGCAAGGAGGCTCTGGAGAGCCCTTGAAAGAAAGCAAGCAAGGAAGGAAGGAAGGAAGGGAAGAAAGGAGGAGAAGAAGAAGGCGGCGAGCTCCGAAGGGAAGGGACCCTCTGCCTCTGCAGCAGCCAAGAGGGCTGGGGGCTCCCTCCCAACGCAGGTAAGGACCCCAGGCCTCTCTGCCTTCCGCACGTGGCTAAGGCTCTTATCCGCTTTCGGACCGCTCCAGCTGCCACACAACCCCCTCCCAAGGAGCCAGGGCAGCTCAAGCGGGACCAAACCGGAGGAGCCAAGGCTGGCTGGCTGGGCGTCCCAGGGCTGGCCCCAGGTGGGCCCCCAAGGCAAGGCAGGGCCACCCCAAAGCCAGGGGCCTCTCCGGGGGATTGCCTCCTCGGCTTCCTCTTCTCCTTCTTTATCTCCTTTTTCATCTCCTTCATCATCTTCTTTATCTCCTCCATCTTCATCATCTCCTTCATCTCCTCCTTCACCTCCTCCATCTTCATCATCCTCTTCATCCCCTCCTCCTCCTCCTTTTCCATTTCCTTCATCTTCACCTTCTTCATTTCCTCCATCTTCTTCTTCTTCATCTTCTTCTTCATCTCCTTCTCCTCCTCTTTTCATCTCCTTCATCTCCTTCATCTCCTCCTCCTCCTCCTTTTTTCATCTCCTTCATCTTCACCTTCATTTCCTCCATCTTCTTCTTCATCATCATCTTCTTCATCTCCTTCTCCTCCTCTTTTCATCTCCTTCATCTCCTCCTTTTTTCATCTCCATCTTCTTCATCTCCTCCTTCTTATCTCCTTCATCTCCTCCTCCTCCTCCTCCATCATCATCATCTTCATCCTTTTCAAAGGGTTTTCTTCCAAAGATTTCTTCAGACGAGGTTTGGCATTACCTTTCTCGGAGGCTGAGATGGTGTAACTTGCCCAGGGTCACCCAGTGGAAGCAGGAATTTGAACCCTGGTGTCCTGGACTCTTCATCCAACACTCAGGCCACTGCTGGTCCCCAAGACACTAGATCCATTGAAGCAGTGGGATTTACATAAGCATTCACTTACATTTGAGCACTTAATTTGTTGTGTCTGCTTCAATTGGGGCTAGCTGTTGGATTTAGGCCAGAGACCCAGATCCAGCCTGGTCAAAAGTGTGTTCGCCTTACAGTTTTATGGAACAAAATTGTGTTGACTTCTAGGCTGGTGTTAACTGGTTTCCATCATAGGCATAAAGCTTATTTCTGAATAAAGTGTGGATTAGATTTTTCAGCCTTCAGTTACTTTGGGAGAAAGTGCTATTGAAATCTGTGGGGTTTTCTTCTGTATGACTGCAGTCAGGATTGGACACAAAAATCCATTCCCTATTAATGCAATTGTTAGAGGTTTTTAAGCCAAGGCTGGATGTGGATGATGCAGTAAATAGTGAACATCTTGCATTGACTTATTGCACTACATTACCTTTTAGGTCCCTTCCAAATATGTAATTTGATAGTTAATGTGCCCATCCCAAGGTGTATCAAAACAACCCATGTACCCACATATGTGGACCGAGTTGTGTTTCTTTCACTGTTGTTGTTGTTATTATTATTATACTTTATTTATATAGTGCTGTAGAGTTACACTGTTATGTTTTGGGTACCACAGAACTCTCTTTCATGGATTTTCCTGTGGGCCAAAATGACTTATATCTTGGAGATCTACTAAGGCTTAATCTCTGTTCCACAGCTCATCATGAAGTGTGATGGGGCACGATGAGCATGTCTGTTGATGTGGCTTGTGGTCTGGAGGTAATACATGTGGGTGGATTCATGTTGAGCTGGATTTCTGTGAAGCTTTGAAGCAAGGAGAGTCGGAAAGCATGTTCTGAATATAGATTTGCAAATGCGTAATTGCCGGTGAAAACTAATCCAGTGGCTTTTTGAGCCTGCATCTCTGGATTGTGAAAAGTGGCATCTATCCTTATCGAGATTTTGTTTGGGTTACACTGAACAGTTGTGTAGGTTCCTGGAGAGCTGCCAGGCTTCAAAGATAAGGGGCATTGCTTTGAATTAAAAAGACATTGGCTCTGAAACCTGCTGTTGTGACGGCTAGGAAGTGTTTCAGTGTTGCAGGAGGAAGTTGTTCTGTGCAATGCAGGAAAGGTCTAATGATCTGGGAAAGAAAGGGGAGGTGTTCTGGAGTGTGCAAGTGCAGCCATAAAGTGCGCTCATTACCATCCTGGAAGTGCTTCATAAACTGTGTGTGACACTCGGTGCTGCAGTGAGCAGAGGCCGCAAAGCACATGCTCCTTCCCTGGTTTTACTGCTCATTGCGTTCTCATTATGTACATAGAATGAAATGCCCCGAACCAGTTCAGGCTTGGAAGCTATTATTCTCTTCCTGGTCTTTGTTCTTTCAGAAGCTGGAAGTGAAAAGATCTTGGATTGCTAGTATGATCCTCAGTGGAGATCAGGACGTTTGGTTAATGAATCACGGAGCATTTCTGAACAGGCTTCCTTTTGATTTCTCTTTTTTGTTTCTTATTTCTTGAAGCATTTAATCCACACACCTCTGTTTACTTTACACTGTGCCAACGTTTCTTTTTTATTATTATTTTAGAATAAATGCCAACAGTCCAGCATTGCTTCCTCTGTTTTTCTCTTTTGAGGAGAGGAGGTTAAAGGTGCACTGACCTTTAGTTAATGGTTTCAAGCATTTTATGGTTTGTTCTGTGTCTCTGATCCTATGAGAATATACCTGATGATGGTCATGAAGATAGTTACTGATACAGTTATAATCTGTGAGAAGCATTTTAAAAAATAGGTTTCAGTTCAATTGGTACCGTTTAAACTATTAATTCATTTCTCTAGTTTTTGGTCAGCGATTAAATGTATCAGTTCCTTTAGGGATATTTCTGTTTCTTCTTTTTGTTTCCCGCCTCGATCCAATCCAGGGAGAGGCGGGATACAAATAAATATCTTTATTTATTTATTTTATTATTTAAAGGTCTGTGCTTAACAGAACTGGGATTCCTTTTGATATGATCTACTTGAATCAGGCAGCTGTAATTTGCCTAAGTCACAATGGGATAGTCAAGGATTATGCATTATGAGAAACATGAAGGTGGCCTTCCACATTTGCCTTACAAATTCCTTTGGTGGTGATGGATTATGTGGGTTGTGCATCAAAACATTTGTGTGCAGAAGAGCAAGCAACTTTCATTAGTTAGTTAATTTTGCATCAGTTGGAGAATCAGTGTCATGTAGTGGTCTGAGCATTGGACTATGACTCTGGAAACCAGGGTTCAAATCTCTCCTTAATCTTGGAAACTCAGTGGGTTGCCTTGGCCAAGACAGCCTTAGAGAAAGGTAACCCCCCACCCCTTTGAACAAATCTTGCCAAGAAAACCCCATGATTTTGTGTCACCATAAGTTGCAAATGACCTAAAGGCCTACAGCAACAAAGCCTGTCCTGTCTGAGAAACACTTTGAACTTGATTAAACTTGTTACTCTCCGTGTAGTCACCTACTGCTTTTGCTTGAGATTGACACGAACAGCCCACAAATGCTGTTGCAAAGCATATTCAGGTTTTTGTTTAGTCTTGATTTTTCTAACTACACTCATCCTTCCACATTTGCGGCTTTGACTTTTGCAGATTTGATTATTCACAGATTTTATGAATATGTTCTCTCTATGAATATCTAGGTCCTCCAGCACAACTTTATGGTCAACTTTAACCAAAGGTTGCACTGAAGGACCTAGAGATTGCTAGAGAGAGCACTCCACTAGGCATTTGTAGTGCCTCCAGCACAATTCTATGTCTGGCAGATGTTGACCACCGAGTTGCACTGGAGGACCTAGAGGTTCCTAGAGAGGTGTTCTCTCAAGTAAAAACTTGGGCCCGTTACTGACAGGCCTGAAAATATGGACTGGGTCTGTATTAGGGTTAGAAAGGGGTGTCACTTCCTGACGCCCCTAACCCTAATACGGACCCATTCTGTACAAAATGGCAGTGGCCGTTCTACACGGCCACTGCCATTACGACGTCACGACCACGCTGCCTCCAAACGAGGCGGCACGGACGTGATGTCTTTGCACTGCAGGAGGGCGCCTAGAGCGCTCTTTCTGCAGTGCAAGAAGGAGCTCTGAAACGGAGCTCCTTCTGGGGTTTGTGTCGCTGGGCGCAGCCTTTACATGGCTGTGCCCAGTGATGCAGAGGAGAAAGGGGCCAAGCGGCCCCTTTCTTCTCGTCCCCGCCGTCGCCAGGTGTCCTTGGGGCTTGAAGCCCCAAGGACACTCCTTTCCAGGCTGCGGGGAAGCGGCCTTTTGCCGCTTCCCCACGGCCTGCAAAGCGGTGGATCGGGGCCTCGGAGGCTGCCGGTCTGGCAGCTGAGGCCCTGAAACATCAGGGAGAAGGGCGGGTGCAGGCCGCCCCAAACGGGCGGTCTGTAACCCGCTATAGTGTTTTTGTTATTTGCAGTTTTTCCACATTCATGGGGGGTCCTGTGCCCCTAACCCCAGTGAATGTGGTGGGACAAGTGTAGCTGGTATTCAAGGGTATTTTAGAAACATGTTTGAAACACTAGTATACTGCATGAAGCACAAGTACATGACAATACCCTTTGGGATCAAAACTTACCAATTTGTGTCTTACTTCCTGCACCATTCTCATTTACTTTATAGGAATATCCTAAATATGCTTATTCAGAAGTAAATCAACAGGTATTTTTAGGATTGCTGATAATCCTAAATATGGTCGGAAATGCAGGACGCCCCATCCTGTAGATTTTATTTGCTCTGAATTGTAGCGCTGCTTAAAATAGAAATGATATGCAAAAATGTTCACTTTTGTTATCACATGGTGTATATGCATAAATCCATCTTTACAGTAGGAGTCAAATCTACTTAAGTTACATATGTGTGCAGCTACTCCTACGATTCAAATACTGCTCATCAGTTAAACTCTGCCCCCCCCCCCTTCATAAGGATATATAGCTAGAAAAGAATCAGATACACACACATTTCTGAGGAAGCAGAACAAGGCTGCATCTCCATTGCAGATGTAATCTGGTTTGACACCACTTTAACTGCCATGGCTCAGTGCTGTGGAATTCTGGGAATTGTAGTTTGGTGGGGCACCAGAGGTTTGCTGTGCCAGCCTTGCTTTTGGAATATAAATTTTCTTTTGAATGTTCCATACTAGAGATGCCAGACTGAAACTCCCATCAGCCTTAACTAGCAATAGCCCTTTGGGAGTTGTGCTCCAACAGCATTGTGAATGTTACAAGTTGTCCACTCCGCTACAGTATGTTCATGTTGGCATCCCCCAGAAAATACTGATGCTGCATAAAATATAGCTACAGTCCTCTGCAGCAGAACAGAAAGGACCAGAACAGTTCCAGAAACAAAAGTCTATGTTACAGTGCTAGCATGTTCTCAACATCCCTGGCAACACTGTTGCCATGGGCCAATCATCAACATTTACACCAGGGACACCCCCACGTTAACCATCAGTCAAAATGTGATAATGCCTTGAGGATATTATGGCGTTACCCACCTAGTTCATACTCAGTTCCCCATATGGTCCCCAGATATGTCAAAAGGAACCCACAGCAGCTGTTTTGTTAGACATCCACAGCCTTTTTGGGTAGGCAGGCAGGCAAGCAGAAATTGCTACCTGCAAGCAAAAGCTCAGGACCAAACCACATATTAACACATTCCCCTCAGGGCTAAACCACATATTATACTAGTGACACTTTTTAAAAGCGTTTGGAGAAAACAGCTGCTAGGCCCTAAACAAGCATGTGATCCTTGTTTGGATGAGGCCACCATATTTGTTTCCTGCTTTTCCTTCGTAACTGCTATTTGGCCTGAAGATTCAGTTTGCAGTAAATACCAGCTCTGGGGTTGATAGCAGAAACACAGTGGAGTTCAGTGAGCAGAAAACCTGGGATTTGTCAATCTCAGCTACTAGTTCACCACACCAGCACAGGCCAGCTGCGGTGGGATGAGAGTGAGGTGTCAGTATCATTGTATTGTTGGTGTTATAGCGACAAGAGTACAACAAACATAGAAAACATAAATTGAATTTATTTACACCAATCATGCTTAACGTTCAGACTTGGCACCTTTCATCTGTGACCTATAAGGTTTTGTATTTTGTATTGGGGTAGAATTCAGAGGTCTGATTAGGCCTGATCCCATTGTCTAGACAGCAAATGTGATGCCATCTCCCATACCTTTGCTGAAGAACACAGGGAAGGAGATAGATCCTCTTTGGAACCAGCAGTGCTGTTTCATAGAATCATAGAATCATAGGCCTGTTACAGACAGCCCTAAGGACTGGAGCGTGGCTTTGGTGTGGCTTCTGGACTCTTAGGGCGCATGCATCATTGAAACACCATACCTCCACTGTGACTGGAAGCAGCTATATTTTGGCTGTCTGTAACAGGCCATAGAGTTGGAAGAGACCTCTGCCATGCAGGAACTCTCAAAGTATCCCCGACAGATGGCCATCCAGCCTCTGTTTAAAGATCTCCAAAGGAGGAGACTCCACTACACACCGAGGGAGTTTGTTCCACTGTCAAACATCCCTTACTGTCAGGTGGAATCTCTTTTCCTGGAGCTTGCATCCATTGTTCCGGGTCCTGTTCTCTGAAGCAGCAGACAGCAAGCTTGCTCCTTCCTCAATATGACATCCCATCAAGTATTTAAATAGGGTTATCATATCAACTCTTAACCTTCTCACTAGCCAAACTGTGAGAAACTGGCCATGAGAGTCGAGCCATTACTGTTGCTTTATGCTGATGGCAGAACAGGACACCAGTGCGATCAATGAGAAGGGATAGAGTGACCCTTCTTTGTTGATCTGATGGTGAGACATCCCATTCTGACCTCAACAGAAGCAATGGCAAGGCTCTCCAAATGGTCTTATGACCATTGAGGTACTTGGCTAGCGAGGCTGCAGCAGTGACACTGAAGGGGGCAGGCCAATGGAGCTGATGCGGTGACAAAATGACCGATTCATGGGCACAGTGATGCAATACCACACCAGATTTGGCTTGGTGCATGTGGTCACCATTGTGGTTGGTCTGGAGCCAGTCTGGGGCATAGTGCTCTGGTCTGGCTTTGGATTAAGTGGCTTCTGACAAATACATGACTTGGAGAGTAGCCTTGTGTGCCCTAGCAGCCAAAGAAATTAGGAAGAAATACACAACAGAGTTAGCCATAAGTTGTAAAGATGATGACGAAATTTGAGAAACTTACACTGGATAACAATTATTTTAAATTTTAAATCTATAAAGTTTTGTATTTTTTTATATAAATATATGTTTGAACTTTGTATGCATTTGTTGTATGTATTGTCGCTTTATGCAAAGGCCATTGGCCATAAGCAATAAACTTGACTTGGAAGTGGCTTCTATAGATATGCCCCCCCCCCAGTTTTGTTTTTTAGTATTAAAAATTAGTTTGTCTTCAAGTCGCCATGTGCAAATTCCCACAAATAAGTTTTATATCTGCTCCTTCTAGAGATGAGTAGCTTTTGGGGGACCCCCCCCCAATTGCTCATGGCTCTTTATGGCAAGTGACAGTGTATTTGCTCTTCTATTTGTCTCATTGATTTCTACTATTGAAACCAACGTCACGTAACATCATAAGAGTCTGTGTCCCCCCCCCCCCCCCAGAATTTCCACTGAAATGCTAGATTTAACTTTTTCTCCGTAGTTATTAATGCTCACTAATAAAACGTGACGTGTTGTTTCTATTGATGCAGCCTAAAATCGCACTGGCCTTTTTAGCTGCCCCGTCGCACTGTTGACACAAGTTGAACATGAGTCAACAGTGCAATGCGGCAGCTTAAAAAGCCAATGCAATTTTGGGCTGCATCAATAGAAGTATAGTGTCTAGATCAAGGGACGTAACTCTATGATTGTATGAATATTGCTATAAAAGCCTGTAATTCCAGGCAACAAACATGGCAACACTAGATTTCTGTATTTCTTTTTTCAGTACAATGAGTTTAGTATTACTAGTTGTTCCTGGATTGTAAACCTGCATATCCTCATTCTGAAGAAGTTTCTGTATTTCTCATTACTAAAAGTATGTTACATTAATCCTCCTGTTGGATTTTGAGGGCAGTTTGGCGATATAGTTACTTTGGTTGATACTCTGAAACTCTGTTGAGATGTTTGCTGTTAAACAACCAACCTACCTACCATCAACATTTACACTTTGAGGATATGACGTAGTATCTTTTGCTATGGCCTTAAAGAAGGCTGCTGTTTGGTTTACAAATAAGGTCCTCAGGACATGACTCACTGAATTTTATTGTCCTGTGCCTTGCAACACTTTCATGGGAATTCACCGGGAAGAGGATACAATGCTATCCTAAGTGTCAGAAGGGACAATATCAATTTTAAAATACAGTATAGTTTTGCAAAGTGCTGGTTAGTAGGACCCACTCCTTAATACAAGGACCCATACTAGACTTGGAGTAAAGATACATGAGGAATTTGAAAGAGTTTTTCCGTTTAAAAAAGTTTAGTACAGTGGGCCCTTGTTATCCGCTGGGGTTTGGTCCCAGGATCCCCCGTGGATAACAAAATCCATGGATGCACAAATCCCATTAAACACAATGGCAATGCGAAATGGTGTCCTTTATATAAAATAGTGGCATTTGTGTGAATCTTGGTGTATTGCATGGGCTGCCTTTCTTTTGTGTGTGTGTGTGTGTATGTGCGCATGTGTTATTTATATAAATTTATCCAAAAATAATTATTAAAACTTCATGTTTAAAGAGTAAAATGTAGCGCATAAAAATTCCAGTTGCTTATGGTGTTATTGACTTTTGTGTTAATGTTTTTTGCTTATCCATTTTTATATCTTCATATCTTTTAACCTTTCACATAGAATTTAACACAGTGTTTTACAAGTTTTGTTGCACACGTTTGTACTCGCTGTATTGTTTAGTGTATTGTAGTTCTATTTCTGTTTTTACATATTTCATTTTATTTTCATATTCTTCATCTAACTTTTATATATAACTTTTGTGTAGCATTTTATATAGAGTTCTGCTTAGTTTTGTGGTACTTTGAGACAGCCCATGCGCTAACCAATAAATATTGACAACTGCCATAGTGCATAAAAACAAGAGTGAGCAATATGAAATAAAATAGGAAACTCCTTTCTTGCAATCGAGATCCCACCTTAAGTTTCTCCATTTACTTATGGAAAAAGAGATGCTTCCTGTTGGCAACTTGGGAAAAATAAATGAGACAGCAGAGGTTTCTAGCTAAATGATGCCTATGCAAGCCTTGGATGTAGAACTTAATTATTGTAATGGCTGCAACTTTATTCCGTTGAGAAAAGGAGAACAAAAGGTTGTTTGTTAAGGACCATACAACGGGATACAAAGGCTCCAATGACCTTTGGATCTTAGTGGCTGTGCATCTGAAGGATGAATTGTCTAAAGAACTGGAATAACTGCCAGGAGACCGGAGATCTACGTTTCAGTCCCTTTGCATATTCCTGTTTTAATGTCCCTATTAAAAATATGTTAATAGCACAAACCTCTTCCATAGGCAGAATGAATGTCCCTTTAATTGACAATATTCTAATTAACCCTCCCCTCCAAAATAAGGACAGGAAAAAAAGTCGCTTTGAGTTGCTGAAGTGCTTGAAGGAGCTTTGATGAGGCGGAGAAATGCTTTTCTTCTGGAGAAGTTTGGGTCTGATACTTTTCTGTCTTTCTAATCGGGATCGCTGCCAAGATGGAAAGTAGCAGGCATGCAAAGTGTATGCCTGCTAGGTGCATGTCAGGTCAAACCAGGTCTCTGTTCCTGCCAGCAACCTGTCAGAGAGAGCTAGTCTTTAGACTGCCTGAAGGACCATTTTCCTCCACTTGAAGGTGGATGTCTTACTCCCTTTGAAGGGGAGGTCTGGCTGAGATATGGGCTGGGCCTTCTCTCTTGTGGAAGTCGAGTTGTGGAATTCTCTTAGAAGCAGTTTGCTAAAATTTAATAAAAGCGATATGAACAAGCATCAGTGAAAGACAAAGGAGATGCTTGCATATGTATCAATGAAAAGGTTTTTAACTATCCCTGAGTGTATGGTGACAACTGATTGTCTCTTGGAAGTACAGTCGGCCCTTCTTATACACAGATGCTTTATACACAGATTCAAGTATCCACGGTTTGAAAATGTTCCGAAAAAGTATAAATTTCAAATATCAGACCTTGATTTTCCATTTTTTATAAGGGACACCATTTTGCTATGTCATTATATTTAATGGGACTTGAGCATCCATGGATTTTGTTATCCATGGGGGATCTTGGAACCAAACCCCAAGGATCTACTGTATGTGGAGCATCTGATTCCCATGGCTAGCCTGCCCATAGTTGTTGTATTCGGATGGTGTGCTAAAATCTCCTCGTTTTGTTGTGTTTCCCAGGGGCAGAATGGACAGGTCAAAAGGCCCATGTTCTCTCCAGCCTGAGGTCATCTTTTATGGACGATGCAGGCCAATAGCCCCCTCTTGGACGGCCAGTCTGTATACCAGTTTGGGAGTTCCAGACAGACCTCAGATCAAAGGGAACTTAACATGGTTTAAAAAGACTGGTTGTTTGTGTCATGGAAATTCCTCCATGACAGCCAGCAGACTTTATGGCCCCATGTGCTCCTTTCCTGCCGCTGCCACAACATTCACTCTGAAGGCCCTTGTTGTAGTCTGTAACATTGAAAGGGGGCACCTGGCTATGTGGGTGAGGCCAGGTGCCCTGTTTCTGCCATTATGAGGGCCGGCTTTAGGCATTTGGCCACCCTAGGATCAAAATATTTTGGCACCCCCTGTTGCCCCTCATAATTATTTTCACAGATGGACTGGAGGGAGGGCCCTTCTTCTTACTCTGATTAGGCCCAATGGAGCTGGCCTGTCTTTCTCTCCCTCTCAATGATGGATGGAGGGAGGGCCTTCTTCTTTCAGGCAAGGCCTGATGGAGCTGGGTTGCCTTTTTCTCCCTCTGGTTGATGGTGGATGGAGGGGAGAGCTCTTCTAAGGGCTGCACGGTCTGGTGCTTCTATGGTACAATGATGGGCAGTCATGTGAACACCCACTCATTGCTGTGCCAGGTCAGAATTGCAGGTAGGATACCATGCAGTTGGCCCATGGTATTCTGCCCATCTGCATAGGACCAGTCAGTGTCTTCCCTACTTATATTTTTCTTTCGGTTTGTCAAGTTTGTGAGCTTATTCTCAATATATTTTAATATTTTACATTATAGTGATTGTGCTCATATTGTGAGCCGCTTTGTGGTTCTGTCAACTGAATGATGGGATGAAAGATGGAAATATTAACATATCACTTGTTTGTGTGTGGACATAATGATTCCCTTAACACAGCAACCTCATACAAACAAAATGTTGTTACTTCCATTCAATTGCGTAGTAAACTGTATGATTCCAGGGAATAAGTCGAGACAAAATGCAGTCTTGGGCAGGTTTCAGATGGACTCTTCTCTAGTGGCTTTTGGTGGTCCAAACAAAAAAAACAAAAACAAAATTGCAGTAGAAGAATAGAGAAAATTGGTACATACATATAAAGAGGTGTTTCTGATCAGTTATTACAGAGTTTTAAACAGTCAAGTGCAGTTTAATATGGCTATTAGTGAGGTGCTTTCTTTGATTTCTGCTTCAGTAGAGGATGAGAAGCAGCTTTAAGAAGACACCTGTAAATTATTGTAATTATTGGCTGTTACCAGGGAAACTTTTGTATAATGATGTTGCTGTGTTTGCAAGAAGTTACTTAGCAAAATCTGAGCCGAGAATAAAGCTGATACACTAAAAAGAGTGCCATTCCTGCTGTAGGTGATAGTAGTTATAGGATGATCCAGTGGGGTTAGTGGTTTGAGTGTTGTACTAGGACTGTGTGATACCAGGGTTTCAGCACAGAAAACTACTGGAAGATGTTGGGTAGGTCACACTTTCTCAGCCTTAGAAAAGGGAATGACAAGCTTCTTCTGAATAAATCTTGCCCTGAAAACCCTGTGATAGAGTTGCCTCAAGTTAGAATAGAATTGAAGGCACATATTAATGGATCTTATAGAATTATAGTGGAATATGAGTGCATGCACTTTCTCTAACTGGCTGCATGCCATCTTGTAGAAAGTCAGCCATGCACATTGATTGAAACCTTTCAGACCATTCAATAAACTTAATGTCACAGAAAGCACTGGTAATCTGTGCATATCTGGTTAAAATGTTAAGGCCAATCTGCATTGAGTTCAACAGAGGCTTGGCAGCAGAAATAAAGCAAATGGCTGTTTGATAATGTGCTGGAGAGATATGTAAATGCAGAAAAGAATGTCAGACGCATTGTGTATACTTTTTTCTTTTTCATTAAAACCACTGCCTTGCACTACATTGCATTTCATTGACCCAAGAAATGGAAAGCCAAGGATATTCTATAGAGCTCATGAATCAGTGCTTTAAAATGTCTGTTTTGAAGATAACTTTAAATTGACTCTCTTTACATCAATGGATTCTTGATTTGTTATTTATTTGGGATTGCATTAAAGCAGACATTTTACCAATGGCAATCAAACACTCAGAATCTGTAGTAGCCATTGAAGATTTGTACTAAGTATAGATAAGAACTAGAAAGTTTCCTTAAAGGGAGATACTCTTAGCTGTGTACATGGATGAAGTACTGACACTGAAGAGCTCAAAGAAAAGTATGGGGGGGGGGATCCTTTAAAAAGATGAAAACCCTATGTTAGAGTTTTCATAACCCTGGATAGAGTCCATAACCCTGCATTTGAGCTTTCATTGGCACTTTCCCATCTACTTTTTGTGTGCTGCTCCTCTTCAGTACTTGAAAAACATCAGGGAGAAATATTATTATTATTATTATTAACCTTTATCTATAAAGCGCTGTAAATTTACACAATTTACACTTTTTATCAAACTGCTTTCCAAACTTTCCAAAGGTATTTGCCATGTGAAAGAAGTAAATTATATCCACGTTTAATAGTCAATAATTATTTCTACAGGCCAACCAGAATATAGTAATACATATTATAGGGCATAGAGCTTTCACCATTTTGATCTCCCTCCTCTTGATACACTCCAGCTTGTAAATACGCCTATTATTATTATTATTATTATTATTATTATTATTATTATGCTTTATTTATATAGCGCTGTAGATTTACACAGTGCTGTACATACACACCCTTGAATTGCGGTGCCAAGAACAGGGCACAGTATTCCAGGTGAGGCCTGACCAAAGCAGAATACAGTGATGCTATTACTTCCCTCTATCTAGACACTGCACTCCTATTGATGCAGCCTAGGATCCTATTGATTTTCTTAGCTGCTGCATGACAGTGTTGACTCATGTTTAGCTTGTGGACTACTAAGGCGCCTAGATCTCTTTCCAAGTTGTCAAGGCAGGTGTCACCCATCCTATATCAGTGCATTTAATTTTTTCCACCTAAGTGTAGTACCTTACCTTTCTCCCAGTTGAAATTCATTTTGTTACTTTTGGCCCAGCTCTCTGATGTGTTAAGATCATTTTGAATTTTGAACTTGTCCCCTGGGGTGTTAGCTACGCCTTTTAATTTGGTGTCATCTGCAAATTTATTGACAGTCTTTTCCTAAATGCTAAGGAAACAGAGTGGCTCAGCGGTTAAGATGTTGACTCTGTTGATTGCAAGGTTGGCAGGTCAGCAGTTGGAGACCGAAGCGCAGCGTGATGGAATGAGCTCCCATAACTAGTGCCAGCTTCTGCCAACCTAGGATGCAAGAATGCTAGTAGATAAATAGGTACCACTTTGGTGGGAAGCTAACAGCGTTCTGTGCAATCATGCTGGCCACATGACACAGAGCTATCTTTGACAATGCTGGTTCTTTGGCTTAGTAATGGAGATGACCACCACCCCCTACAGTTGGACACAACTTGACACCCTTGTCACAGGGGAAACCTTTACCATTACCTTTAAAGGAAACTTTTGTATGGTATTCCTGGTGAAGTTTGAAAATAAAGTTCAGCATACATGGTGCACATTGAGTTATTGCTGCGAAGGGCAAAAAATAAAATCCATATCATGGCAGGAAGCAGCCGCAAACTCTGTATACCTCATGTCTCACTTATCTCTCAATGTGGATTTGTCTTGTTCTAGTCCATGAGAAGTTGGATTTTGCTCAGTGTTCTCAAAGGTAAACATATAGCTATTAATGTTTGTTTTTATATATTGATCATCAAAGCAAAGGCTAACATTTATATTTCAGTGAAGCATTTCTGTATGAAAAGTAGGATTTCTGACTTGCCCAAGGTCAGCCAGTGAGTTTCATGGCTGAGCTGGGAATCAAACTCTGGTCTCCAGAATCATAGTCCAGCACTCAAACCACTACAACATACTGGCTTAGAAAGTTACATGCTCTCAATCTCAGGGGAAGACAGTGGCAAACTGCCTCTGAAACAATCTCACCAAGAAAACCCCATGATAGTTTCTCCTGATGGTTGTCATAAGTTGGAAATGACTTGAAGGCACACCACCACCACCACCTCCACAACAACAACAATGGCTCCTTTTCATCCTGAAGAGAAGTGTCCAGTGGGGTCCCACAGGGCTCTGTCCTGGGCCCTGTGCTATTCAACATCTTTATCAATGACTTGGATGACAGTATTGAGGGCATACTTATCAAATTTGCAGATGACACCAAACTAAGAGTAGGAGCTAATACCCCTGAGGACAGGATCACAATTCAAAATGACCTGAATAAACTAGAAAGTTGGGCCACAGCTAACAAAATGAACTTCAACAGGGAGAAATATAAGGTACTGCACTTAGGGCAGAAAAATAAAATGCACAGATATAGGACGGGGGACACCTGGCTGAACGAGACTTTATATGTATGAAAAGGATATGTGAGTCCAAGCAGACCACAAGTTGAACATGAGTCAACAGTGTGATGCGGCAGCTAAAAAGGCCAATGCAATTTTAAACTGCATCAATAAAACTATAGTGTCTAGATCAAGGGAAGTAATAGTGCCACTCTATTCTGCTTTGGTCAGGTCCCACCTGGTATATTGCATCCAGTTTGGGGCACCACAATTCAAAAAAGACATTGAGAAACTGGAGTGTGTCCAAAGGAGGGCAACTAAAATGGTGAAGGGTCTGGAAACCATAAAGCCCTATGAGGAAAGGGAGATGCTGGGTATGGTTAGCCTGGAGAAGAGAAGGTTAAGAGGTGATATCATAGCCCTGTTTAAGTATTAGAAGGGATGTCATATTGAGGAGGGAGCAAGCTTGTTTTCTGCTGCTCCAGAGAACAGGACCCGGAATAATGGATGCAGGAAAAGAGATTCCAGCTTAACATTAGGAGGAACTTCCTGAGAGTAAGGGCTGTTCGATAGTGGAACACACTCCTTCCTCAGAGATTTTGGTGGAGTCTCCTTCCTTGGAGGTCTTTAAGCACAGGCTGAATGGCCATCTGTCGGGGATGCTTTGATTGAGAGTTCCTGCATGGCAGAATGGGGTTGGACTGGATGGCCCTTTTGGTTTCTTCCAACTCTATGATTCTGTGATTCCATAAACAACAACAGTGACTGAATAGTTAAGGTGCTAAATATAAGCCTATGAAGAATTATCTCCATCACAAAAACTTCAGGTCTTTGTATTTTGTCTTGGTAACCACTTGTGCTTGCCTAATGTTTTGAAACTGACAATAAGAACTCATTACTTAATGTAACATTTCATTCTGTATTTGTATCTTAAAATAGTTAAGTCAAACCTTTCTGTCCCCCCCCCCCCCCAATTATTTAGATTCTCATAAATGTTCAGGGGCGGTTTTTTTGTAATAAATCTTTGAAATCGTATTTATTAATGCTTAATCCATTAAAAAAAATCCCTCACATTCAGGCCCTGAAGAAAATGAAAGGGTTTCACCTTCTTTGATGTATGTAGTACAGGAGATCCCTTCAAAATTACTTGGAAAATTAATTGCTGCTTTAAATAACCCAAAGGTTACTTTTGAAGCAAAATGAATAGGAAATGTGACAAAAAGGGGAAATCTTCCATGGGTGTCATCTACAATTGAACAGATATGAAAAAGTCAACATTGCTTCATTCTCTTCCTATGTACTCCAATAATTGTTACATAGATATTTTAAAAGAGGAATTAAATGCTATAAAGATTTTCAGAAGAAATCTTCCAGAAAACATGGCAGCTTTCCTTGTCATAACATTATGGAAAGGGGCAGAGAAAGAAAATTCTTTGGATCCCTTTTTATAGTGCATATAGTTTCCTTGCACCTTTGGGTGGGAACAATGTTTTTGTTGCTTTTTAGTCACATTTGCAGAATACTTTAGTTTCTGTGTTGACTCTTTCAGTGGTTGAAGCGAATTCTGTATTTTTTGTATCCTCAGTTCTGTTCTACGGCTATCATTGAATTTCATTGGTTCAGGGATCCTCATTTGTCAGTTAGCCTCCAACTTCATTGGATCCCTGAACCAAGGAAATGGGCCCATACAGACAGGCGAAAATAAAGCTGCTTTGAGTCACTTTGGAGGCATGCTGTTTAAATGATGCATGCGTCCTAAGAGGCCAGAAGCGGTGCCAAAGGATTGGAGCGCAGCTTTGGCGCAGTTTCCAGTCTCTTAGGACGCATGGATCATTTAAATAGCATACCTCCAAAGTGACCCGAAGGAGCTTTATGGTGCCTGTCTGTATGGGCCCGAAGTGCATTTGTCCCATAGTTGCCCTCATCTGTGTTCTTTCATTTAACTAGTATTCTACTTGTTTTATATGCTTTTAAAGTAAATAATTTTCTGTTAATTTTAGTGCATCTAGGAGCCATGAAGTGTTCCCAGCTGCAGTTACTCAGTGGCCAGTACAGAATTTATGGCTGTAGTTAGCTTATTGCATACCGATAAAACTATACAGTACTTGAAAACATGAAATCCTGTCAAATCTTGGAAGCTAACCAGAATTAGACCTGGGTAGTACATAGATTCTTCAACTATGAAAGAAGACAAAGAGAAAGGGGATTGATACTCAACCAAACAAATCCCAAACACAGTTGGAAGGCAAAGAATACGGTTGAAATCCTATATCGATAGATCTGACGATAGAATCATAGAGTTGGAAGAGACCCCAAGGGACATCCAGTCCAACCCCATTCTGCCATGCTGGGTAATACTTGGGGAAGGAAATAACTAGGGAATACTAGCTGCTGTGGAGTATATTTAGAGGTAAGCAATTGCAAACCACCTCTGACAGCTCTGGCAACTTGAAGGCAGTATTGGCTTATATTTAAATTTCCTTTCTAAAGCTTAAGATGGTTCATAATACAACATTTTAATATTAACGATAGTAGTGTTCCTTAGCCAAATATTTTGAAGAAAAGTGTTACAAATTTTGGCAAGAGATAGAGAATATGTCTCTTCAAATAGAACTGATAGTCCTCTCGCCATACACCACTGACTGGATTTCTAGTCCTATAGCCTTTGGAGTGCTGCACCTTCCCCACCCTGGAATAATGCAGAAATAATCTTGGGAGTATGAGAAAGAACCCCCTTTCACCTGTGATGACTTATTTCATAGTCTGTCATGTTCTTAAATTCATCTTTGTAAACTCTGATAAGTAGTACAGTGGGCCCTTGGTATCCGTTAGGGTTTGGTTCCAGGACCCCCCGTGGATAACAGAATCCATGGATTCTCAAGTCCCATTAAACATAATGGAAGTAAAATACTGTCCCTTATGTAAAATGGCACAATCAATGTTTGCGTTTTGAATGTTATATACATTTTTGAATATGTTCAAGCCGTGGATACTTGAATCCGTGGATAAAGAATCTGTTGATACAGATGGCTGACTGTAGTGTGCATTGCACTGTGTTCTTTGCCTTGTGGCTTAGGTTGTGTAGAATGCAAAATTCTTCCCTTGTTTATTCATAGTCTTATTAGTCAGATTTTAAGGTATGGAAATGTTACATTAGTGGGCTGTAAAATACTTAGGTCCAAAACACACTGCAGGAATAATCCAGTTTGAGACCACTTTAACTGCCTTGGCTCAGCGCTAGGGAATCCTGGAAACTAGTTTATTGTGTCACCAGACAGAGAAGGCTAAATGCCTCACAAAGCTACAGTTCCCAGAATCCCCTAGCATTGAGCCAGGGCTGTTAAACTGGTCTCAAACTGGATCATTTCTGCAGTGTGTCTTGGACCTTAGTTCCAAAGAAGTATATTTTTCCATGCTTCAGAATGCAGACAGATTTGTGGTGCTTTTGACTACTTAGCCTGCATTCTGCTCCTGTTTTTGGTCAATTAAATATTGCTTGTGGGATTCCTTCATTCTTAGCCAAGATTCTGTCAGTTGGATACTGAATTCCAAGCAATAAGCGGAATTAAGATTGTGGATATGCGCATGTCTCTGTGTTAAAGGTGCAATGTGAGCTATTCAAAGAGAATCTAAAGACCATTTCTCCTTTCCTCCTTCAATCATAGTGCCTTAGAGTCTGGTTAAAGCTATGGCCACTTCTTTACTTCAGTTTCTTGTCTTTGGCAAGTATTTTTGTTTTGAAGTCACTGTTTCCTTTGCAGAATTGAGGACCTGAATTCTGTGGGTGGATACTAGATTTTTGGAAGGGTCTTATATCAATGTTTCCTTTTTGGTTGCCTTCTCTAGCAATGCATCTAAGAGAATGGACCAGTCCTTGATAAGTAAACCCCAGGAAAATCTTTGACTTGCTTTTCTTTAACCCACTCATCTCTTCCAGAAAGTGTGGTAGCAATAACTAATGATTTGCAGATGTTTTGGCATACTGT
The DNA here is from genome assembly GCF_019175285.1 of Sceloporus undulatus. Classification (NCBI taxonomy): domain Eukaryota; kingdom Metazoa; phylum Chordata; class Lepidosauria; order Squamata; family Phrynosomatidae; genus Sceloporus; species Sceloporus undulatus. The sequence continues at coordinate 142,047,350 of NC_056527.1, forward strand.
ATTTTGAATTAATTTGCATAAGCTTTCTTCATCCTCTGCCTTTTCAAAACTAAAACCGTGTGAATAAACGTAAATATAAAGCATGTTTAATAAAATTGTGAGCAGTATAAGGATTTTGTTCGTTTGCTTTGAAATGTAGATTGAGATCTGAGATGCTCTGGGGTTTGGTTTTGTGTGTGTGTGTGCTGTATCTTGTTGTGTTTGTATTTAAGAAGAGGTCACCACTTGAGCGTGAGAAAACGCAGTTTATTGAATTGCAAAAGAGTGTACTTGTCTCTTTGAAATCCTTTGAGAACAGCTGTACATGCGTCTAATGCTGTTGTCAGCTGCCCCCATGTGTTTGGCAAGTACAAGCAGAACTTGATGATAACCTCAGAATATGTGCCGCCGTTCTGTGTAAAATAACGCTTAGCGCATTGGAGGATTTTCTGCTTAAAAATAATAATTGGGGCTTAACGTGAAAACAAACGTTACCGGTTTCGAAATGCTGACCTGAGGGGAAATCCAGTACGGCATTATTTTTATTGGGGATTTGTAACTGAACATACATTGGAAGCCTGGGTTTTTAGAGCAGCAAGTGCTAAAGAGGGTGGTTAGGCTGTTTTTGGTGATGTCTACTAGATAAGGCCTTGCTTAGACCTTCTTTCAAACCCTGGATGATATTATAAAATTCATAAATATTCATTGTTTCCCTCTTCATAGTTTGGTAGAACAGTTACTATTTGTATATTTTTAGCTTGCTTTTCCTTTAAGAAGCTAAACTGCACAGATGTAGGAGATCAGTCTGAGATGCAGATTAGGTCCATCACCATTCAATGAACCTAATGGCTTAATGCCAAGATTCAGACCAAGGTCTCCTAAGCGCAGTAGTCTATCTGCATTAAATTATAATCTTGCTCTGAATTTAAAAAGGGATTTCACGATTGATATTGCTAGGGCTGACTGAAAAGAAATGTAAAAGAAAAAAACCCCATACCAATGCATTACCAGGACCTGCCTTTTCCTAGTGGCAGTATAGGAAGCCATATTAATTTTGTATAAACATAGAGATCTGCCACCATCAAATGCTGTGGTTCACTTTCAATTTACTAATCAATAACTTAAAACTTTGGTTTAAGGTCCTGGTTCATAACCAGACCTTTATTTATGAACATGTTAATACTGGAAGTGGTTTACAATAAAACAACCTATAGCTTAAACAGTATACTATAATATTATATTTTGTATTACAGTATGTACATCCATCCCTGTATGATAGACTTTTAGGGTAGTATACAGATAAATCAGTGTAAAACAATTTAAATTTTAAACAGTGAGGAACAGTTCCGGTGGTCCCCAAATTGTGCTCTTTAAGGGATTTTGGACTTCAGCTCCCAGAATCCCAGATTATTGGAACCTTATCACACACATTATTTTCCGCATTATGGGAACTGGAAGAGGATTCCCGGGGCTGCGCGTGACCAGGAAAAAACGGATTTTATTGCACATCAAATCGTCCTCAAAATGGCCCCATTCTGTTCTGCGGCGTCAAGCCGTCCCCATTCAGTTCTGAGGCGCATTAAATGTTCGGGTTGGAAGTCTTCCGGCTGAGCAAAATGGTGCCTCTCAGTACTGAATGGGGACGGCTTTGCACCGCGGAACGGAACGGGGCCATTTTGAGCACAATTTGTTGTGCGATAAAATCTGTTTTTCCCCGGTTGCACGTGACCCCGAGAATCCCCTTCCAGTTCCCATAATGGGGAAAATAATATATGCAATAAGGTTCTTGGTCAACATGGCTGAGATTTCTGGGAACTGAAGTCCAAAATCTCTTAAAGGGCACAGTTTGGGTGTTCTTCATGGCAAAACGATTAGGGCTTTTAACATAGAATTCTGGTCCTTTGTGCTACACTTGTTCCTGGGAAGACTTGGGAACTATATGTAATGCATAATGAACAATGGATTATCATCTGTAAAATGTTTCAAAATTCTTTTGAAATAATGTTAAACTCTGATTTTTTTTCTCATTTACTGAAATTTTAATACTCCACAAGCAATATTTAATACTGTCTGTGGCACTTGCTAGAAATACTCTGTATATGTATGTGAAGAATGTTAAATAAGTATTCTCTATCTACCATCTGTCATCAAAGTAAACACATACACTAGAGCTATAAAGCTCTCATTCTAGTTAGGATCTGTGATTATTTTTTTGAAGATGGATCATGATTTTGTACTTTATTTTTTTTACATACCTGGAGCTCAAAGATGAAATAGGCTCCGCAGAACTGAAATACAGCCTTTTCACAACGAGAGTTGGGCTTTAATGGTAGTATAAATGAAGTGATAATTGCTATCTATCATGTACAGTGCCCATTCTTTTAAAGCCTTTAATATTAGTCTATGAATAATTGAATGAAATGAGCTCTATTCACTTTCATTAGTCCCAGATGACTACAGTCTGGTGAACCGAATGTTTGTCAGGGAAGAAATTTGGCAGCTGGGGGAATGCATGATTGGATGGTTTTATATATATATATATATATATATATATATATATATATATATATATATTATGAGAATGACATCTAGATGGGTATTCAATTTGTCTGTCAAAGAGACAAATGCTGCTTCAGTGGATTCTGAGACCCAGCACATGTTGTTGTTCATTTGCAACCTGTAATCATTAGGACATTGCACAAATGCATAATTTTTTAATTACCACTTTGATCGTCATTAATTGTGATGTTGGATCTGTTTTTGTATGCATAATAGATGTGTGCATTTTCATTCCCCACCATCACATCATGAAACTTTATACCTGTTTGTAGAGCATAGATCACATATGTCTGTCTATCCATCCATCTCATATATTGCATATATTCCTTATGCAAAGTGATTGCAAAAAAGAGAAGGTGGACATTTTGATCGCCCTCTTACAGCTCAGCCACACTGTCTTTACCATTCGCATGTAGCGATAAAGTCATCACATCAGAAAAATTAGTTTCTGGTATTTGAAACAGAACTTTATTACCATGTAATTCAAGGGCTGCAGAGTTGTTGGAATGCCTACCATCCATTTTGTTGAGTGGGTTTGAAAAGCCAGACAGTTCTTCTTACTCACCGTGATGCAAAATTAGGCTTTAAAAATAGTTAGACTTTGGAAAATCAAGTGCAATAAAGAGAATGTAAGAGAAACCATAATAAATAAGCATGTAGTCTTTGGTAATCATAAGACCCAAAATGAATCTGTAACCTAAATTTCAGCTAGATTACTGTATATATTCATGTATAAGTCTAGAAATTTAGGTCAAAAATTGGCCCCAAAAAACTGAGTTGCCTTATTCATGGGTCAATGTATGTAGTGTATCTTAACTCTTATTTAAAAGAAGGAACCATCCCCTGGTGAAAAGCAAGAATATAATCTGTCCTGGAAGCACTTACCCTCTATATTCTCTCATCCATCCAGCCTTAAGAATAAGCACAAAGAGTTATGTCTGCTGGAATTTTGTAAGTTCTTTGACATTGTTTTGCTTTGCTTCATCCTTCAGATCCTTTTCTATATGCCCCTAACTTTTACCCTCGACCTCTCCTCGGGTCCTAGCAAAATCCATAATTTTGGCACCAAAATTTGCCCATGACTTATACTTGAGGTCCACTTATAGTCAGGCATATATGGTAGATACACTGTATTGATGCAATTTAAACAAGTCTTTCCTTAACCATCTATTCAATTGAGTCCTACTCTAGCTGGCACAAGCAACTAGATTAGGTTTGGTAATGGTGATATCTTGAACCTCAGATTATATTAGTTCTGTGTTTGTTTCAGTTTGACAGAAGTGTTGTGTGTGTGTATGCAATATGTGTGGTGTGTGTGTGTGTGTGTGTGCACACACATGGTTTTGCTGAACCAGGGTTGCATTTTAATTAGGCTGTTACAGACAGCCAAAATAAAGCGGCTTCGTCCAAGTGGAGTATGTGTTTTCAATGAGGCATGTGTCTAAGAGTCCAAAAGCCGCACCAAAGCCACGCTCCTGGACGTGGCTTTGGTGCGACTTCTGGACTCTTAGGACGCATGCATCATGGAAACACCATACCCCACTGTGACTCGAAGCACTTTATTTTGGCTGTCTGTAACAGCAGAGTGTCAGATCGCAAACTAAAAATTAACTCAAAATGAATGTGGGATTTTTTTTCAGTGCTACATTAAGATTGCATGTTAAAAATATTCACCCTTCCTCTTATCTTGCACAATACCCTAAAAGCATCAGATCCTGTCTGTTCTTGGAAGCTTGAAAATAACAGAGACACAGAGAAACAACAACATAACAATGTAAAACACTGACAAAAATCCCAATGATTACTTTTTTTAAGTGCAGTATATTGTACACTGTACCACTTAGTCAATTTGTAGATATATTTTGTGAATTCCAACAAAACAACTGTAATATTAGGATGTGTTGCTGTAACTGTATAATACTTATATATACCCCAGCTTCTGATTACAATATGAGTGCTTAAAAACACCCCATTAATGTGGTGTACAGAACCAAGTACAAGTGCAGTTGTCATCAAATAATGAGTATATAAGAAAAATTAGAGTAAATACAGTTCGCCCTCCCCATACATAGAGGATTTGTTCTGGGCCCCCCCACGTATGGGGAAAAGAGCGTATGCTCAGGCACCATAGGAAATAATGGGGCGCATGCTTGCAACATGGGGCACGCGGCATGGCTATGTGCCCCATTACTTTTGCCGGAGCTTGCCTTCTGCGTAAGCTCAAAGCCGCGGAAGGCAAGCCCGCCTATGGGGAGAGCTGACTGTATGCATGTATTTTTTGGATAGTCATTAGCCCCAAAAAGAGTCTGTGACCTAAATCCAGAGCTGAAAATTGCTGCTCATTTTCTTCAACTCCTCCAAATACACACAGAAGATATGAGATGCGGAGAAAGAACCACATGTAGCTGAAAAGGAATCATAGAATCGTAGAATTGGAAGAGACCACGAGGGCCATCGAGTCCAACCCCATTCTGCCATGCAGGAACTCTCAATTAAAGCATGCCTGAGAGATGGCCATCTAGCCTCTGCTTAAAGACCTCCAAGGAGGGAGACTCCAAAAGACATCAAATCTGGACTACCAAGGAATACTAGATGCTGTAATATTCTATGGTGACCTCACCACGGGTCAGTGTAAGAGGGACGCTCCAAAGAAGAGATACAAGGACTCCCTGAAACAACATCTCAGGCTCGGCCAAATTGATCATCAACAAGGGTCTGCCCTGGCCTCGCACCGGGAGGCATGGAGATGCACTATCCACAATGCGGCAGCCTTCTTTGAAAGCTCACGCCGAACGAGTCTCGAAGAGAAACGACAACGCAGAAAGAACCACAACCCGGAAACATAATCCAAGGAGACTTTCTGCTGTGCTTTCTGAAACCGGACTTGTTTATCTCGGATCGGCCTTTTTAGTCATCAGTGCGCTTGTAGAAAGCATGGGATGAGTCCTTCCTGAATCATCATTCGCGATGAAAAGCCAGAGAGGCTGCTATTCAGAGGAAGGAACTGGCAAACCACCTCTGAGTATTCCTTGACTAAAAATAATCCTATGGAAAATTAAAAGGGTTGCTATAAGTGGACTGGCAGTGGTGGATGGATTCTCTCTCTCTCTGGTCTCTTATCCCATTGCTGCCCAGCTGGGCAGAGATGTTAAGGATCATTCATTCCATTGTTTTCCCATCACGCTATATGGATGTGAGAGCAGGATAGTGACAAAAGCTGATAGGAAGAAAATCGATTTATTTGAGATGTGGTGCTGGAATGGAGTTCTGCAGATACTATGCACAGCTAAAAAGACAAATAAATAGTTAACAACAACAAATTTAAAGATTAGTCAGCTGACCATATCAATGCAATACTAAATACAATTACAAAACACAAAATATAAAATACAAGATAAAAAAGTATCAAAATATCCGCGTACATACAAAGATAAAACTGGATCACACCTAAAACTTATATAGGCGGTTAAAACAAATACAGACTAAATAAAAGCAAATTTAATAAAATGGGATACAAAATAAAATAGCCTAAGATAAAACTGGATAAAACAGAGTGGGAGATAACAGTAAAAATGTTTAAATGAACTCATCACCATGACACGAAATCCTATTTTGGATATGAGTAATTCGGAGCTGAATTTTCCCTAGAGGCCAAAATGACTAAATTACGGCTGTAGTTCTTTGGCCAAATCATGAGAGGACGTGACTCACTATAATGCTTCTAAAGATAAAGGTCAGCAGAAAGAGAAGACCACACACCAGATGGACAGATTCAATCGAAGAAGACAAGGCCTGTGTTTGCAGGAATGGAGCAGTCGGTCGAGGATAGTGAGTATTGGAGATGTTTCATTCAAAGGGTAGCCAGAGGTTGAAGTAGACTTGAGGGCAGTTAGCAACAACAAATAGGCGGACCAGTGACTTGAAGGTACACATGCACATTGAACATGTTTTGTACATAATTGTTCCTTTGGCAAGAGCACACTGTGAATTTTGTGTGCTTCCGTTTAACAGTAGCACCAAATGACCAACTAGTATCTCTTTCAGTAGTACTGGGAGCTGAGCTTTAGCCATAAGAGATTTAAAACCCTTATTTCTAATGAAATAAAAATAGCTACAGGGATTAAACTGCTGTGACTTTAGTTTTGTCCACAGCAGCCCACAATATTCCTGCTGAACATTAGCTAAGCTGTTCTTTCTTGTGTTTAAAATATACGCACATGCCCTTTTTCACAACACAAGATATCACATCATGTTATGTTACATTGCACTTTGGGACAACTAGCATTTTGCTAGGAGTGTTGTGTACATTCAAGGAGGAGTACACCCCTGGTTCTGTTTATCCTGATCCTGATGCCAAAGTGGGGAAAGGTTTAATTTTCTTTTTTTAAAATAAGGTATACCTTTGAAGCACTAAATCAACTTGATACCTAGTTTTATATCTTGTAATAAAAGTTGAAATCAAATTAAATAGGTTGTTAAGAGTCTTGCAAAAATAACATACAACTGAAGTGGGCAAATCACATGTTGGGATAGCAAATGTTGGGGCTACTATTATAGTTTGAATACATTTTTATTCAAGTTGTGCAATTAAGATTTTGTCTCTTGGGAACTTCATATATATTTTCGGACAATTGAATTCACTCAAGTTTCATCACAGAAAGCTTGAAATAAAAGAAATACTTTGGAAAATGGAACTTTTTGACATTTTGATGTCTTTTGTACAATATACATCGGCTGTATAACAAGCAGTTTTAGGAAACAAGTCATGCCACATTAATTTTACCTCTCTTTTTTTTGACAGATTTACAAATTTGGTAGATCAGGGAAAGTGCTGTGTATGTAGTATATCTTGATGTGAGTCAGGTTTTTGACAATATAATTTAATAAAATAATTGAATAAAATAAATAAATAAAACTTATTTTTATCCTGCTTTTCTGTGACAAGACAATCAAAGCGACCCACAACACATTGAAATATCCACATTCAATATTATGTCTCAAATCCCCCCCTTAGACAAGCTAGTAAAATGTGGGCTAGACAGTGCTGCTGTTAGATGTAAGGTTCTGCAAAGATCAATGTAAGTTGACCAGCAAAGCCCAAGAGTTCTCACCAATGATTCATTTTCATCTCAAAGGGACTTGACTAGTGGGGTGCCCAGGGTTATAAGGTAATGTTATAAATGAATTGGTCAATGGAATAGAGTGCATGCCTATCACATTTGCAGATAACATCAAATTAGGATAGGGGCTGTATAGATGGGTGGTGGGATGCTGCACCTCTTTGCCCCGGATCAGTGACACAGTGTCACTGATCCGCTCCCTATAGGGAGCAAAAATAAGCTGTTCTAAGCAGCATCCTTGAAGGGGCATCATAAGTGCTGTCGTTGCACTCAGCAACATTTGGGCGCTGCGCATGATGTGCTTCATCATGGTGTGCGCTGTATATAATAATAAATAAATGTTTTATTTGTATACCGCCCTTCTTCCAATCAGGGCGGTGCACATCATAGTATCATATACAATATAAAAAACAGTAAGACAGATTAAAATATACATTAAAATCAAATACTAGCCAGCTTATCATTGGCTATCGGGGGGGGGGGGGCTAACTAGAGCTTGTATCGGGGAACGCTCGCTTAAACGTGTGCACCATAATGGCAGCTGGGTGGCATGGTAAGGGCTCAGAGTGTGCGGACACTCAGCCCTTACCGCGCATACAGGTCGGCAGAAAGTGCCAGTCTGTACAGCCCCATAGCTAATATACCAGAGGGCAGGATCAGAATTCAAAATGACTGTGACAGATCAGAGAGCTGGGCCAAAGCTAACAAAATGAATTTCTGCAACGATCAATGCAAGGTACTACATCTAGGCAAGAAAAATGAATTGCAGAAATACAGGATGAGTGGCACCTGGCTTATCCGCAGTAGATTTGAAAAAGATCTGGGGTCTTAGTAGGGCACAAGCTAAACAGGAATCAACAGTGTGCTGTGGCAGCCAGAAAACCTAATGTAATTCTATGTTGCATCAACAGGATCATAGTGTCCAGCTTGAGGGAAGGAATAGTACCACTCTGTTCTGTTTTGGTCAAACCTCATCTGGAATACTATGGCCAATTTTGGACATCACCATTCAATAAATGTATTGATAATTTGTAACATGTCCAGAGAAGCATTACCAACATGATCAAAAGTTTGGAAACCAAGCTTTATGAGGAATCACTGGGTATGTTTAGCTACAAGAAGAGGAGAGACTGAGAAATGATATGAAATCTATCTTTTAAATACTTGAAGGGAAGATGTGCAGAAGACAGAGCAAGCATGTTTTCTGCTGCTCTAAAGACTACAACACAAACCAAAGGATTCAAATTACAAAAAAGCCAACTAAAAGTTTTGAAGAACATCTTGCAAAAGCTGTGTGACAATGGAATAGTCTGCATCAGAAGTTGGTGGACTTTCCTTCTTTGGAAGTTTTTAAACAGAGGTTGGAAGATCATCTCTCATAGCAGAGAACTAGACTAGATGGCCACTACAGTCTCTTCTAACTCTGAGGTTCTGTGATTCTGTCATAAAGTAATTTATACTTGACTGAGAATTGCAATTCTTGTATCAATACTTCCCCAGTTCTATACTCTAAGCTTAGATGATGCAACTGAGAGCAAGATGATCATCCAAAACTTTAATATTCCCAAAATGGAGTGGCCAGCATGACCACTGTAAACAGGAGTAAATGGTTGCTGTTGGTTTTAATTAGTTGTAGAAATTTACACTGTGGTTTGAAAGGTTTCTTTGGAAGGTAGGTTTTGGAGAAGTACAAAAGAAGGAGACATCCCTATTTATTAGTCAAGCTGCAATTCAGATGGATTTGGATTTTGGCAGTAAATTGATATTATGAAATCTGGAGCGAGGATGCTATTTCCAAATGTTCAAGTTTCAACCGGCCATCTTTTTGTATGCCTATGCCCATAAACAGAGCTGGCTCATCCATATAAACAAACTAGGCAGTCACCCAGGGTGGCAAACTACAGTGGTACCTCGGGATACGAAATACCCAGGTTACGAAATTTCCGGGATACGAAAAAATCCCATTGGAAATAATTGTTCCGGGTTACGAATGTTTTTCGGGTTACGAAAAAAATTTTTGGTGCTTTTCGGCGCTTTTTCGCACGAAACGCGGCTTTTCCCCATTAGCGCCTATGGCAATTCGGCTTACGAAGGCTTTTCGGGTTACGAAAGCGGCCGCGGAACGAATTAATTTCGTAACCCGAGGGAGCAGTGTATAGAGGTGGCTTGGTGGATTTTTAATTTTTTTTGCGTAACTGAACAATTTTAAAGTGAAAAATCATTACAGCAAGTGACATAAAAGCAAGCTACCATGTGACGGTTTCTTTGTACAATGGCTAAAACATAAATGTGTGCCCCCCCATGTGTCTGTGGTTCAGCCACATGGTGAATCATCCACCTTCCACATGCGCCTTGAATGTAACCTCATGGTCAACAGCCCCCTCTTCTCTCGCCGCCTCTAAACCCACCTTTCCATTAGTGCCACAACCTGGGATGCCAGTCACCAGTTGTCTTGAGTTTACTGTTTACAACAAACAAACTAGTCTGTTTTCATGTTTTGCATTTTTGGTAGTGATCATGCAATAGTGTTTCCGTGTTTGTGTTTGATTTTGAATGTTTGCCTAGTACGTTTAATACTGTGTTGCATTTTTATGACAAGTTTTAAACTAAGTAAAGAGGAAGTTTTAGTAGTAGTACTCTATTTATTATTACATTATCTTAGGGGATGGGGGGTGTACAACCGCCCTGTATCCTATGTCTTTTATCGTTACGTAATCAGAAATCAGAAAAAAGAATGTTGTTCTACAAAAGGCAATAAATTAGGCTGCAGAGACAATACAAGCAGAATGCTAAAACTTTAACAAAAGGAGGCAAACTACTTATAGTGACTAAACCTAAGTTTTAGGTCATGTTTAGCTTTAACAAAGAACACAGCAGAAATCAAGGGGTAAAGCACTGTGTACATTTACAGCGCTATAGAAATAAACTATGATGATGATGATGATGATGATGATGATGATGATGATGATGATGAAATATTTCTCACCTAGGATTGCCAAATACCTAGAGCTGGCTAGTTAGTTTTCTGGTTCGCTCTTCACTATCCTTCTGGAAACTTGCCTCAGAATTATTTGTTTCTTGAACTTGGAAAAATGTTTGAAGAGCATTAGAATTATGTTACTTAATATTACAGTTTTAATAATCCTTTACCCTTGTCATGGAACATCTATATTTGAAGCATGAGTTATGTATCTGATGCTTCTAACAGTGTCCAGCATTACAGTAGAAAAACCGGGGTGTTTTGCTGAAACTATCTGGCATGAGCCTTGAGTAGTATTGGCTAGGAAGTTTTCTGGGGAATATTAAATGAGGGATGGATAAGTATTGGTAGGCTACTGTCAGGTTTTTGTGAGTCTGTGCCATGAAGAGTGTGGTTTTTACTGTTTGTGCTTTTTGTCAGTTTTAGTACATCTTTACTACTACTTTAGTAGTATCTTCACTACTCATTATTGTGCTTTCTTTTCTGGATTCCATTTCACTTACATTGTGTGATCAAAATGCATCAGGGCACAGTGAAAATATATGCCCTGCCACCTTTGGAGTGCTACTCCATCCATCTTAACACATCTGCATTGCCTTTATATTGATTTAATCTAGTTTATTTTTATTTTTTTGCTGCAAAGTATTTTTCTCCAAATTATTTATTTTTGCTTTTAATTTCTTTATTCCAGATAATGCCTATGTATTATTATACTTTATCTATATAGCGCTGTAGATTTACACAGCACTGCACATGCAAACAAGTATGTACTGGTGCAGTTGGTCATAAAAATTAGGTAAAGAATGAGATTTCACCTCACCTGCTTCCTTTTTCATGGATTAGTGCCATTATTACGAACCTCAGAGAAAGACTCCAAATTTAGATCAAATTTCTAGGCATTTCCTATTTTATATTTTCAGTTTGCTGATACTACTACCAGTTGTTTCTGTTAACTACATTATGGTGTTACAGTGGTATTTTCTGCTAGCTAGAAATAATTGGCCCTATACAGACAGGCCAAAATAAAGCTGCTTCAGGTCACTTTGGAGGTATGCTGTTTAAATGATGCATGCGTCCTAAGAGTCTGGAAGCTGCACCAAAGCTGCACTCCAGTCCCTAGGACTGGAGCGTGGCTTTGGTGTGGCTTCTGGACTCCAAAGTGACCTGAAGCAGCTTTATTTTGGCCTGTCTGTATCAGGTCTTTCTCTTTTTTTGGTAATAATGGGTATGAAAATGATATTAAAATTTACACGAGAGGGTGAAGAAAAAAATTTGACTGAGGGAAATTTCAAAGCTGTCAGAAAGCTGGAGCATAGCAGCTGCTCTTAATTTAGTGCGCTGGTGAAACTATTTGTCTCTTGCTTTCTCCAGCAAGGTTAGTGAAGCAGAAGCTTAATGACTCTTAGAAGTCAGCATTTTAAAAACGTTTTATCATAATATGCAGTGAACCAGGGGTTATCTAAATCTGTGTCAGCAGGATTCCTTACAGATTCCAGTCACCAGTGCGTTTTTGGTGCAATGGTAAATATTTCAGGCGGACTGTCAGCAGGGTAGAAATGAGGTTAAAAATAATAGAAGAAACTAGGGGGAACATTAGACATTGTAAGTGTCTCATCTAGAGTTCTCTTTTTCCCTAAAGATAATTCTATCTGTTAGGAAATGGGGACAGAAATGGGAGGGTAAAAAAATCTCATTATAGAACTACTGACATCTGCCTGGCTTTGGGAGAAACCAGTTTCGGTTAACAATAATATGCAGAGGCGAGCTTCTTTATTCTGCTTGCCTTCCATTTACAATTTTTGCTCCCCCAAAATTACGCTCAACCCATATATAGAATCATAGAATCATAGACACATATAGTTATTACCACAGAAGAATTTCCACTCCCCAACTGTGTTACTGCTTTTCAGAAACGGGGCATTTGTAATTAAAGGAAATTAATATTTTGTCAACTCCTCTTTACAATAAGAAATGGTAATTTTTTAAAAAGCATAAATTTACTAATTCAAAGAGAGAGACAAAATCATACCATATATAGGAAAAGAGTGATGTCCATCATTATGTTAAAGAGAATAAAATATCCCCTCTGTATGTATCCCTATATATTTGACTAACAAAACAGTCCTAAGAGGAGGTGGTATATCCTCATTGAGGCAGGAGGCCAAGGTGGTAGTGGGCCTTTTGGTTCAAATTGGTTTATTTGATTGATTGATTCAAATATTCATATTCTGCCCTATATTTAAGGATCTCAGGGTGGCTCACAATAAAATCAGTTTAAAACAATGAATAACAATCGTTGAAAAAGATTAAAATTATTTTTAATAGTTCGTCAATTAAAACCAGATGATTCAAAACCCAATTTTAAATAGGGATGCGCATAGGACATACGTATCATCCTGGCTAAAATCAGGTCCAGGGTCAATAATAATAATAATAATAATAATAATAATAATTTTTGATGTGACATTGAAATGATCCAAATGTTGGCACAAATTGTGCATTGGGGATGAGTAAGGGAATTCCACAGTTGTGTTGTCACCGTGGAGAAAGCCCTCTCCCATGTCCGGGTTTTGATTTTTTATATTTCCCCATTATTTTAAAGATTTCATATGTAACTTACCGTGTTGTTTCCAAGCAGACTTAGTTAACAGGAACCTCTAGGAGAAGTGAAGAAGCTTTGAATACAACAGATCCAAAACCTCCCACAATTGAAAGTGTATCCATTCACATATAGATGTGTATACACTATACCTTAGGCATGTGATGGCGAACCTATGGCATGCATGCCCTCTCTGGCACGCGAAGCCATGTCTAAGGGCATGCGGAGAGACAAGAGGATGAGGGAAGAGGAGGAACGTGCTTGGATCCAAGCTATTTATGGGATCGCCTCCTCCCATATAACTCACCCCATGCCCTCAGGTCCTCTGGGAGGAATTTATTGCAACCAATGAAGACCAGAACAACTATGGCAACCCAGAGGACCTTTTTGACTATGGAACGGCCTGTCGGACGAGATCCGTCATAATACAAAATACATAATACAAAAGCCTGGATAGCTCTTCCGACAGGCCTTTCCGGAATAATTCAGCCACCCATTGAAGAGACTAATAATAATAATAATAATAATAATAATAATAATAATAGGATTTATTTATATGCCGCCCAATCATTGGGAATCCGGGCGGCTTACAACAGAAGGGATAATAGATGGTTCCCTGCCCTCAGGCTTACAATCTAAAAAGACACAACACAAAAGGAGAAGGGAATGGTGAGGTGGGGAGGAGATCAGGTCCAGCATTCTGCCCTCCCTCTGAGGCCTGGACCAAGGCAAGATGGACTGGAGGGAGGGCTAGCCCTGATGGAGCTGTATAGGCTATTGGTTTTCTCGCACCCCCCATCCTCCGGTTTATTTGTTTTTATTTGTTTTAATTAATCTTTTTAGTATGATTTTTAAAAATATAGCTGTGATTTAATTGTAATTATTTTAAAGGGGGAGGGTAGAACTTGGGACTATTGTATATTGTTATTTTACTATGTTTTCACTGTTTTACTGTAAGCCGCCACGGTCCTAATCAGAGTAGGCAGGATATATATTAATAATAATAATAATAATAATAATAATAATAATAATTATTATTATTATTATTATTATTATTATTATTATTATTCCCCCCACCCTCTGGGACCTTTAGCTGTCTCCAGGGAAGTCCCACCACATAACATTTGGTATGGAAATGCCTTTGAGTTTGGACACTGTCGCCATCATTGCCTTAGGCTGAAGTAGTCCAGCTGCCATGTATTTCCTTAAGACTGTGTAGCTGTTCCTATTCTGATTTTAGGTAAGTTGCAAAGCAAGGATATATGGTTAAGGCACCACGGGTGAGTTCCTTTTGGCTTTGTGGGTCACGGGTTGTACAATTCGGATATACTGTATAAGATATTGCTTTGCAGCATTTGCAACTGTTAATAATCAGAGGTGTTATATCTGGCTCGACAATATACATCCAAAGATACAAGAAAAGGTACGTTTTGTGCAACTTGAAAGAAATTTAGTAGTAATTTCTTTACTGCGTTAGAGTGGTCCCACTCAAAATAAATATATTTATTTTGGAGGTTGTTGTACATATGCATTACAATGGGCATTTTTGTCCCTATTCCTGTTCTCTTACAGACCTTTTCTGAGTTTTCAGTTTTTGATATGGTTTGCTTCCTGATAGTAGATAAAAATAAACCATCTACACAAAAATTATATATACATACATTTTTTGAAGCAGTTGATATACAGAGAAAAAAATAATGACATTAAAATTTAACAAAACAGATGGCAACTAAAAATCTTCTCTTCCACATCATATTTGAGATTCTGAGATTCACTGAAATTTGACAGCCTATTTGATTTTTATGTTGAATGCATTTGATCAGCCTCCACTCTCTGAGGCATTTCCCCTCTTTTTAGAGCTTCTTCTCTTGTAGAATTAATACACGCTGAAATACTGCCAGCCATAAAGTGACTGTTCACTTTCATTAGAAGCTGAGTTCTCTCTATAGATTAAACAGAAATTGTCAGCACGAAGCACCTGACCTATGCTAAACTGCATATGCTAATTTATATCCTAATATATGAGCACTTAAATCCATCAGCTGACCAGATATGAGAATGAAAAAAGAGAGAGACACATTGGCTGCTAGGCAAAACCTATACATCTTGCTGCTCAGATTTGTTTTCTGCTTTGTCTAGGAAGGTCAGAAAATCCCTGCCAGTTAACTCCACATGATCTTTGGCTGTATTTCAGGAATCCCTGCCATTTCTTGGAGGTGTTATTCAGAAGCTTATCAAAGGTTATTTCATGTGAAAATTATTAATGGTGTACATACTTCTGAATAGCTCTTCTGAATAGTTTAAGGTGAATTCTCTGTTCCCTAAAGGTCTGTGCACCATCCTAAATCTGTCCTAGAATCATAGGGTTGGAAGAGACCAAAAGGGCCATCCAGTCCAACCCCATTCTGCCATCCAGGAAATCTAAATCAAAGCATCCCTGACAGATGGCCATCCAGCCTCTGTCTGAAGACCTCTAATGCTCCTTGAGATCCTTAACAGTGCACAGTTATCTCACCAAGCAAGATGATCTCGATGGGGTCCCTTTAACCAGGTTCACCTTGTCCTCGTTTTCCATAAAATGCAGTTGGACATAATGTTTTATAGTTTAGAGTGTGACTTTGGTGATTGTATTGTTTTGTGCCAGTTTGAGGGTTATCTCTCTCATTGTCAGGCTTATTTTGTATCTGAGCTGTTCCATCTATCTCTTCCTTCAGGGAAGTAATAGTGCCACTCTGTTCTGCTTTGGTTAGGCTCCACCTGGAATACTGTGTTCAGTTCTGGGCACCACAGCTGGGGATGTTTAGTCTGGAGAAGAGAAGGTTAAGAGGTGATATGATAGCCTTGTTTAAATACTTGAAGGGATGTCATATGGAGGAGGGAGCAAGCTTGTTTTCTTCTGCTCTGGAGACTAGGACCCGGAGCAATGGATGCAAACTGCAGAAAAAGAGATTCCAGCTCAACATTAGGAGGAACTTCCTGATAGTAAGGGCTGTTTGACAGTGGAACACACTCCTTCCTCGGGGATTGTGGTAGAGTCTCCTTCCTTGGAGGTCTTTTTAAGCAGAGGCTAGATGGCCATCTGTCAGGGATGCTTTGATTGAGAGTTCCTGCATGGCAGAAGGGGGTTGGACTGGATGGCCTTGTGGTCTTTTCCAACTCTATGATTCTATGATTCAGTTAATATGTGCATTCCATTGTGCTAAGGAATTCATTTGTTTTCTTGTCAAGCTACTGTATTTAAAAATGTGTTCGAACACAATGAGCTATACTGTCCTTCTCTTCGCTTAATCGTTGCGACCAGCATAAATTGCTACGCTCAGGTAACACAAAGTGCTTTGGCATGTAGACAATAAGCAATTCTTGTACCTCATTGTTCAAAAATTGCTTCCCTCCAGCTTTCAGTTTCTAGTGTTTAGATCCTGTGACAGCAAGCAGGCAAAAATATCTCTGTCTTCTCATATAGCTCACAGGAGGTTATTGACACTCATGCCCAGCCACCCACATTTCACAGCATTTTCATAGTTTATATATTACTTAGCCTTTGTCACAAATGTACTATAGTCAGAAATGCTCAGATGCCTCCGTTGTAGCCAAAAACAAGCTGTGATATATTCCCCCCACATTTTTTTAAAAGAAGAAAGCAACACAGATTATGGGAACTCAAAATCCTACCTATCTGATGGGAGTGTAATCCTAGAACATGTAACACTAGAACTTGGGAGCATCCACTAAAGCTGAATGGCGAGGGATTCAGGACAGATAAAAGGAAGCACAGCTTCGAATTAAACAAATTCAACGCTAGATGGGATAGTGATGACTGCCAAGTTGGATGGCATTAAAAGGGAATTTGAGAAATGTGTAGACCCTTTGGTAGCTGTTAGTTAGAATGACGATGTGCCACCTCCAGTATCAGAGGCAATATATCTTTGCATATCAGTTGCTAGGGAATGTGAGATAGAGATGCGGTTGCATTCATGTGATCGCTTGGTGAACTTCCCATAGGCAGCTGTTTGGCTGTTATGTAAACCAAGTATTGGGTTATATAGTCTTTCAATATGATCTAGCACTCTTATGTTCATGAAAGAAGAAAACAGAACAATGTTGTAAAAGAAGAAGCAGTGCAAGCCCAGTTATAGCCAGCTAATCGCAGCCTTTCAAATGTTGCAAAGGAGGGCCTAGGAGTGTTTTCCAAAGTTTAGTCCTCCAGGTATTTTGGACTTCAACTCCCAGAAGCCCCAGCCGATTTGGCCAACCCAATTCTGGGAGCTGAAGTCCAAAACATCTGGAGGGCCAAAGTTTAGGGAACACCTAGAGGCTTGTCTGTTAAAAGGCGAGATGGGAACAGGATGAAACAAACGTAGAGTCAGAAATGAGAGTGTGAGAGCTAGTTCCAAGGAGGGGAATGGAGAAGATCTGAATGGACCTGAGAATGTGAGGAGAATTTGGGGAGAAATGTTAACTTTGTTTGAAACAGGAGGGCTATGCGTACTTGTGCATGTGTGGAACTGGCAGAAAGTTAATTTTTTTAACTGTATTTGTTATCTAATATGCAGTGTTTACTTTCTGCATCTCTCGTCTGGATGTTTTACTTTAATAATTAACAAGTAAAACTCACACTTAGAAAGAACTCACTGCATATTGTGGTGATATTCATAATAAGTTTGATGATCGGATCTCCCTCTTAGGTGCTTTCAGACACAGAGGGGGGAATTTGGGATATAAATTTGTAAATGTGGATTTTAACGTGTTGTAAGCCGCTTTGATTGTCCTGTCACAGAAAAGCGGGATATAAATAAAAGTTTTAGTTATTATTAGAGTCCAATATGACTTTAGTTTTGTTGTGTCTTGCATAAAAGACATAACAGCAAAATCCAATGGCTTCTGTGCATGGTCCATTCAAATAAATGGGAGTTGAACAGAACTGTAGCAGAAAGGAGGCAACTGTGCTGTTGACCAATTTCCATCCATTGAAACGTGTGAGATTTTGAACAAATCATGACTAATTTGCCCTATTGATCTCAGTGGATAAAAGGATAAATGGATCCAATCTAATATGTGGAAAATAAGTTAGCAATGTTGAGAGCATTTACTACTGGTATATATTCCAGGGTAGAAGCATTTCTGGCTATTCCAGTTAAAGAAGGAGTAATATCTTGGTCAAGCTTTGCTTTTAGGTATATAATTTATTTAGTGGCAGAACAATATTAATAGCAATACACCCATAATAGAAACCCCACTGCTTTCAAATAATTTCTCCTATTCGGTAGCTATCGTTCTTTTAACATTTTCTCTTCTTCTTTTTAATGCTGATTTGCACTGAGAAAAATATGGTGCCCGGCTGACAGTTATGTGGTTTGTGGCATCTCCCAAAGAGCAAATCTAAGAAATTTAATAAAAAGAGACAAGAAGAGTAACCATTAATAAATATATGTCACTACTTAAAGTCGTTGGAGCTTCTTAATGTTAAGAAAAAGCTTTTTCTGAATCATAGTTTTAAAGTCACTTGCTATTTGCCAACATCAAAAATGCTTTCAAGGGCCATTAAATACTGAAAAGCTCGTTCTACACAATCACAGATGAATAGTCCCATGGATGTTCAGTATGTTTTAATACTTAGGTTTGGTCTTTGTGGCTGTATTTATTGTTTGGTAGAAGAAAACCTGTGAACTTTGTTTCAGTTTTGACAGGATGGTTTTACATTTCTCCTCTATAGTCAATGAATAGCAAATAGTGGCTATCTTCACAAAGTACTCTACTCTGTTTATGTTATTTTCAGTTTGTGGCTGTGAAATTGGCCCAAAAGGGTATCTTCAGAGAAGTTATGAGAAAACGTTGAAGCTGAACCAATGCATATGTGGAAACAACTTTTGAAGGAGCGTAAACAGATTACAGTTGTCCCTCCATATTTGCAGCTTTGACTTTTGTGGATTTGATTGTTCATGTTTTTGATTAATGTGTTCTCTTTAGGAAGCTTTAGGTCTTCCAGCGCAACTCTATGCTCAATGTCTGCCACATGTCAGACTGGAGGACCTAGTGATTCCAAGTAATAACACTTCTCTAGCCATTTGAAGGAGGTTTATCACACAGAGGTTTTTGCAGCTCAGATCTGTGATGATTGTGGGTCCAACATGTGAATTCACACGATAATGTGACTGTGTTATCACACACAATTCCTTTCTATAGGGGCGCTTCCACATTGAATCCAAAGTGACTCCTCATTTTGATGAATTCGGAAAAAAGTGAATTCACAGAATTTGCTTCCAAACTCCCTTTGATTTCACTCCGAATGGGTTTGGTGTGGAACGCAACTTTGCTTCTGCTCTGGTACACCACCGCACCCCCCCCCCCCCGGGTTGCAAATTTCCCATGATGCCGCAGTGCAGTTTTCCCCCATTTCCTTTTGGTGGTCCATTCACTTTCAGGGCAACTTTCAGGGCAACTCATTTTTGGGGAATATATATATGTGTGTATGTGCGTGCATGTGTATATACAGATCTA
>NC_056527.1:142067094-142067536 GCF_019175285.1 Sceloporus undulatus
TCTATCTATCTATCTATCTATCTATCTATCTATCTATCTATCTATCTATCTGTGTGTTGAAATTGCTGAAATGGAAGGGGAAATAAAAAAAGGGGATGAAGAAGACACAGAAATATTCACAAGGCAAATATTCACGCAATTACGCGAAACAGGGAACAAAAACTTGTGCCCTTTTTCACCCCAGAAACGTACAAGGTCACGATGCGTTCAGACCCCCACTGAGCCTGCGCAAGGGTGCTGATTCGAATTGTTGAATCCACATGGCATGCACCGGTGTGGTAATACAATTTGCAGTCACTCCGCTTTGCCTTGCCTTGGATTCGATTCACCCTAAGTTTGGAAGGGCAATGGAAGGGCAACCAGGTGTGATAAAACATTCATGTTACAACGTGAAATCGCATAGCTGAACCATGAGTCACCCCAGATCTGAGCTGCAAAAACC
>NC_056527.1:142072536-142093013 GCF_019175285.1 Sceloporus undulatus
AGGAAAAGAGGAAGACTGCATTCTAGATGGATTGAAAAAGCAAAGAAATCATGGCCATGAATCTTCTAGAGATGAACAGGGTAGTTGAGAATAAGGTGATTTCGAGGTCTCTCATTCATAGAGTTGCCATAGGTGACTTGAGAATCATAGCATCATAGGGTCAGAACAGACAGGCCAAAATAAAGCTGCTTCGGATCACTTTGGAGGTATGCTGTTTAAATGACACACACATCTTAAGAGGCTAGAAGCTGTGCAAAAGCTGCGCTCCTGTCCTTAGGACTGGAGCATGGCTTTGGCACGGCTTCTGGCCTCTTAGGACACATGCATCATTTAAACAGTATACCTCCAAAGTGACCCGAAGCAACTTTATTTTGGCCTGTCTGTATGGGCTCATAGAGTTGGAAGAGACCCCAAGGGCCATCCAGTCCAACCCCATTCTGCCATGGAGGAACTCTCAGTCAAAGCATCCCTGACAGATGGCCATCCAGCCTCTGCTTAAAGACCACCAATGAAGGAGACTCCACAAAACCTCTGAGGAAGGAGTGTGTTTCACTGTTGGAAGTTCCTCCTAATGTTGAGGTGGAATCTCTTTTCCTGGTGCTTGCATCCATCATTCCAGGTCCTTTTCTCTGGAACAGCAGAAACCAAGCTTTCTTCCTCCTCAATATGACATCCCTTCAAGTATTTCAGCAGGGTTATCATATCACCTCTTAACCTTCTCTTCTCCAGACTAAACATTCCCAGCTCCCTAAGGTGTTCCTCATAGGACTTCATGGTTCCCAGACCCTTCACCATTTTGGTCACTCTCCTTTGGACACGCTACAGTTTCTCAATGTCCTTTGTAAATTGTGGTGCCCAGAACTGGACACAATATTCCAAGTGGGGCCTGACCAAAGCAGAACAGAGTGGCACTAATACTTCTCTTGATATAGACACTATACTTCTGTTGATGCAGCCTAAAATAGTATTGGCCTTTTTAGCTGCCGCATTGCACTGTTGACTCATGTTCAACTTGTGGTCTACTTAGACTCCCAGATCCCTTTCACACATAGTTTTGTTCATGTTTGTGTAATGGGAATAAAGAGCAGACAAGAAATCATGTTATCAATAAGGCTTATTTAAATAAGTCATAATCCAAATCATTCCTTAAAGGGAACATGGGTTCCTTTGCCCTCTTCAATCCTAATTATGCACACTAAATCTTTCCTGTATGTATAGTTATAATCTCAATTTTGCATCTATGATGTTTGAAGGAAAAAACATTAAATAAGGCTGATACATGGACTGTCTTTTCATTGTTTTAAATTAAACATCAGAAAGCATATTTATGAATTTTAATTTAGCTTTTAATCAGCCAGGTTCTCAATGAGTGAGTTTGTGTATTAAATTGGAATCTGTACAAATTACAGTTAATTATAATCAAAGTGAAGCCTAAAGTAGGTCACATGTCTTATCAAATAAAACATACGGAGACAACATTTTGTTTGCTTGGTTGGATTTGAAATATTATTCTGAGGTGTTTCAGCTGCTGCTTTTCAAAGGCAGCTCACAAAATGTGCTTTGTTCTTGTGAATTATAGCAACTCTCTTCCCTCGGGATGGACAGCTTTATAATTTAAACTGAAAATCAATATTTATATTGAATTATGAATAACCTTTGCATTCTAAATTTTACTAAGTGTGCTTTGACATACATTTTACTTCCCTTTCCCAGGAAGCATGCAGAGTTTTGTGACTCTGATTGGTGTTAAAAGCTCTATTAAGGATACTCATTGCATTCTTTTAAAAGTCAGATAAATATAGTTGTACCTTTATAGTATTCAACCAGATTTCATATCCTTTTAGGAATAGAGATTAATGTAATCAACCTTTTAAATCATTTTGTTTTGGAAGAGCTCAGTAGCATCAAATCATGTTATTCTTACATTCATAGAACAGCAGAGGAAAAAGATAAACCCAATACTGTTTGAGAATGGGAACTGATTTTTGAAACAGTAGAGCAATCTTGGAGTACATATAGTCGGCCCTTCTTATGCACGGATTTTTTATACATGGATTTAAGCATACACGGTTTGAAAATGTTCAAAAAAAAAGTATAAATTTCAAATATCAAATGTTGGTTTTCCAATTTTTATAAGGGACATCATTTTGCTATGTCATTATATTTAATGGGACTTGAGCATCCATGGATTTTGTTATCTACGGGGGATCTTGGAACCAAACCCCAGTGTATAACAAGGGTCCACTGTATGTTAAAGAGATGTCTATAATGAATCTACTCTAATGATAAAGTAATGGTGTTGTTATGCCAAATTTCTGCCATGCCAGTAAAAGGCACTGGGCCTGACAAATTGTTCTTTCAGCTTCAAAAATTCCCAGGTTTCTTTTCAGCATGCTTTATTAATGCAGTTTAATAAGCACCTGTTATCTTGTGATTAAGGGATGCAGTGGCTTAGTTGTTAAGAAGCCAGTTCTGTCTGCCAACCTAGCAGTTTGAAAGCATGCAAATACAAGGAGCTAAATAGGTACCACTTCGGTGGGAAGGTAAATAGTGTTCTGTGCAATCATGCTAGCCATATGATCACAGAGTAGTCTCTGACAACGCTGACTCTTCAGTTTAGTAATGGAGATGAGCTCAATCCCCTACAATCCTTCATGACTAGACATTAATGTCAAGGGAAAACTTTTATCTTCTTCTTATGATTGCACAGATTTCCCTTTGGACTGCAATATGTGGAAACCAGATAAGGTGTATTCTCTTTCCATGTAATTGAGATTGCACAGTGAGACCCTTCCCAAAGTGCCATGTGTGGTGCTGAACCCTCTCCAAAAAACCATATTTCCACTTCTTCAATCCTTCCTTAGTTAAAATTTAGGCCTCATACAGACAGGCCAAAATAAAGCTGCTTCAGGTCACTTTGGAGTTATGCTGTTTCAATGATGCATGTGTCCTAAGAGTCCAGAAGCTGCGCCAAAGCCACGATCCAGTCCTAAGGACTGGAGCGCAGCTTTGGCACGGCTTCTGGTCTCTTAAGATGTATGTGTCATTTAAACAGCATAACTCAGTACTGTGTGCCCTTTTTTACGTGGGGGATTCATTCCGGACCCCCCGCTGTGTAAAAAAACCCATACCTCAAGCACACGCCCCATTCATTTGAATGGGACACGCTGACTGTTGCACCCCGTGCGTGGCTCCCTCGCGCCTTTCAGCATATGCTGAAACTGCATATAATGTGGGCGCTCTGTACCTTTTGGACTACAAACATCAAGCATGAAGGCCATGTTCCCAACTCTCATGAACTGTCTTTGGATATCTCCCTAGGTGCAGATGTTTGTACCAAGTAAAGCTTGAGAAGACAAGGATTCCTCCCTAATTTCTCAGGCTTAAGCATTAAAATTGCCATGTATTATGGTGCACAGTTACTTTGCACCATAATACATGGCAATTTTAATGCTTAAGGACACTTATATCTACTATGAAATGCTGTAGCACAGATGTACTCACAAACTACTAATCTTCCAGCTCCTTTCTCGTACATACTCCTAGTTCTTTAGAACTCCAACATCCACAGTTGTGACATCGATGTTGATCTTAATTGTTTATGCTGTTCTTAACTGTTTGTGGATGTTGGAGGTGTTCTTCTGTCTTATAGATCTATATGGCTACCTTTTGCACTCTCTCTCCCTTTTCGTTGCAGTTATTTCAGTAAAATATTTCAAGAATATAGCTTTCTTTGTCAAGTACCATATTTTTTAAAAATGCTTTGAAAGGTTTGTATTTCATCTGCAGCAAGAGGGGAGACTACATAGAAAGAAACCTTGATGTAAGCACTAAACACTAGTCCCTTGCGAATTGTTGGAATTTAGAATAGTCTAAAATCTTGGTGAAAAGCCTAAAATACATGCAATCCTTCAGTTGGTAGTTCTGCCTTTAGCGTTTATGTTGTGTTGCCACTTAGATTGCATTAAGGAGGAAATAAACCTTTGAAGGAAAGAAAAAGTCCAACTTGAGTAGAGGCCTATACATTTTACGATCATGACATTCCCACTACTTAATTCAAAATGCTGGCAAGTTGTGTATGAATATTACATGAAGAAATGCAATTTCTTATATATGATACTTCTTTAGAACGTCAAAAATCTTAATTCTATTGCTTTTTCTTCAGGAAGTAGTCTAGATATTACTATTTAATCATAAGACTTTTGGTGGATATGAGATCTTTAGCTGTAGGCGGGGAATAGAGTTTACTCTTCTTCAGTTTTGCAGTTTCAAGGCAACTGATAGTTGGTTTTCCAATTAATTAATTAATTAATTATATTAGGGATAAAATAAAAGCTTTATTTATACCTCGCTTCTCTGTCCAAGGACAATTGAAGCCGCTATTTTAAACAGCAGTAACTTAGCATTTATCATGTTTGGTGGGGTATTTAAGACCATACACTTAAGTCTTTGCATGTTTTACTATTACTATTACTATTATTATTGTAGTTTATTTATACACCCAGCCAATGACCAACACCTTATATTGTGCCTGGAAGCTAATAGGCAGCCAGTGTAGGGATTTTAAGATAGGCACGTAGAATCACATTTAGAACTCCCTGTAACCAATCTGGCTGCTATATTTTGGACCAGTTGCTGCTTCCGAACGAGGCATGAGGGTTGCCCTATGTAGAGCGCGTTGCAGAAATTGAGACGAGAGGTTACCTACCTGTTTCTAGGTTTTCCCGTTCCAGGAAGGGTCATAGCTGGCGTATCAGCCAAAGCTGATAACAGGCACTCCTGGCCGTCGCATCCACCTGAGATGACAGCTGAAGCGACAAGTATTGTCTTCTGCTAGTGCCTCAGTGACCTTTTATACTTAAGAAAGTAGGGAGCCCTTACTGTAGTCCAAAGCTCAAACCACTACACTACTCTGGCTCTTATAAAAGAAATGGATACAGATGCAGGGAGGGGAGCCTAGCTGAAAAGCATATCATAATACTAGCTCTTATAGCTGGAGATGCATTGGCTGTGGAACTCCCTCTCTAGAGTTATTTGTCTCGAACCAAGTATTAGGTACTGTGCAGAAGTTATGCTTTCAGCAAATTGTTAATATTTCATGGTGTGTGTGGTATTTTGGAAGCCATCATGGGAATCTTCTTGTAAAAGGGAGAGCTGTAAGAATGCTGTAAATAAATTATTTGAATGTAAAAAATTCTGGGGTCAATCCTGGGTAGACCATTTGAGAGGAGTTTGACTAACAGCGCTGAGATGGACATTTGCTGAACTCAGACTAAAAATGGTACTAAGTTAATTATGCATTGTGTGTAGCGTACCTTCTTTTCGTTTGTCTGCAATCTTCTGCCAGTCAATTTAATTGGGTGACCCTGAAATCTAGTATTGAGAGAGAGGGAGAAAAATTGGACAGGGAAAAGAGAAAGAATTGTATACAGTTTTAAATGTGGCTGCAGCATGGGTTTGCTTTAAGGCATTATGAGACTGGAGGGTTTATTTGCAGTTCCTTTGCAATAATAAGGACTAGCATGGAATTTATATTTTTCAAAATGATGCTGCACTAAATTGACATTGTTAGTGATCCTCATCACCATGATTCCAAATCCTTTTTGTAGGCTGTAGTGTGTCCTCTTTTGAACAGGATATCTTTGAATTCAAATTCACGTGCGTATCACTAATATTACTAATATCCCCATTTTGGGGAAGATGCTTGAACATTTGGTGGCTAGGCAACATCAGATGCCCTTGAAAGAAATACTGCTGTCATTTGGTGCCAAGTAAGATATGACCATTTACTTTTGGGGTCTCATTGCTTTCATTTAGATTTGCACATGTGAATGGATTTCAGTTGATTTGGCTACATTTAAATTGTCCAGTTTTAAGTGTTAAATAATTTGGACATTTACATTATTTTAATTGTTTTAAATTGTTCTAAACTATTCACATGGATTTTCTTGTAAGCTGTCCTGAAATGTTTGGATATAGGGCAAGGTATAAGCATAGTGAACATGGAAGATCTGCAAGGATTCATCCCAGACAATGAGAAAATTGAAATAGTCAAAGAGTTCCCATATCTTGGTTCAAATACTACCATTTGGCAAATCGTCACCATCGCTACCATGTTAAGTTCATTCCCTTAGGTGTTATTGACCAGAGTTTTGGATCATCAATGGTTTAGATTCTACCCCAAAATCAAGGCTTCAATGAGATATCATTGGATAATATAGTGCATTCCAATTATTACTACTACTACCGTTATTATTGTTGTTGTTGTTAATATTATTACTACTATTTTTCTCCCTTGTACTTTACACATATATACCCAGAGTATGCATCAATATTCAGGAAGCTCACTGCTTCTTAAAATGCAGTTCTGGAGAACAGATCTTGCAGTCATATGCAAAATGAACATCATTCTCTCTCTCTATGTGTGTGTTACTAAATCATAAGCAGTGTGACTAATGAGAAGCTGAACATGCCAACGCAGCATGGGGCAATACTAAATTTATCACTAGATGAAATTTATTAAAGACAGTGGCTTGGATAATGAGATTCTGATGGCAAGAACCAAGAAAGTAGATCTCACGCCAGATACCTTTGCAAATAAAATCTGCAAAAGTGGTCTGTAATTCTTGAGGCAGGTCATAAAGAACAAAAAATGTGCACTGTTTTTGGCAGTTGCTGGTTTTGTACATTTTAAATGTATGTCAGAGAATTTCAGAACAATTTTCAGTGGCATCAAAGCCATAAAATTATCCAGTACCCCATTAAAATACTTTGTAGAAATATTGATTACTCTGTTTATGTAAACAGAAAAACACAAATAAAAAGGCATTCATCATAACAGGCCATTTGCCTAGGCATCATGACCCACTTGCAGGTTGCATCTCACAGGTTGCAAAGTGGTTATCTAGACCAGACTATAGTAACTTGTTATGTCTGTGGCAAACTACAACTGCTTCAGAATCAGTAGTCAAGCTGGTTTGTGCTGGTAAATAAAACCATGCTGTACCTAGAAAACAGATATCTAAGAGATGTTCCAGACATTGGCTTTATCTTCAAAAGCCCTATGGTCTGCCCCTACATGTTTAGGAATACAGTGGACCCTTGTTATATGCTGCGGTTTGGTTCCAAGATCCCTCATGTATAACAAAATGTATAACAAAAAAGGGTTCCGCCACCAAAAAAATAATTGTCACCGAGGTCAAAAACTGCAAAGCAGTAAATAACTTAGAACCATAGAAACATAGAATCCTAGAGTTGGAAGAGACCCCAGGGGCCATCCAGTCCAACCCCATTCTGCCATGCAGGAACTCTCAATCAAAGCATCCCTATTAACAGATGGCCATCCAGCCTCTGTTTAAAGACCTCCAAGGAAGAAGACTGCACCATAATCTCTGAGGATCACCACAAATCTGGAGGGACAACTGTACATTGTGGTGAGATAAAGGTAGATAAATTAGTGAGTTTCTAGCAGAATAGGTATCTTTGAGCCTGGTCACTTTTGCAAAACTAGGACAGAGTTCTGCTATTGAACAAGACAATTCCTTTAAAGCGATCCTAACTTTTTCTTCAGAAACTGCTGCTCTTTTATAGCAAGATACAGTGTAGGAGTGGTCTTGTAAAAACTTTCATAAGGAACTCTTTGTAAGTAGCATCTGTTGCAAAGGCCTGTTACAGATTGCCAAAATAAAGCTGCTTCGGGTCTCTTTGGAGGTATGCTATTTAAATGATGCATGCATCCTAAGAATCCAGAAGCTGCACCAAAGCTGCACTCCAGTGCTTAGGAATGGAGTGTGGCTTTGGCGCGACCTCCAGACTCTTAGGACCCATGCATCATTTAAATAGCATACCTCCAAAGAGACCGAAGCAGCTTTATTTTGGCAGTCTGAACAGGCCAAAGACTGTTTAGTCGGAACTGTTTAATTGGAATACTTCCTGCTAGTGTTAGTGGAAAAAGTACCATTTTTATTGTGTTGGAGAAGGATACAATGCCATTCAATGTAATTGTTGGTCAAGAGATTTATTTAAATATAATATCGATCCAATACAGGAGAGGCAGGATACAAATAATAATAAATAATAAAATAATAATAATATATAAATAATAAAATTAGAGCCAAAGAAATTTTAGTTGCAGAATAGTTTTATGTTCTTTTTGGGATTTTCATCCATCCGTGTTATTTTTAGAGTAAGACTCATAGCAGTAAATATTAACGTACACTAGCTTGCATTTTCCCAGGGTTTTGTTTATTCTTCTTATGTATATTTTCATTGCTTTTAAAATGTTTTTTATTCCCAGCACCCAGATTTCAGTAATGGCAGATGCATTAAAAAACACAGAAGACAAGTGCTCATGCTTAGCATGTAGGTAGTAGCCCTACTGCTGTTCTGGACAGTTAATGCACCTAACAGTTCAAATACTGAATGAAAATAGCATTTTAAAATATTCAATAGCAAATTTTATATTAAAAAACACATTTAAATGTATTCCATGTTAAATGCACACAACCTTCTACTCACCTGCGCATGAGATATTTTGTGTGTCTTGTGTATTACAGACTTGCAAGGGACAAATTTGTAGATCAAATGCAGATTGTTTCTTTAGGTCAGTTTACACATGAGTCCACAGCACAGCAACAACAACAACAACACAGTTTATTGATTAGTCAACTGACCATATCAATGGTAAAATACAAATATCAGAAATATCAAAGTACATACAAAGATAAAACGGATCACTCCAAAGCGCATATATAATAGCTAGAGGTTGAGACACATAAAAGTTGAAATAAAAACAATTTGATAAATACAAAATAAGAATAAAAACAAACTAAAACATGGGGTGTGAAGGAAATCAAAAAGGGGGGTGTTTATATGAACTGTCTCTAGGCATGAAACCCCGTGTGTATTATAAATTGATCTCAAGTAAGCAGCCTAAATAAATTTTGCAGCACAACACACTAAATGTAAATTCTCTCCTGAGAGGAAATGAGACAATTAACAATAGGACCATTAGTCATTCTAACCAAAAAAAGGTTGTAAGAAATGGGATCCTCCTTACATATATGCAGCAACTGAACAGAATATGTGCAATGTCTCAATGACTGGACACCACAGATACATGTTCTTTCATGGCAGGGTACTTTTGGGAACCATAGAGTTTAGTTGCTCAAATCAGCTCAAGTGAAAGCATTCTCCTGACTCGTGTTAGCTGCAACCTAAAGTATTTGCTAAGCCAAAAAGAATTTTTATTTTGGCTAACCAGTTTAAAGATTACAACCGGCTGACAAAGCTATGTCCATTTGGGCACTAATGCCCAAACCCTTTCTTTAGGGTTTTCTAACTTTATGGCCAGCAGAGAGAAGATAGGAGGGGAGAGAAGCCTAACTGGTACAATGTAGGGATAGCTGAAAATGCAAAAGTTTGAACGCCTTATAGCTAATATGTTCTTCTAAGCAAGTTTAGGGAGTCTCCCTGAGTCCATTTTAAGAATCTTAGCCAGTAGTTAAAGCTTTTTTGAACATTATAACACACACTGCAGTAAAAAAGCTTTTCTGTCTCCCCCACCTCTTGTGTTGTGAACAAAACTTTCTTATGTAATGGGCCCATACAGACAGGCCAAAATAATCTCTTTGGGTCACTTTGGAGGTATGCCGTTTAATGATGCATGTGTCCTAAGAGTCCTGAAGTCGCACCAAGTCGCACCAAAGACTGGAGCATGGCTTTGGCAGACTCTGGACTCTTAGGACGCATGCATCATTAAACAGCATACCACCAAAGTGATCGAAGCAGCTTTATTTGGCCTGTCGTACAGGGCCATAGTTCCATGAGCATCCTTCAGTTTTAATGATTCCATATTACTAGCCGCACCATCAGAATGTGGTTCAGAATGTGTTTTTCCCCATACGCATGTGTTGAACAGCGATAGGTAAATATGCGTCCCTCCCATCTGTAAGACTTTCAGGAAAAAAATGCCACATGAGTCTCAAGGCACATGGCATGATGTATAGTGTGTAGTTAGAAGATGTTTTCCTTCATATAGAATCTGGATACAGTGAATTTCACAAAGATTTAAACTTTCTAGTCATGCCAGATTTTTTATTATTTTTTTTAATAAAAACACCCAAAGCCAAAGGATGGGAATCCCTCTGTGGCACCAGAAAGAATAGAAAAGAACATCTCTAGAGAAGACAGGAAAAGTCTGTGTGTCTAGGAAACTGGGATAGCTGGGACGTGTGTGTGTGTGGTTGTGTGCCTCCAATCATTTCTGACGTATGGCAAAACCTATCATAGGTTTTTCTTGGCAAGATTTGTCAGAGGAGATTGCCATTGCCTTTTCATGAATCCTGTCTCCAGAACATCGTCCAACACTCAAATACTAAACCCATGATGGCTGTATGCTGGCCATGTGTGCTACTCTCAAATGTGTTTTGGTTAAATGTCCAGGGCAAATAGCCTATATTCCCTTGTTGCAAAGTTTTCTCAGTAGTTCCATATGCTTGTTATATGTCCAGAGGATGCACACAAGGAGATGACTACGACAGTCTTACCGCTGCAGCAAGTATGGAGATATGATTAGCAGAGCGACTTTGCCTAGTCTCTTGCATAGGAAGAAAATCTTTTACTGGACTAATGCTAGTATAAGAGACTAGATAAACTACTTATTTTGTGCAAGGGGGAGAAATGTAAAACAACAACAACCCAAAATATGATTTCAGCACCGAATGAGGACCTTACCTACTTTGACTTGTGTAAACATTTGGCTCATTTTTCCTCATCTGCCACCCGCAGGAAGACACTTATGGCATTCTTCAAGTTTTGTTCATTGTTTGAATTTAGGAACAGAACTAATCTTGACCTACTTTTCTGGCTTCTGTGAGCGTCTTCTTAAATGAGAACAGATGAAGTCCTTTGGGAAATTCCCAGCAATGCATTAAGAGCACCCAGAATTTCATGACGATTTGCATAAGATCATATTACTATGCTGATAAAATGGGCTCACTTTCATTGAGTGTTTGTAATGTATTTCTGTCTACTTTGCAGCCCCTGTCTTATATAAACCTCCAAATATTGGGAGAACTAGACAAAGTTGGTGAAGCTTTGCCTCTGAAGTGACATAGGACAAAAAACACATGGTCAGTATATGACAAGCACTGTCATACTCTGTCCATGGATTTGCCTGTCCCACCTCTGGCATTTGCCCTGTCTGGCACAGTGATGGGGGTGTTCAGGTGGCCACATGCCACCTGCTGCTAACTTGCCTGTCACGCGTTCTCCCGCAGACCCCTGCGGTCCATAAGGGAAGGCAGAATGGGTTGCCTGGCTTCATGCACATGGTCAAGTGCCATCACAGACTTGACATTACTGGGGCTTGCAAGGAGAATGGTGGCGGCACTGGCAGGTAGGGTGATTACATGGCGGGATTTCTGAGAAACGCTGCAAACAGCCAGTTATTAAAACTGGGCTAAGAGCTGGCTGGGCTGAGGTTGGGTTGAATCTCCCCAAATGACATCCGGTTTACCAGAATCAGAGACTGAGAGACCACAAGGGCCATCCAGTCCAACCCCATTCTGCCATGCAGGAAATCTGATCAAAGTATCCCTGACAGATGGCCACAAGCTTCTTTTTAAAGACCTCCAAGGAAAGAACTCCATTATACTCCGAGAAGAGTTGCGTTCCACTGTTGAACAGCCCTTACTGTTTAGAAGTTCCTCCAATGTTGAGCTGGAATCTTTTCCTGGAGCTGCATCCATTGCTCCGGGTCTCTTACGTCTCTGGAGCAGCAGAAAACAAGCTTGTTCCCTCCTCAAATGACATCCCTTCAGATATTTCAACAAGGCTATCATATCACCATTAACCTTCTCTTCTCCAGGCTAAACATCCCCAGCTCCCAAGTCTTTCTCATAAGGCATGGTTTCCAGACCCTTCACCATTTTAGTCACTCTCCTGGACACCCCTCCAGTTTCTCAACTCCTTTTAATTGTGGTGCCCAGAACTGGACACAGTATTCCAGGTGGGGCCTGACCAAAGCGAATACAGTGGCACCATGCTTCCTTGATCGAGACACTATACTTTTATTGATGCATTCTAAAATTGCATTGGTCCTTTTGGCTGCTGCATCACATCAGTTGACTCAGTTCAACTTGTGGTTCAAGTTGCAGGAAACAGTTCCTGGCTTGGGCTGCTGGCCGCATCGTCTAACAGGATGATGCCAAGCTGCATGAAGAATGTTCTTTTGGCCATAATGTATAGATCAGGCTGTGAAATACATGGCCTCCCAATTGTTAATGGATGCAAGTCTCACATATCCTGTCAGTGGCTGTAATGGGAAGTGCAGTTGGAGAGCACATAGAAACCACAGGTTCTCCATCCTGCTACTATAGAATGCGCCATACGCGATCACTCTATATACCCCTCTGCCAAGTTAAGGCCACCATGTCATTTTACAAATGTTACCTTGCCTTGAAATACTGTGGGCTATTTGGGTCTATACCATAAACTGACTTTTATTTTTCTTGGCTGTGGTTTGAGTGTTGACTGATAACCCTGGAAATCAGGGTTCACATCCCTGCTCAGCCTTGGAAACCCACCTTGGGAAGTCACATGCTCCAGCCTCAATGGCAGGCAATGGCAAACCTCTGAAAAAATCTTTTCAGGAAAACCCCATGAAAGAGTCGCCGTAAGTAAACAACTGAAAGGGAGGACAAGAATGGATATATTTTATACTTAGCAGAATTGATCAGAATATCAAGAAATGTTACAAAGTTTTCAGGGGACTTGTTTTGGCTTCTAATTTCAGCTGTTTTTGAAAAATTAGGAGTGGAAACTTTTTGCTTTAATATCCAATTATGTTATGAGGCAAGAAATGCAGTCTTGTGATTATTCAACATCTTTCCAGAGCAAGAGTACACTGATGAAAGACCATGGATGCTTAAAATAATGATTTTCCTCACTTTCTGTATTCCACTGCTTTGTAGTCATACAATATACTGCCAGTAATACTGTATCAGTAATACATAAATAGCTGATCTTGGGCGCAAGCCGGCCAGCCCTGGTTAGTACTTGATGGGGCTGTAGCCTATATTTTAAGAGGAAGCTTGGAGGCCACTACTCTAAAGTCTGAACAAGATGTCATGACAGAAAGCACTGAGCTATTATTATTAGTTTTTATTGAACTATTCCACTAACTCATAGAAGTTACATTAGTGTTGATTTCCTGTTTCCCAGGATTCCATAGGTTGTGCTCATTGGACATAACAGTGGATATTCACCACTATTTGCACAGTGATGTAGTAAAATTTCAAAATGGCACAACTATTGACGAATCTGCAAAACATCTTGGATTTGAGAGACAGCATAAAGTATTTCTCCTGAAAAACAACAACCTTAGTCTTTGAGGCTTATATTGGCAAGAATATTATTCTCGCTACCATTTAAGGGAATATCAAGATACCAAATGGCAGCTGTGCAAATGTCTTCAGTCACAGCAGGTGTCTATCCCATATGGCAAGAATTCTTTATGTAATTAATATACCTAGTTTGATGGGATCAAGAAACCTTAAAGACATAATTACAATGCAAAATGATTGTGAGAGGGTTCCCATAGATATATGGAAAACTGTATGATGCAAGTGACTGGCAAGCCTCCACATACTTACAGCTTCCTTCTGCAATATGCAGTTGTCAGCTGAGGGAATATTTTTATACTGTTAAGCTAAGAGGTCATTTTCTGGTATGGAAGTATCTATTATTTATTATTTTTTTATTTATATGGCAACTTTCTCCTGAAAGGGACCAAAGCACCTGACATATAATTAGAATTCAGATTTCTCTTGCTTTATATGTGTTTTTTATAAAAATGCATTGCAGTGTATTTTGGAGATTATCGCACTGCCATTTTCATCCTCCCCCCAACTAGGCATGGGCGAAACCTTTAAGCATGTGAAGTCGAAGGCTTCATGGCTGACATCCATGTTTGTGGGTTTTTTTGGCTATGTGGCATGTTCTAGAAGAGTTTCTTCCTGACATTTCACCAGCATTGTGTGGCTGGCATCTTCAGAGATGGATTTAAGCATGGATTTATCTCATGCCTTGTGCCCAAGTCGGAGGCACTCTTACCCGATCAGGCATCTGCACCTTATCTGGACTTCTCCGGCACTTTGAAGAATGGGATGCTCCAACCTCGGAGCAGAGGCATGTGAGTGGTAAATTCAGTGCTTAAAAGGTTTGAGCCTGTGCCTAGGTCTGGAGTTCGTTGTTGTTTAACTGTCTTCATATGATCTCGACTCATGGTGACCCTGTGGATGAGACATCTCCAAGACCTGGCCTCCACTGTTCTGCCCAGCTTATGCAACTCATACTTTGTGATCTCTTTAAAGAGTCATCGATGTAGCATGTGGCCTTCTCTCTTTCACTTCCTTTTACCACTCCTAGCATTATTGTTTTTCAATGATGTCAGGACCATGTGCACACTGGTTGAAAATGACATGAAAGGCTACTAGGAGAACAGGAGCAGAGGTTACTAAGGTAAGTGGCAGGTGCATGAATCAATTGGTGACGTGCATCATGGGAAGCCTGATGCACATGCACAGGTGAAGTCAGCTAGCAGTGCATCATGGGCAATATTCTGATGCAACAGGCACTGGGTATGAAACCAGCTAGGTTTCATTGGTGGCATGGCTGTCACATAACTGCCAAGAAGACCACCTATATGGGAGAAAGGTGATTATCTCTGTTGTTGGGTTTTGTGCTCGGTTGTTGGTGAAGCACTTTGTTGGACTGTAGACAGTGAGTATTCAAGACGGCTATCTGATACTCAGTGTAATCTTTGTAAATAGTTGCAACAAAGATAAAAGCCCTCATGTGTGAGTGAAGCTCACGTCCAGAGATTCATTCCTCAAGCTGGGAGCTCAAGGCGCAGCCTCGTGTCTGGGAGGAAATTTGCTGTGCAGCTCAGAGGCTTCGCAGAACCTTCGCTCTCCTCAACCTTCTTCTAGGCACCCTCTACGTGCATCAACATCGTGTGTGTGGTGTAAGGGACACAGTTAATCTCTCTAGCCCCATCAAATGATTCTGCCTTCTCATGATGTGCCCAAAGTATGCCACCTAAATTTTGTCATCTTGGCTTCTGAGAGGTCTGTCTGATCTGCTCTAAGACCATTTTTTTGCTTTTTGGTTCCATGGAATCCTTGGCACTCTTCTCCAGCACCACATAATTCAAATGAATTGATTTTCTTCCTGTCTCTTTCTTACTGTCCAACTCTCACATCTATACATGGTAATGGGAATACAATGGCTTGTAATGATTTTAACTTGTGCTGAGTGTATATCTTTGCATTTAGGATCTTTATAGTTCTTTCATAACTGCCCTCCCCGTTCCCAATCTTCTTCTGATTTCTTGGCTGGCAGTCTCCATTTCTATCAATTTTGATCCAGATGATATTCTTTTACTATTTCTGTTTCCTTGTTGTCTAGTTTGAATTTGTGTAGATCTCTGTGGTCATTACGTTGTTTTCTTTATGTTCAACACAAGCTCCTGCATTCTTCCTTTTTCTTGATCTTCCTTGTAGTTTGTGGTCTGGGAGGTTTTCGCTAGTATTATTGTGCTCCTGCATATCTTAGATTGTTATATTCTCTTCCCCTATTTTTTTTTTTCAGTCCATCTTCAGTCCTTGTTGGTGAGTCAGCACATAAGTATTTCAATTGAGTAAGTTGCTTTGTCAGGAATCATAGATTAGATCTAGTAATCTGCAGGCCACACATGTGGCTCTCAGGTCATTTCGGATTCCATAATTTGCACCCAGGTTTAGATCCCTCCCCCCGTTGAATTGTTAAAATTTTTTTGCAATTCTTTTTCTTTTTTAAAGTTGTCCAAAATACCTTCTAGGGCATAGAAGACATTCACCGATGTTTTGAGCACTTACTAGACCTGCTCAATATCAATTATATCAGCTTTCAAAATATAGTTGTTTCTTAACTGAGGATAACTAAAGGTGTTTTGTAATCCAGTGTTTGTTTTCAGATACCTGTGACTTCTATTAATATATTCATGGGAGTAAATGAAGTTAATACTTGCAGCAAAGAATTCTCTTCAAAATAATTAGATTTCGTTCAAATATGTGAGTCTCCTGTTGTCCATGTAATGATATCTAAGATATATATTCGTTTTCTTGCTTTGCTGCATGTATACTAACATGGCTATTCCATTATAGTGCTGGAGAATTTTGTTAAGCGAACAGTAAAACAGATCATATACAAATAAGTTCTTGTTTTGTTTAAATATACAATGTTTAAAAAAATCATTGGACCCAAACAACAGGCCAAAATAACAGCTGCTTCGGGTCACTTTGGAGGTGTTGTTTTAAATGCTGCATGCTCCGAAGAGACTGGAACTGCGCCAAAGCCACATTCCAATTCTAAGGACTGGAGCACAGTTTTGGTCTAGCTTGGCCTCTTAAGATGCATGTGTCATTAAACAGCATACCTCCAAGTGAGCCAAAGCAGCTTTATTTTGCCCTGTCTGTTCGCCCTTATTACAAAAACACTTACATGCTGGTATTCAGTCCCAATCGTAGTCTGAAGGCTCTCCCAGTTTTTGTGTGGGTATGTCCCTTTCAATCCCTGTCGCTTATAACCTATTAATTCATAGGGGGTTTTTTTTAGGCAAAAACTCTAGGTGGTTTTCCTTCTTCTAAATGGAGCCTATAGCATCAGATTCCATATAATCAGGCCTGACTTGCTTAGCTTCAAAGATCAGATGGATCTGGTACCG
The DNA here is from genome assembly GCF_019175285.1 of Sceloporus undulatus. Classification (NCBI taxonomy): domain Eukaryota; kingdom Metazoa; phylum Chordata; class Lepidosauria; order Squamata; family Phrynosomatidae; genus Sceloporus; species Sceloporus undulatus. The sequence continues at coordinate 142,089,305 of NC_056527.1, forward strand.
TTTTGCTGTAAGGGACACAATAAACTATTAATCGGTTAAATATTCTGCGCTTTGAAATTCCTTTGACTTTATACAGGAGTTTTCTTTTATGAAATTCTTTCGCCTCAGTGTTATGGGACAATCTATAAGCGATGGTGAGTTGGTCAGAAGCTTATTGTCCAGTTACTAATACACAGCCACAAGAGTTATGGACAACACAGTGAATTCCACCCATCTCCCCATATATGGGAACAGCCACCGCGATCAATGTGATTCAGTCCCTTGTACTTGGGAAGCAACTGACGATGTGCCCATACTTCCGTAGGTGATCTCTATTGCAGACGCAGAAGTTAGTTTCCGTGTTGCAATTCTGTCTTGCTCTGAGATTGCTTACATGAACGGTGGTGGGCATTTCAGCTCCTTTCCAAGTGACGGGGAATGGACTTTGTCAATTACAGCAGCTGCTTGCCTAAAGTGGGAAATTTGGGAGACTTCACACAGTCTCTACGTGTTCCTTAAGTAGGGGCTACATAGGATCAAAGAATACACAGGTCAGGAATTGTCTAACTGCATTTAGAACTCCTCAATAGGATTCTGGCCAAAAAAATGCCCTCTGAAAAAGTTGGTACAGACTGGGCAAATGCGCATGCTGGCACAGGGTTTAGGGTTATGTGACTGCGCACAACTAACTGCCCAGTCCTAGCTCTAGCACGCAACACGCTGGAACAATGGCGGGCCTGTCTACATGGCGCACACCATGGTAAGTACACCAAACATCCTCTACAACATTGCCACGGGCGTTCTTACTAACATGCACCTGTGGCATAAAAAGACCCCCAGGTTTTTCTCTCCCGGGTTCCTTTTTTCCTTTCAAGGGAAGCCGTGCAGTTTGACAAAGCTTGCAGCCCGTTGGCAGCAGCAGTCCCGTCCCCGTGCCAAAGTTCCCTCTTTTTGGGGCTCCAACTTTTGTGGAATTTGAGTTATTTGCAGTTTTGATTAAGACGTCCTCTCTAGAATCTCTAGGTACGCCAAGCAACTCTGCCAGAAGTTGAGCATAGATTTTGCTGGAAGAACCTAAAGTTCCCAAAGAAGGACTGTTCTCTAAGAAGGCCCAAAAAAATTGTTGTAGTGCTTCCAGCCATGATTCTATGATCTACTCTGGCAGGTGTTGACCATAGAGTATTAGTCCTGGAGAGAGCCTTGGAGATTCCCTAAGAGGTGTTTTTCTTAGGGAAAAAAAAGAGTGTCATTTTAATTTGGCGGTTTCCCCACATTCCACAAGGGTACTTTACCCTAACCCCATGGAACGTGGGGGACCACGGGCTTGCTTTTATATAGGTGGGGTGGTAGGTCTTTTTTATACAGTGAAGGGGTTTTAAGCTTTCATCTTGCTGATTTGTTTGGCAAGACTTTGATACCCCTTGGAATGCTAAGAGCCAAGATGGAGCATAATAATTTTTAAAAAGAACACAACACAGATACACAACTTTGTTAAGAGAAAACAGTAAGTCCTCGATCATTGCCGCCTCATGCATTGTTATAATGAGAGTTTAACAGCTGCAAGCGTTGTTCTCAAAGTCAACCTCCTGCCATAGCGCATGTTGATTCATCAATTAAACCTTGCAATCCAGTTTTATACACTGCGCAATCAATTACAAAAAGCACAAGGCGTTGTTGGGATGCATCATAATATTATAGTCTTTTCCCAAATGCAGCGCATCAAACCCTTCATCCGAGAGAGAGAGCTGAATTTAAAAGAGATTATTTGACCTGCCTCAAGGTTAGAGGCATGCGGTGTGCCAAATTTGTCCAAATACCAGATCTTTAGGCACATCTATGGAGTTGGGCTACAAACCGAAACGCAGAACATTCCCCTAAATATGTGCCATTTAGTGTGGCCATTCCAATGGTACAGTAAAGAAAGCCTCTTTTCTTTCTCCCCAAGACCTCAGCCTGAAAGGGTACAGTTGAAATGCCGTAGCATCCGTAGAAATGGGAATCATTGTGAATGAAGAAAGAAAGGACGGCTGTTTTGCAAGCTGTTTTCTTGCTTCTGGGTCGGATTTTTTGCCACAAACTGCGAGACATTGGTTAATTTACGAATCATTTTTGGAGGGCGGGCCCTGTTGCAACGCATTGTCCGTGCTTGTGTCCGAGGGAAAGAAAGAAGAAGGAACTTTGGGTCCTCAGCCTTTCTTGGCTTTCGTTGTGCTGTAGCTTCCTCTCCCTGCCTCTTGCCAGCTGATTCTTCTGCATTGTTGTGGATGTGTGTCAAACATGGAGGGAGGGCTGGAAGAGCGTACGCTGCTGCTGCTGCTTTTTACAATATCTATGCAAAGCTTCCAACTGCAGGGACGATAAGAACGGGAGGCAATCGTGATAATCCAAAGGGCAGTGCTATCAATAAAAGCACCCACAGAAAAGGTATTTGAGAAACATTTTTAACCCACTCGGTATCAAGCGATATGCGAGAACTGCCTCTAAGGGGGGAAACAATGTTTCAGTTGTTTGATTTAGTCAGTAATTTTGCAATGCCGCTATATAAGCCACGATACTAAAATTCATGTAATTTGTTCGTAACGTAAGCCCATTTTAAGTCCTTGTTTGTGGAATGAAGAGGAAGAAGTAGAAAACCCTCAGAAAATCGAATATTTGCCCCAAGCCTCTCTCAGTCGGGCCATTATTTCAATGATTTGATCAAAATATTGTCTTCCCATTTTCTTTTTGTGGTGTCTTTTAACGTTCATAGGCCCTGGGGGGTGTAGAGGAATGCTGCAATCTTTATTTTATGCAGGACCATCAACCTTTAAAGACAAATTAAATTGGTAAAATACTGTAAAATGCTTATGAGTTTAACAAGGAATAAAAGAATTTGGTGTGTTGCATTTTGGGAAGGGGTGCTAAACGAATTTAGCACTGTGTTTCCAAAACTTGTTTAGCCGTGGTGTTTAGGTTAAGCGGAAATGCTTGTGGAAGGAAACAGCGTTGATAGCTTCAGGCAATCCATTCCCCCTCGTCCTTTCACCTTGGCACTTAGATTTTCACGGTTGGATTTAAAATAAAGCAGGTACTGATTCATTATTAGGATTGTTCGCTACAAAGATACTTGCAGGACACCCTTGAACGGCAAACTTTACCTGAACTGCAACAAACTGTTAACCTGTCTTTATTGATCTATTTATTGTATTTTTTTAATACAAGGTTGTGCAAGACAGAAAAGCGGGAAGTTGGTGCTTCGATACTCCATTTCCATTTGACATGCAAACAATACAAGTAAGCTAGTTTTAAATAGGTGACTCCACCCACATAGGAGACTCAGCTTCAAACTCAGGTTAGGCTCTAGGAATAAAGAAAGCCCAGGATGGATTCCGTACGGAGGTTTCTCTCTTTGAAATAGCTTCGCAGTTCCAGAAATACGCATACTCTTCGCTGCTGGAACAATTTAAGAGAGTTTCATTTATTGCTGTGGCAGGGGAAAGTATGGCAACATATTACATACGTCAGCCCTGCTTATACACGGATTTATTATCCACGATTTCCAAACATCCTCAGCTTTGAAAATATTCAAAAAGAGTATAAATTCAAATACAAACTTGATTTGCTAGTTTAATAAAGGGACACCTGTTTGCGTTGCATTGTATTTATGGACCGGAGCATCCGGGGATTTGTTATCCACGGGGGTTCCTGGAACAAACCCCAGCGGATAACGTCCCACTGTATGTTACGTGAG
>NC_056527.1:142093038-142093433 GCF_019175285.1 Sceloporus undulatus
TGCCAAAATAAAGCTGCTTCGGGTCTCTTTGGAGGTATGCTATTTAAATGATGCATGGGTCCTAAGAGTCTGGAGGTCGCGCCAAAGCCACACTCCATTCCTAAGCACTGGAGTGCAGCTTTGGTGCAGCTTCTGGATTCTTAGGATGCATGCATCATTTAAACAGCATACCTCCAAAGAGATCCGAAGCAGCTTTATTTTGGCAGTCTGTAACAGGCCAAAGACTGTTTAGTTGGAACTGTTAATTGGAATACTTCCTGCTAGTGTTAGTGGAAAAAGTACCATTTATTTTGTTGGAGAAGGATAACAATGCTCATTCAATGTAACTTGTTGGTCAAGAGATTTACTTTAAATATTAATATCGATCCAATACAGGGAGAGGTGGGATACAAATA
>NC_056527.1:142093443-142150257 GCF_019175285.1 Sceloporus undulatus
ATAATAATAATAATAATAATAATAATAATAATAATAATAATAATAATAATAATAATAATTAATATTAAGAGCCTAAAGAAAATTTTAGTTGCAGAATAGTTTTATTGTTCTTTTTGGGAGTTTTCATCCATCCGTGTTTATTTTTAGAGTAAGACTCATAGCAGTAAATAATTAACGTACACTATGCTTGCATTTCTCCAGAGTGTTTTGTTTATTCTTCTTATGTATATTTTCATTGCTTTTAAAATGTTTTTTATTCCCAGCACCCAGATGCATTAAAAATACACAAGAAGACAAGTGCTCATGCTTAGCATGTAGGTAGTAGCCTCTACTGTGTTCTGGACAGTTAATGCACCTAACAGTTCAAATACTGAATGAAAATAGCATTTTAAAATATTCAATAGCAAATTTTATATTTAAAAAACACATTTAAATGTATTTCCATGTTAAATGCACACAACCTTCTACTCCCACCTTGCGCATGAGATAATTTTGTGTGTCTTGTGTATTACAGACTTGCAAGGGACAAATTTGTAGATCAAAATGCAGATTGTTTCTTTATGGTCAGTTTTACACATGTAGTCAGCAGCAACAGCAGCAACAACAACAACAACAACAGGTTTATTGATTAGTCAACTGACCATATCAATGGTAAAATACAAATATCAGAATATCAAAGTACATACAAAGATAAAACTGGATCACTCCTAAAGCGCATATATAATTAGCTAGAGGGTTGAGACACATAAAAGTTGAATAAAAACAAGATTGATAAAATACAAAAATATAGAATAAAAACAAACTAAAACATGGGGGTGTGAAGGAAATCAAAAAGGGGGGTGTTTATATGAACTGATCTCTATGGCATGAAACCCCGTGTTGTATTATAAATTGATCACTCAAGTAAGCAGCCTTTATAATAAATTTTGCAGCACAACACACTAAATGTAAATTCTCTCCTGAGAGGAAATGAGACAATTTAACAATAGGATCCCAGTTAGTCATTCTAACCAAAAAAAGGTTGTAAGAAATGGGATCTCTCCTTATCATATATGCAGCAACTGAACAGAATATGTGCAATGTCCTCAATGACTGGAGCACCACAGATACATGTTCTTTCATGGCAGGGTACTTTTGGGAACCATAGAGTTTAGTTGCTTAAATCTAGCTCAAGTGAAAGCATTTCTCTGACTCTGTGTTAGCTGCAACCTAAGGTATTTTGCTAAGCCAAAAAGAATTTTATTTTTGGCTAACCAGTTTAAAGATTTACAACCGGCTGACAAAGCTATGTCCATTTGGGCACTAATGTCCCAAACCCGTTCTTTTAGGGTTTTCTGAACTTTATGGCCAGCAGAGAGAAGATAGGAGGGAGAGAAGCCTAACTGGTACAATTGTAGGGATAGCTGATAAATGCAAAAGTTTGAACGCCTTATAGCTAATATGTTCTTCTAAGCAGAGTTTAGGGAGTCTCCCTGAGTCCATTTTAAGAATCTTTAGCCAGTAGTTAAAGGCTTTTTGAACATTATAACACAACTGCAGTAAAAAAGCTTTTCTTCTCTTCCCCCACCTCTTGTGTGTGTGAAACAAACTTTCTTATGTAATGGGCCCATACAGACAGGCCAAAATAAATCTGCTTTGGGTCACTTTGGAGGTATGCCGTTTAAATGATGCATGTGTCCTAAGAGTCCTGAAGTCGCACCAAGTCGCACCAAAGACTGGAGCATGGCTTTGGCAGAGCTTCTGGACTCTTAGGACGCATGCATCATTAAAACAGCATACCACCAAAGTGATCAGAAGCAGCTTTATTTTGGCCTGTCTGTACAGGGCCATAGTTCCATGAGCATCCTTCAGTTTTAATGATTCCATATTACTAGCCGCACCATCAGAATGTGGTTCAGAATGTGTTTTTCTCCCATACGCATGTGTTGAACAGGCGGATAGGTAAATATGCGTCCCTCCCATCTGTAATGACTTTCAGGAAAAAAACTGCCACATTGAGTCTCAAGGCTACATGGCATGATGTATAGTGTGTAGTTAGAAGATTGTTTTCCTTCATATAGAATCTGGATAGAGTGAATTTCACAAAGATTTAAATCTTTCTAGTCATGCCAGATTTTTATATTATTTTTTTAATAAAAACACCCCAAGCCAAAGGATGGGGAATCCCTCTGTGGCACCAGAAAGAATAGAAAAGAACATCTCTAAGTAGAGACAGGAAAAGTCTGTGTGTCCTTAGGAAACTGGGATAGCTGGGACGTGTGTGTGTGTGTGTGTGTTGTGTGCCTCCAAGTCATTTCTGACGTATGGCAAAACCTATCATAGGTTTTTCTTGGCAAGATTTGTTCAGAGGAGATTTGCCATTGCCTTTTCATGAATCCTGGTCTCCAGAGACATCGTCCAACACTCAAACTACTAAACCATGATGGCTGTATGCTGGGCCATGTGTGCTACTCTCAAAATGTTGTTTTGGTTAAATGTCCAGGGCAAATAGCCTATATTCCCTTGTTGCAAAGTTGTCTCAGTAGTTCCATATGCTTGTTATATGTCCAGAGGATGCAGCACAAGGAGATGACTACAACAGTCTTACCGCTGCAGCAAGTATGGAGATATTGATTAGCAGAGCTGACTTTGCCTAGTCTCTATTGCATAGGAAGAAAAATCTTTTACTGGACTAATGCTAGTATTAAGAGACTAGATAAACTACTTATTTTGTGCAAGGGGGAGAAATGTAAAAACAACAACAACCCAAAAATGATTTTCAGCACCGTAATGAGGACACTTACCTTACTTTTGACCTTGTGTAAACATTTGGCTCATTTTTCCTTCATCTGCCACCCGCAGGAAGACTACTTCAGTGGCATTCTTCAAGTTTTTGTTCATTGTTTGAATTTAGGAAGCAGAACTAATCTTGACCTACTTTTCTGGCTTCTGTGAGCGTCTTCTTAAATGAGAACAGATGAAGTTCCTTTGGGAAATTCCCAGCAATGCTATTAAGAGCACCCAGAATTTCATGGCGATTTTGCATAATAGCATATTACTATGCTGATAAAATGGGCTCACTTTCATTGAGTGTTGTAATGTATTTCTGTCTACTTTGCAGCTCCCTGTCTTATAATAACCTCCAAATATTGGGAGAACTAGACAAAGTTCGGTGAAGCTTTGCCTCTGAAGTGACATAGGACAAAAACACATGGTCAGTATATGACAAGACAGCACTGTCATACTCTGTCCATGGATTTGGCCTGTTCCCACCTCTGGCATTTGCCCTGTCTGGCACAGTGATGGGGGGTGTTCAGGTGGCCACATGCCACCTGCTGCTAACTTGCCTGTCGCTGCTGTTCTCCCTGCAGACCCCTGCTATGGTCCATAAGGGCAGAAATGGGTTGCCTGGCTTCATGCACATGGTCAAGTGCCATCACAGGACTTGACATTACTGGGGCTTGCAAGGAGAATGGTGGCGGCACTGGCAGGTAAGGGTGATTGACATGGCGGGATTTCTGAGAAACTGCTGCAAACAGCCAGTTATTTAAAACTGGGCTAAGAGCTGGCTGGGCTGAGGTTGGGTTGAATCTCCCCAAATGGCATCCGGTTTACCAGAATCAGAGAACTGGAAGAGACCACAAGGGCCATCCAGTCCAACCCCATTCTGCCATGCAGGAAATCTTGATCAAAGTATCCCTGACAGATGGCCATCAAGCTTCTTTTTAAAGACCTCCAAGGAAAGAGACTCCATTATACTCCGAGGAAGGAGTGCGTTCCACTGTTGAACAGCCCTTACTGTTAGGAAGTTCCTCCTAATGTTGAGCTGGAATCTCTTTTCCTGGAGCTTGCATCCATTGCTCCGGGTCCTAGTCTCTGGAGCAGCAGAAAACAAGCTTGTTCCCTCCTCAATATGACATCCCTTCAGATATTTCAACAAGGCTATCATATCACCCATTAACCTTCTCTTCTCCAGGCTAAACATCCCCAGCTCCCTAAGTCTTTCTTCATAAGGCATGGTTTCCAGACCCTTCACCATTTTAGTCACTCTCCTTTGGACACGCTCCAGTTTCTCAACATCCTTTTTTAATTGTGGTGCCCAGAACTGGACACAGTATTCCAGGTGGGGCCTGACCAAAGCAGAATACAGTGGCACCATTGCTTCCCTTGATCTAGACACTATACTTTTATTGATGCATTCTAAAATTGCATTGGCCTTTTTGGCTGCTGCATCACATTCAGTTGACTCATGTTCAACTTGTGGTTCAAGTTGCAGGAAACAGTTCCTGGCTTGGGCTGCTGGCCTGCATCGTCTCAACAGGATGATGCCAAGCTGCATGAAGAATGTGTCTTTTGGCCTATATGTATAGATCAGGCTGTGAAATACATGGCCTCCCAATTGTTAATGGATTGCAAGTCTTCACATCTCCTGTCAGTGGCTGTAATGGGAAGTGCAGTTGGAGAGCACATAGAAAACCACAGGTTCTCCATCCTTGCTACATATAGAATGCGCCATACGCAGATACACTCTATATACCTCTGCCAAGTTAAGGCCACCATGTCATTTTACAAATGTTACCTTGCTCTTGAAACATACTGTGGGTCTATTTGGGTCTATACCATAATACTGACTTTTATTCTTTGGCTGTGGTTTGAGTGTTGGACTGTAACCCTGGAAATCAGGGTTCAATTCCCTGCTCAGCCTTGGAAACCCACCTTGGGAAGTCACATGCTCTCAGCCTCAATGGCAGGCAATGGCAAACCTCTGAACAAATCTTTTCAGGAAAACCCCATGATAGAGTCGCCATAAGTTAGAAACAACTTGAAAGGGAGGACAAGAAGTGGATATATTTTATACTTATTTGCCAGAATGTATCAGAAATATCAGAAATGTTACAAAGTTTTCAGGGGACTTGTTTTGGCTTCTAATTTCAGCTGTTTTTGAAGAAATTAGGAGTGGAAACTTTTTGCTTTAATATTCCAATTATGTTAGTGAGGGCAAGAAATGCAGTCTTTGTGATTATTCACATCTTTCCAGGATCAAGAGTACACTTGACTGAAAGACCATGGATGCTTAAAAATAATGTATTTTCCTCACTTTCTGTATTTCCACTGCCTTTGTATCAGTATCAATAATACTGCATCAGTAATACTGTATCAGTAATACATAAATAGCCTGATCTTGGGCGCTAAGCCGGGCCAGCCCTGGTTAGTACTTGGATGGGGCTGTAGCCTATATTTTAAGAGGAAGCTTGGAGGCCACTACTCTAAAGTCTGAACAAGATGTCATGACAGAAAGCACTGAGCTATTATTATTAGTTTTTATTGAACTATTCCACTAACTCAATAGAAGTTACATTAGTGTTGATTTTCCATGTTCCCATGGATTCCATAGGTTTGTGCTCATTGGGACTAACAAGTGGATATTCACCACTATTTGCACAGTGAGTGAGTAAAATTTCAAAATAGTGGCACAACATATTGACGAATACTGCAAAACATCTTGGATTTGAAGAGATCAGCATAAAGTATATTCTCTCTGAAAAACAACAAACTTAGTCTTTGAGGCTTATATTGGCCAAGAAATTCTGCTACCATTTGAAGGGAATATCAAGGATACCAAATGCAGCTGTGCAAATGTCTTCAGTCACAGCAGGTGTCTATCCCATATGGCAAGAATTCTTTATTGTAAATTAATATACCTAGTTTGATGGGATCAAGAAACCTTAAAGACATAATTATACAATGCAAAATTGATAGATTATATGGAAAACTGTATATGCAGAGGTGACTGGCAAGCCTCCACATACTTACAACTTCCTTCTGCAATATGCAGTTGTCAGCTGGAGGGGAAATATTTTTATACTGTTAAGCTAAGAGGTCATTTTCTGGTATGGAAGTATTTATTTTATTTATTATTTTTTTTATTTTATATGGCAACTTTCTCCTGAAAGGGGACCCAAAGCACCTGACATATAATTTAGAATTCTAAACCAAGATTTCTCTGCTTGGTTTTATAGTGTTTTTTATTAAAAATGCATTGCAGTGTATTTTAGGAGATTATCACACTGCCCTTTTTCATCCTTCCCCCCAACCTAGGCATGGGCTGAAACCTTTTAAGCATGTGAAGTCGAAGGCTTTCATGGCTGACATCCATAGTTTTTTGTGGGTTTTTTGGGCTATGTGGCCATGTTCTAGAAGAGTTTCTTCCTGACATTTCACCAGCATTTGTGGCTGGCATCTTCGGAGATGGATTTTAAGCATGGATTTTATCTCATGCCTTGTGCCCAGGTCGGAGGCATCTCTTACCTGATCATAGCATCCTGCACCTTATCTGGACTTCTCTGGCACTTTTTGAAATAATGGGATGCCTCCGACCTCGGAGCAGAGGCATGTGTGTGGTAAAATCAGTGCTTAAAAGGTTTGAGCCTGTGCCTAGGTCAGGAGTCGTTGTTGTTGTTAACTGTCTTCATATTGATCTCGACTCATGGTGACCCTGTGGATGAGACATCTCCAAGACCTCTGCCCTCCACTGTTCTGCCCAGCTCCTGCAAACTCATACTTGTGATCTCTTTAATAGAGTCCATCGATGTAGCATGTGGCCTTTCTCTCTTTCTACTTCCTTTTACCTCTCCTAGCATTATTGTTTTTTCCAATGATGTCAGGACCATGTGCCACACTGGTCTGAAAATGACATGAAAGTGGCTACTAGGAGGAACAGGAGCAGAGGTTACTACAGTTTAAGTGGCAGGTGCATGAATCAGCATTTGGTGAGCTGTGCATCATGGGAAGCCTGATGCAACATGCACAGGTGAAGTCAGCTAGCAGTGCATCATGGGCAATATTCTGATGCAACAGGCACTGGGTATGAAACCAGCTAGGTTTCATTGGTGGCATGGCTGTCACATGACTGCCAAGAAGACCACCTATATAAGGGAGAAAGTGATTATCTCTGTTGTTGGGTTGTTGTGCTCGGTGGTTGGTGAAGCACTTTGTTGGACTGTATGACAGTGAGTATTCAAGATGGCTATCTGATACTCAGTGTAATCTTTGTAAATAGTTTGCAACAAAGATTAAAAGCCCTCATGTTGAGTGAAGTCTCACTGTCCAGAGATTCATTTCCTCAAGCTGGGAGCTCAAGGCGGCAGCCTGTGTCTGGGAGGAAATTTACTGTGCAGCTCAGAGGCTTCGCAGAACCTTCACTCTCCTCAGACTTTCTTCTAGGTATCCTGCCTACGTGCATCAACTCTGTGTGTGGTTGTAAGGGACACAGTTAATCTCTCTACGCCCCATCAAATGATTCCTGCCTTCTCATGATGTGCCCAAAGTATGCCAGCCTAAATTTTGTCATCTTGGCTTCTAGAGAGATTTCTGTCTTGATCTGCTCTAAGACCCATTTGTTTGTCTTTTTGGCTTTCCATGGAATCCTTGGCACTCTTCTCCAGCACCACATAATCTCAAATGAATTGATTTTCTTCCTGTCTTCTTTCTTAACTGTCCAACTCTCACATCTATACATGGTAATGGGGAATACAATGGCTTGTAATGATTTTAACTTTTGTGCTGAGTTGTATATCTTTGCATTTTAGGATCTTTAATAGTTCTTTCATAACTGCCCTCCCCGTTCCCAATCTTCTTCTGATTTCTTGGCTGCAGTCTCCATTTCTATCAATTTTTGATCCAGATATGATAATTCTTTTACTATTTCTGTTTCCTTGTTGTCTAGTTTGAATTTGTGTAGATTCTCTGTGGTCATTACTGTTGTTTTCTTTATGTTCAACACTAAGCCTCCCTTTGCACTTTCTTCCTTGATCTTCCTTAGTAGTTGTTCCTGGTCTGGGAGGTTTTCTGCTAGTATTATGGTGTCATCTGCATATCTTAGATTGTTAATATTTCTTCCTCCTATTTTCAGTCCATCTTCAGTCCTTGTTGGTGAGTCAGCACATAAGTAAATTCAATTGAGTAAGTTTGCTTTAGTCAGGATTATCAATAGATTGAGATCTAGTATGATCTGCAGGCCACATGTGGCTCTCAGGGTCATTTTCTGGATTCCAGGTATTTGCACCAGGTTTAGATCCCTCCCCCAGTTGAATTGTTATTAAATTTTTTTGCAATTCTTTTTTCTTTTTTAAAAAGTTGTCTCAAAATACCTTCTAGGGGCATCAGAAGCATTTCACCGATTTTTGAGCACTTACTAGACCTGCTCAATATCAATTGATATCAGGCTTTCAAAAGTATTAGTTGTTCTTAATCTGAGGATAACTAATAGGTGTTTGTAATCCAGTGTTTTGTTTCAGGATACCTGTGACTTCGTATTTAATATAGTTCATGTGGAGTAAATGAGAAGTTAATACTTTGCAGCAGAAGAAATTCTCTTCAACATAGATTAGATTTTCGTTCATATATGTGAAGTCTCCTGTTGTCCATGTATATGATATCTAAGAATATATATTCTTGTTTTCTTGCTTTTGCTGCAGTATACTAACATGGCTATTCCATTAGTGCTGGAGAAATGTTATTGTTAAGCGGAACAGTAAACAGATGCATTATTACAAATTAAGTTACTTGTTTTGTTTAAATATACAAATGTTTAAAAACATTCATTTGGACCCAAACAGACAGGCCAAAATAAAGCTGCTTCGGGTCACTTTGGAGGTATGTTGTTTAAATGCTGCATGCGTCCGAAGAGACTGGAAGCTGCGCCAAAGCCACATTCCAATTCTAAGGACTGGAGCACAGTTTTGGCGTAGCTTCTGGCCTCTTAAGATGCATGTGTCATTTAAACAGCATACCTCCAAAGTGAGCCAAAGCAGCTTTATTTTGCCCTGTCTGTTCAGGCCCTTAGTTACAAAACACTTACATGCTGGGTATTCAAGTCACAATCGTTAGTCTGAAAGGCTCTTCCAGTGTTTGTGTGGGTATGTCCCTTCAAGTCACCTGTCGACTTATAACCATATGAATTTCATAGGGGGTTTTTTTAGGCAAGAAATACTCAGAGGTGGTTTTCCTTCTTCTGAAATGGAGCCTATAGCATCAGGGATTCCAGTACTAATCAGGGCTGACTCTGCTTAGCTTCAAAGATCAGATGAGATCTGGTACCTTTTGCATATGTATTGGACACAATAAACTATTAATCGGTTAGAATATCTGCTGCCTTTGTAATATTCCTTTGACTTTATACAGGAGTTTTCTTTTATGAAATTCTTTCGCCTCAGTGTTATGGGACAATCTATAAGCGATGGTGATTTTGGTCAGAAGCTTATTGTCCAGTTACTAATACATAGCCACAATAGTTATGGAGCAACACAGTGAATTCCAGCCCATCTCCCCATATTACTGGGAAACAGCCACTGCGATCAATGTGGATTCATTCCCTTGTAACTTGGGAAGCAACTGACTGATGTGCCCATACTCTCCTATGAGTGATCTCTATTGCAACAGGCAGAAGTAGGTTCCTGTTGCAATTCTGTCTTGCTCTGGAGATTGCTTACATGAACGGTGGTGGGCATGTCAGCTCCTTTCCAAGTGACGGGGAATGGACCTTTGTCAATTACAGCAGCTGCTTCCTGAAAAGTGGGAATTTGGGAGACTTTCACAGTCTCTACGTGTTCCTTAAGCTAGGGGCTACATAAGGATCATGAATACTACACAGTTCAGGATGTCTAACTGCATTTATGACTCCTCAATAGGATTCTGGCCAAAAAATGCCCTCTGAAATAAAGGTGTGGTACAGACTGTGCAAATGCGCCATGCTGGCACAGGTTTTAGGGTTAGGGACTGCGCAGCAACTGCCCAGTCCCTAGCTCTAGCACGGCACAGCGCTGTAACAATGGCGGTGGCCTGTCTACATGGGCGCCACCATTGTTACGTAAGCACCACACATCCTCTACACATTGCCACACGTTGCTTACATAACAAGTGCACCTGTGGCATAAAAAGACCCCAGTTTTTCCGGGTTCCTTTTTCCTTTCAAGGGAAGCCGTGCAGTTTGACAGCTGCAGCCCGTTTGGCAGCAGCAGTCTGTCCCGTGCCAAAGTTGGCCCTCTTTTGTGGCTCCAACTTTTGTGGATTTGATTATTTGCAGTTTTGATTAATACGTCCTCTCTAGGAATCTCTAGGTCCTCCAGAGCAACTCTGCCAGAAGTTGAGCATAGAGTTTTGCTGGAGAACCTAGAAGTTCCCAAAGAAGACATTTCTCTAGGCATTTGTAGGTCTTCCAGCATGATTCTATGATCTACTTCTGGCAGGTGTTGACCATAGAGTTGTCCTGGAGGAGCTGGAGATTCCTAGAGAGGTGTTTTCTTAGGGAAAAAAGAATAGTGTCATTTTATTTGCGGTTTCCCCACATTCACAGGGTACTTTACCCTAACCCCAGTGAACGTGGAGGGACCACTGTGCTTGCTTTTATATATGTGGGGTGGTATGTCTTTTGTTCTACAGTATTGTTTTAAGCTTTCATCTTGCTGATTTGTTTGCAAGACTTTGATAAACCCCTTTGAATGCTAAGCCAAGATGGCAGCATAAATAATTTTAAAAATAACACAACACAGATACACAACTTGGTTAAGAGAAAACAGTAGTCCTCTATCAGCTGCCTGCATTTTTATAACTGAGAGTTTACAGGCTGCACGTTGTCTCAAAGTCCACCTCCTGCCATAGCTCATGTTGATTCATCAATTAAACCTTGCAATCCAAGTTTTATACACTGCAGCAAATTCAAAAAGTGACAAAAGCACAAAGGCGTTGTTGGAGTGCATCATAAATATTAATAGTCTTTCCAATGCAGCATCAAACCTTCATCGAGGAGAGAGAGCTGAATTTCAAAGAGATTATGTGACCTGCTCAAGGTTAGATTGCATGCTGTGTGCAAATTTGTTTCCAAATACCATATTCTAGTTAGGCACAGTCTATGGAGTTGGCTACAAAACGAAACGCAGAACATTCCCCTAAATATGTGCCATTTAGTGTGCCATTCCATGGTACAGTCAAGAAATCCTCTTTTCTCCCCAAAGCCTCAGCCTGGAAAGGGTTACAGTTGAAATGCCTGTAGCAGTCCGTAGAAAATGTGAATCATTGAATGAAGAAAGAAAGGGAAGCGGCTGTTGCAAGCTGTTTTCTGGCTCTGGGTCAGGATTTTTGCCACAAACGTATGCAGAGACATTGTTAATTTTACTCATTTTTGGAGGGCGGCCTGTTCAACTGCATGTGTCGTTCGTTGTGTGCCGAGGGAAAGAAGAGAAGGAACTTTGGGTCCTCAGCCCTTTCCTTTGGCTTCTTGTGCTGTAGCTTCCTCTCCCTGCCTCTTGCCAGCTGCTTCTGCAGTGTGTGGATGTGTGTCCAACATGGAGGGAGGGACTGGAAGAGCGTACGCTGCTGCTGCTTTTACCAATATCTATTCAGCAGCTTCCACTGCAGGGACGATAAGAACTGGAGGCAATCTTGATGAATCCAAAAGGTCAGTGCTATCAATAAATCACCCACAGAAAGGTATTTGAGAAACATTTTAACCCACTCTGATCTCCAGCAGATATGCTAGCTTCCTCTAAGGGGGGAAACATGTATTCAGTTGTTTGATTTAGTCATTAATTTTGCAATGCATATATATAAGCCACGATACTAAAATTCATGTAATTTTTTCGTAGACGTAAGCCCATTTTAAATCCTTGTTGTGGAATGAAGAGGAGAATTAAGAAAACCCTCAGAAAAATAGATATTTGCCCCAAGCCTCTCTCAGTCGTCCTTATTTCATGATTTGATCAAAAAATTATTAGTCTTCCCATTTTCTTTTTGGTGGTGATCTTTTAAACGTTTCATAGGCTGTGTAGAGGAATGCTGCAATCTTATTTATGCATGTACCATCTAACCTTTAAAGACAAAATTAAATTGGGTAAAATACAATTCTTATGAGTTTAACAAGGAATAAGGAATTTGGTGTGTTTGCATTTGGGAAGGGGTGCTAACTGAATTTAGCACTGTAGTTTCCAAAAACTTGTTTGAGCCTTGGTTGTTTAGCTGAAATGCTTGTGGAATGAAACAGCGTTTGATAGCTTCAGGGCAATCCATTCCCCCTCTCCTTTCACCTTGGCACTTAGATTTTCACGGATGTTGATTTAAAATAAAGCAGTTACTGATTCAGTTCAATTAGGATTTTCTGCTAAGCAAAGATACTTGCAGGGAGCACCGCTGTTGAACTGCAAACTTACCTTAACTGCAACAACTGTAACCTGGTCTTTATTTATCTTTATTTTATTGTATTTTTTAAAATACAAGGTTATTTGCAAGACCGAAAAGCGGGAAGTTGGTGGCTTCGTGATCTCCAGTTTCATTTGACATGCAAACATACGAAGTTCAGCTATTTTAATATGTGACTCCACCCACATAGTAGACTCAGCTTCAAACTCATGTTAGTCTCTAGGACTAAATGAAGCCCAGGATGGATTCCGTACTGAGTTTTCTCTCTTTGAATAGCTTCGCAGTGTCCAGAAATACTGCATCTCATCTGCTTGAACAATTTAAGAGAGTTTTATTTATTGCTGTGGCATGGGAAATTATGGGTCAACATATTACATACAGTCAGCCCTCCTTATACACGGATTTATTATCCACGGATTCAAACATCCTCAGCTTGAAAATATTCAAAAAAGTATAAATTTCAAATATCAAACCTTGATTTTCTATTTTATATAAGGGACACCATTTTGCTTTGCCATTGTATTTAATGGGACTTGAGCATCCTTGGATTTTGTTATCCACGGGGGTTCCTGGAACCAAACCCCAGTGGATAACAAGGTCCCACTGTATTTTACTTGAATGTCTTATATTTTTGAATGGCTATTGATATGACAAAACTCTCTTTTTTGATGAAAATAAGTTTAGAGGGCTTATATGAGGGAATGATTATTGATATGATTTTTTAGTTTTGTTGCATTCATTGTATTGCCTAATGTATTATATCTATACATTTTTATTATATTTTTATTCTTATTTTTATATATTTTACTCTCACGTTCTCTTATATAACTCTTATTTAGAGTTCTACTCAGAGTTTTATGTAGAATTTTACCTTGTTTTTCTATTTTGTATTGTACTTTGAGATGGCCTACAGGCTAATAAATAAAGATTGATTGATTGATTGATTGATTAGTGATATGACCAAACCCTTTTCTGGTTCTGAGAAAATAAGAATAGAAAGCTTATATGAGTGAAACCACCTGGAATTCCATTGATTGATTATTTGATTAATTGATTATTGATATGATCAAATCCTTTTCTGGTTCTGAGAAAGTAAGAATAGAAAGCTTATATTATATGAATGAAACCACCTGGAATTCCAATTCCTGTACTCAATGCAGAAATTGTGCAAAGAATTCTCTTATGTACAGTCTTCTACAAGTTGTATTAGGCAATATAGAACCGTCTTGGTTGATGAAAGAGTGATTTGACTGTTCTCATCCTACCTGGAATGCCTCCCTATTATCTATGCACATCTCCTTCCCCATTTCCCATTCCTTTTCTGGCTTTTTGTTCTGCTGCAGGGGAGTGTGCTGGTGCAAATTTACTGTAGTAATTGCTTAGAGTGGACACACACACCCCCTTACCTTGCAGAAAGCAAGAACGAAGATGAACACAGTTTCTACCAATAGGGTTGTAAATGTTAATTGATTATCCGAGAGGATTTGATTAAGGAATTAATGGGACAGCCAGCTTAGATATTGCAAATACTTTAGATATTGCAAGTACAGGGTAGAGCTTAATCATAGAATCAAGGAATCGTAGAGTTGGAAGAGACCACAAGGGCCATCCAGTCCAACCCCATTCTGCCATGCAGGAACTTTCAATCAAAGCATCCCCATTGACAGATGGCCATCCAGCCTCTGTTTAAAGGCCTCCAAGGAAGGAGACTCCACCATGCTCCAAGGGAGTGTGTGCCACTGTTGAACAGCTCTTACTGTCAGGAGGTTCCTCCTAATGTTGAGCTGGAATCTCTTTTCCTGAAGCTTGCATCCATTGCTCCAGATCCTAGTCTCTGGAGCAGCAGAAAACAAGCTTGCTCCCTCCTCAATATGACATCCCTTCAAATATTTAAACAGGGCTATCATATCACTGCTTCACCTTCTCTTCTCCAGGCTAAACATCCCCAGCTCCCTAAGTTGTTCTTCATAGGGTTTCATGGTTTCCAGACCCTTCACCATTTTAGTCTTCGGGACATGGCTTAGCCGAGCTGACACCCCTTACTACACCCCATACTACAGGGTTGGCCCATGGTCTAAATGTGGACCACAGAGATGATTTTGTGGCACTCAGGGCCTCAAAATACCCCACAGTGGCTTTGAGGGAGTATGAAGGGCATTTCCATCACATTTGGAGGTCTTTAAAAGGCAAATGCCCTTTAAAGAATGTAGTTTCCATACATACTTTCGATCACATCCCCCCCCCCCCAAGCCAATGTAGACCCAGGAGAGGCCTTTTTTGAAATGGGAAATAAATACGACGTGACCAATTCACTTTCTGCTTTTAAAAGTGCCTCTCTTGGGCTAAAATGTAGGGGTAATATTGGCGGGTTACACACCGCCATTTAGTACGTAATGAATACGTACTAGGGTTAGGAAGGGGTGGTGCTTCCGCACCCCCTAACCCTAGTACGTATTCTGTACGTACAATATGGCGGCGGCCGTTCCACACGGCCGCCGCCATATTTACATATCAGATGCTGTGCGGCCGCACGTGTCGCGGCGTCTATGACGTCGCGAGTCCGCCCCTGGCGCCTTGCGACGTCATAGAGGCGCCGCTTAAAGAAGCTCCATTTTGGAGCTTCTTTTTCGGTCCGTGCGGGAACCGCGCGGTGTGGCTGCTGCGGCTCCCGCACGGAGCAAACGGCGGTGGCGGCAGACTGCCGAAAAGCGGCGGTCTGTAACCTGCCATAGCCTCTCTTTGCTCATCTCTTCCTTAATGCATCTATTGCGATGGGCTTTTAATAATGGAGTAAGAAACCATTGCTGGTGAAATTTGATACAGGATTTGTCCATGCCTTCTTCCCAGTTTTGCCACTGGTGGCTTAGAAGTTGCCAGGCATGTCAGGAGTTCTTCCATTTACAGAAGGCAAATGTATATCCAAGTGATTATATTTTGTGAATATACTACAGAAAGCTGCTGTAGCATTTCTAAGCTGTTTGTTACTATATGGTGTATATTTCAAGCCTTTTACTTCCTTAATTCTCACAACAGGTCAGGAAGTTAGCTCAATGAAATTCTCATTTTATCAAGTGGAGACTGAAGCTAAAGAGACTGTAAGTATACATCTGAAGTAGAATCTTATCAAAGTACACACTATGAAAGTTACTTCAGGTGACGCTGTATTGTCACTTAAGCTAATGCATCTGTGTTCTTAATGCTATAAATATGGATAGGCTTTTAGTTTTATTCAATCTAGCTCATGATCAGCTTTAGTTCTTAGGTCTAGTTTATGATCGCCTTCACTTCTTATATCACGAATCCTTCTAAAAGTATTATTGTTTCTTTGACTTAGGAATATCTGTCAGGGGTAAATTCTATAGCTCTGTTTTAAAGAGGCTATAATAAAAAAAAGTCTTAAAACATAGGTGCAAATATTATTTGCTCTTTGGAGTTTTTGTTTGTTTTGAAATTATAAATTGAAGTTGTTTAGTAACTGGTGGTTTATTATCTGATTTCGGTTCTCTAGTTAGTATAATAAAATAATAATAAAAAATTTATTTATATACTACCTTTCCAAGAAGATCAAAGCGGATTTGTATATACTGATTTCAATTGTGTATAGGATTTACAAAATAGAGTAGAAAGTATTTCCGGCTTCACAGAGTGTTTAATGGGGGACAGACAAGATCAGACATGGCAAAGCAGTTCAATAAGGGCATAGAGTGGATTGAGAAACTGAAAAGGAGTTCAGAATGGGAACAAATCCAGAGCAAGTTGAGTTTCTGAACAATGGCATACATGGGGAAGAGTTGCTAATATAAAATGATGGATACAATTCACATGAGCAAATGGATATAAATGACCCAAGAAGATTGGGAGAGGTTTGTTTTTAATTGCTACAATTCAAAAAAGACATTGAGAAGCTGGAACGTGTCCAAAGGAGAAGGGTCTGAAAACCATGCCCTATGAGGAAAGACTTAGGGAGCTGGGGATGTTTAGCCTGGAGAAGAGAAGGTTAAGAGGTGATATGATAGCCCTGTTTAAATATTTGAAGGCATGTCATATTGAGGAAGGAGCAAGCTTGTTTCCTTCTGCTCCAGAGAACAGGAACCCAAACAATGGATGCAAGCGCCATGAATAGAGATTCTAGCTCAACATTAGGAGGAACTTCCTGACAGTAAGGGCTGTTCCACAGAGGAACAGATTCCTTCCTCGGAGTGTAGTAGAGTTTCCTTACTTGGAGGTCTTTAAGCAAAGGCTGGATGGCCATCTGTTGGGTATGCTTTGATGGAGAGTTCCTGCATGGCAGAAATGGGGTTAGACTGGATGGACCTTGTGGTCTCTTCCGACTCTACGATTCTATGGTTCTAGGATTCATTATGGCAATCCTACGAATGAGAGAGATCCAGGACACCACCTTATCAGCAGTCTTGCTTAGGTCCTGCAAATTCAAGTCCGTCTATCTGTAGTGTGGTCTTCCTTGTTTGTTTCTAGCATTACTGACTATTAATGAGTCATGCCATTTCATGATATTACTGAAATATGATTCTCATGTTTGGTCATTTTGGCTTCTGAGAGAGTTTGATTGCTTTGATCATGGATCTATTTCTCCTTTTTACACTCCATGGGATCCATAGAACTCTCCTTCCTCGCCTCATTTCAGATACGTTGAATGGGGGAGTACATACCACAGTTTAAAATCACTGAGTTTCCTGTAATCCATTTTTTGGGGTCATACATCACATGTTGTTTTTGTACAAGGGTCTTATTTGCAGAGAAAGTCGCCAAGGACAAAGCAATTCTTCTCAGAGTAGCTGTGCACCTGTCTAATATGCCTAATGTTTCTTGCAGCATACTTCTTTCTACATCACTTTGAGAGGTCACAGCAGCTTATTGGTACTTCATAATACATAAATAATAGCACTTGTGAAATAAATGGATTTCTCCTTGTGCTGCAAACATTTAAGGGCATTAAGGAAGACAGAACCGGTCTGCATGCTTGCTTCCTGTACAGTTTAATCACATTCTAATTTTATTATGCTGCTTTGATTTTTATTGTCTTTTTCATTTTGTAATACTGTTTGAAGTTTTCATGCATACAGTTCTAGGGTCCATGTTTGGATAAATGTGTGGTATAGAAATGTTCACGATAAATACAGTAAATGAAAGAAATGTATGATACGAAGCTTCCTTGATCTTGATGGTAGTTAATTTCTGGACATGTGCTCAATAGGAGTTTGTAAATATGCATCATGGAATCATAGAGTTGGGAGAGTCTACAAGGGCCATCCAGTAGACTTCAGTCTACTTCCTCAGATGCATAAGGATCAAGGGAAGTAATAGTGCTACTCTATTCTGCTTTGGTCAGGCCCCACCTGGAATACTGTGTCCAGTTCTGGGCCTCACAATTCAAAAAGGACAGTGAGAAACTGGAGGGTGTCCAAAGGAGAGCGACTAAAATGGTGAAGGGTCTGGAAACCATGAAGCCCTATGAGGAACGCCTTAGGGAGCTGGGGATGTTTAGCCTGGAGAGGAGAAGGTTAAGAGGTGATATGATAGTCCTGTATAAATACTTGAAGGGGTGTCATATTGAGGAGGGAGCAAGCTTGTGTTCTGCTGCTCCAGAGAACAGGACTCAGAACAATGGATGCAAGCTCCAGGAAAAGAGATTCCAGCTCAACATTCAGAGGAACTTCCTGATAGAAAGGGCTCTTCAACAGTGGAACACACTCCTTCCTTGGAGATTATGGTGGAATCTCCCTCCTTGAAGGTCTTTAAGCAGAGGCTGAATGGCCACCTGTTGGGTATGCTTTGATTGAGAGTTCCTGCATGGCAGAATGGGGTTGGACTGGAGGCCCTTGTGGTCTCTTCCAATCCAATGATTCTATGATCTGAGAAAGTAGACTGAAGTGCGCATGCTGCCAACCTCTTTATTTCAGTTAGACTCAAAGGTGCTACAAGATTTCTCTACAACTTGTAGTGTCATGTGGATAATGCTTAATTTTAAAAATGAGGTATTTTCCTCTATGGTTTGTCATCCTGCAACACAAAAAATGGAAAAGAAGGCCTCAACACATTTGATCAAGAATCATGCATACAGTTTTGATGCATGCTCTTAACATGTTTGAGTTTAATAATCGGATTCTATTTTAAATTAGAATAGTTTTGCAGAAAGGCATGCTGTGCTCAAAGGGATCTAAAAATAATTTTATTGATATCTTCTTAATGATCTGCAGTTGTATCCACATTCATAGCAAGACTGAAGATCGACATATCAATGTTAGCGGAGAGGAGTAAAACAAGTCAAATCAAAAAATGAGTAAATGTAAATCACACCTTGAATTCTGATGGAGATAATTCAAGGGAGAAAGCATGATAGCATGGGAGAAGAGTTTTAAAGTACTCAAGGTAGAACTAGAAGCATCAAGCCAAAGATTTAGAAGGTTCTTTCAAATTTATATGTAAAAATAGCCCCAGGTATTTTCTCTTCAAATTTGATTTCTTATTTGATACCTACATTTGGCCTTCTTTTATTGGACTTCATCCTCTTTAGATTCCTTCCAGTTCTGGCCTTCTAGATTCTGCGCACGAGACCTTTGTTTTTCTGCTGTTACCACCAACCGTTCTGCTTAGCTTGTTGCAACATATAGATTAGCTTTAAAATACCTGTAATAATTATTATATGTTAGATTCAAAAGCTCCCTTAAAAGGAGGTGTCTGGAATGTTTGGATGGTCTTGCTCACTAGGCACAAAAATCTGACTGCCAGATATCTACCAGTGTCCTTTCAATGTGACTACCCAATACCTTTCACGTTTTGCAGCCTTTCTAGCATTGCCTTCCCCAAAGCCTCCAAACATTACCTTCAAGAATGCTCCTTCCTGCCCTTTCTTGCAGAAAATATAGGCTTTAGTTTCCTAGGTACCTTTTTTCTCAGTCATCAGTTAACCTGGAGCATGTCCGAAGGAGGGCGACTAAAATGGTGAAGGGTCTGGAAACCATGAAGCCCTATGAGGAACGACTCAGAGAGTTTGGGATGTTTAGCCTGGAGAAGAGAAGGTTAAGAGGTGATATGATAGCCCTGTTTAAATACTTGAAGGGAAGTCATATTGAGGAGGGAGCAAGCTTGTTTTCTGCTGCTCCAGAGACAAGGACCCGGAACAGTGAATGGAAGCTCCAGGAAAAGAGATTCCAGCTCAACATTAGGAGGAACTTCCTGACAGTAAGGGCTGTTAAACAGTGGAACACACTCCTTCCTCGGAGGAAGGAGCCTCCTTTCTTGTGGAGTCTCCTAGTGGAGTCTCCTTCCTTGAAGGTCTTTAAACAGAGGTTGGATGGCCATCTGTTGGGAATGCTTTGACTGAGAGTTCCTGCATGGCAGAATGGGGTTGGACTAAATGGCCTTTGGGGGTATCTTCCAACTCTAGGATTCTATGATTCAATGATTCCAAGTCCTGTGCTGGTTTGGCTGTTCCAAATGAGGCATATGGGTTCTCTCTGGCTGTGAGTGACTGACCCATCTGTAGTTTTCAAACGGAGAGCAAGCATAGTGTAGAATGGCATCAGAGTTCCCATTCAGCATTCAATGTATCCCACATTTGGATTTACATTACCATTCTTTTTTTATGTATGTGCACCTGTTTTCAGTGGTGATGTTTTACAGGATGTCCTGAGAACTGTTTCCAATGTAGCTTTTATGTTTTCATCCATTTTTGTGTAATATCTAATATTGTGCTAGTCCCTATATGCAGCACTGCCCCTACTTCTGCTCCTACCAATAGACATGAGACTCAGATTTAGTCTTAACAAACGGGGATGAAAAGTATTAAGTAACGGGAAGGCTTTTGCTATAAGTACAAAGATAAATTCTTGCTGATTGTTAGCTGTAATTATTGCTATTAGGAGGGAGAGGCTTTGGAAAAGAATATTGGTGAGGATAGATTTATGTCAGGATAGGTTCATTCTGTGATTACCAGACTTTAGAGAACCCAGAGGTAGAGGGATGGATTTTAAATGATTTAAGTGAAGCAATTTGACTTAATAAGTACTATTACGGAAGACAAGAGAGAGCAAACTGGAGATAAAGGAAAAAATAGGGTGAAAATATGTTTTGCATTGAATTTACATGGGATGAAACAGTAATCTGTGTCATGTGAAGGAAATACGAAGCCGATTATAATTTTGTGTATTTATTTAGCTTGTATCTGTCCTCTGTCATGAATGAGACTCAAGGTGGCGAGAAGAGTGGGAAAAATGATCTACGCTGCAAAACGAAGATAAGAAAAGGGAGGGAAATGAGAGATGGGGACAGTAGTGATAAATAAATATGATTATAATAAATACTGGCAAAATAATGAAAATATAAAATAAACTTTTGGAGGGGAAATCAGATCAGTTAGACATCTTTGGGAACAAATTTTCAAATGTATGATCATAACACAAGAAGAATGGAAAGCATAAGGACACAACTGGATATTATCAGTATAAAAATGATTCTAAGTAGCAATACCAAGCTAAGCACCAGAAATACATTATTCTGGTGCCGGGAGATACTAAGAAAGTGAAAAGGATACCTAGAGAGATCCGTCGACAAAACTACAAAAAGGATCAAGGAACAAAACTCTAAACTAGCAAGAGATTCAATAAAGTAAGGATGATTGACAGTCTCAAGAGGTGAAGAAGGCTTGAGCAAAACCAGAACAGTGTAAAGACCTGGTTTTTTTTTAAAGCAAAAAGAAGATAGCTAGAAATACAAGCTAGAGCAATGTTTGTAGAATGATACTGATGGCTGTCTGATAAGAATCTGTCCAAGAAGCTTGGAGAAAAGGCAGGATGATCAGACTGAACGGTAGGATAGAGATTTTTCAAATTAAAAAAGGTGATAGATCTGTTCTTCAAATGAAGAATGGGAAAAAAAAACCTGTTCAAAAACCAGATCAAGGAGATCTGGAAAAGAAAAGCAAAAGCCCCAAGTAAGACGTAAATGTAGAATACAAACAGAAGTGTTCGAGGAATTAAAGGATGAATCTTCTACTGAAACACAGCCACACCTTTTAGGATTGTTTGCCCAATGCTTTTGATTATTTGATGTGCAAATTCTGATACTCTGAAAGGTTTAATGCCCCAGAAATAAATCTTGGCTATTGGTAAATTGTTAATGGATCAAATAACGGACTACTGTTTTTGATGCAGTACTTTGCATATTTGTTACGCATTCCTAGATACATCTGGATTTCACTATTGGTTCTGTAGATTGTTTCAAACTAGCAATTGGAAAGAGGATTTTGTTCTGAAAATCCATTATTTTGATGTAACAAATGCACAGACAAGAATGAGAAGGAAGGTTTCAGTTTATGATAGCAAGGTATAGAAGAAATCCTGCAGATGATGTATGCTCAATTTTGTGCTGCAGGGAAAAAATGCAGTTCTTTGCATACATTTGTCTGTGTGTGTCACAGAATGATTTCAGCATTGGATTTGGAGTACTGTATTAAAGCGGGGCAATTGCTTAATGATTGAATCAGCAGCCTGGATCCACAGAAGTACTTATGGTGTCCTTTGCACAATAGAGTAATTTCAGTGGAATATATTAAACTCCCATCCCCATCCCCATGAATGATGGAGCCAACAGACTTTTTCCACATTGAATGGCTGTATTTTAGAACTGGAAAAAAGTTTTCTAGAATTTGTAAGAGCCACAACTTCCGGAATCACTCCAGTTCCAGAAGATTCTGGCTACATCCGCACTGCAGAAATAATGCAGGTTGACACCACTTCCATTAGTCAATGCTGTTGAATTCTGAGAACTGTGGTTTTGTGAGACATTTTAGCCTTCTCTGTCAGAAAGCTCTGGTGCCACAACAAAATATAAATCCCCAGATTCAGTAGGATGGAATCATGGCAGTTAAAGTGGTGCCAACCTGGATTATTTCTGCAGAGCAGATGCAGCCTCTCTGAGTTGCAGCCAAGAAAAGTAAATTTTCCAAGATCTCGTGGCTTCTGGAAGAAATGTGAGCCAAAATCAAAACTGGGTCCCATGGAACAATGTAATTATTTGGATACAGGTCAGTCTTTTTAAGCTTTGCTTCTTGCTCTACTGTTTGCTCACTGTGCTAGTTCTACTGAAAGATCTGAGGAAGTAGCATATTTTAACAAAATTAAAATACAATTTGAACAACAATAAAAAAAGAAATTTAAAATTGATACATACCTGCTGCACTCTAAACTAACTTGTAGTGTGCAGTATGGATACAGTATAAGTCTTTTGGGACATTAGGGCCTAAATACCATAAAGGCACCAGAGCCCGTCTCATCTTGTAAGCTAAGTAGGGTAAGTTCTGGTTAGTACTTGGATGGGAAACCGTCAGCATGGCACAGGTCCTGTAGGCTATATTTCAGAGGAAGGAACCACATCTTAGCAGTCCTTGCCTAAGAAATGCCTGTGAAATTCATGGGGTTGTCGTAAGTTGCAGACATATGTCCCACAGCGTTCTCTCCTGGGCCCAGTGTTATTCAACATCTTTATCAATGACTTGGATGACAGAACTGAGGGCATACTTATCAAATTTGCAGATGACACCAAACTAGGAGGAATAGCTAATACTCTAGAGGACAGGATCAATATTCAAAATGACCTGAATAGACTAGAAAGCTGGGCCAAAGCTAACAAAATGAATTTCAACATGGAGAAATGTAAGGTACTGCACTTAGAGCGGAAGAATGAAATGAACAGATATAGGATGGGGGACACTTGGATGAACAAGAGACTTATACGTGTGAAAGGGATCTGGAAGTCCAAGTAGACCACAAGTTGAACATGAGTCAACAGTGCGATGCGGCAGCTAACAAGGCCAATGCGACTTTAGGCTGCATCAATAGAAGTATAGTGTCTAGATCAAGGGAAGTAATAGTGCCAGTGTAAGGGCTGTTCAACAGTGAAATACACTCCCTCAATGGAGATTGTGGTGGAGTCGCCTTCTTTGGAGGTCTTTAAACAGAGGCTGGATGGCCATCTGTCAGGGATGCTTTTATTGAGATTTCCTGCATGGCAGAATGGGATTGGACTAGATGGCCCTTGTGATCTCTTCCAACTCTATGATTCTTTGATTCTATGATATGCATATGTACACACACACACACACACACACACACACACACACACACACACAGAGATAACAGCCTATTAGGCAGTGACTGATATTTGACTTCTCACTGTTTAAGCTTTTTGTGATTTGAAGGCCCATACATGCACAGACACATGTGAAAAAAAAACCTTAAACATCGGATTATTTCAGCCCTTCCAGCTGAGTTTTTCTTTAAATTGTAGTATTTTAACTTTATATACAGTTTAAGTGTATTGTTATTGGGGGAAGTAATAAACATATGGGCTAATTTAGATACTTGTTCACTGATGCATATAAACGATGGGGCAAAATGGTAACATATCTTTGGTTCTTCTTCTTCTTCTTCAATATTGTCATCATCGATGATATTTATTCGTATCCTGTCTTTTTTCAACCTTGGACCTCAAGACATCTTACAGAAGTTAAAATAGACATTTTAAAAAGTTGACATCCCTAAAGGTACAAAAGTTAAAATAGAATCAATAGAATTTAAAAAACAAACATTAAAATCATACCGCTACAACAGCAAAATGCTGACAGTACAGAACATTATTAGACATCCTTTCCCCATGAGCAATGCATTGTCAAAGCAAGTATTTAGACACGGAAATCTAGCAGATGAAGTGGAGTTGCACAATTAAGGAATAACTGTTATATACAGTAAAGACAGAGGAATAAATGTTGTAATTTGGTATACAGATGACAAGAAGATTATTCTTAGTTGATCTGAAAAGCTGTCATAGTATAAAGGAGAAAATGAAGTAAGCAAAACAAACATTTTTGGAAATCTCTCTCTCTCTCGCTGTGTGTGTGTGACTTTATTTAAATGCCTATAATGCAATATCTTCCCCTGAAGACTCTTCCAGAAGGCCTCTTTTCTTTCTTGTCTATTTCTTTTTAAATAAAAAGATGGTAAGGCCTTCTTCTCATCCTTAGTCTCAGCCAAGAGACTTTTTTCCAAACAATTTACCCCCAGAAAGAGGTGGAAATGTCAGCTTTTGTTTGGAATGGGCATCTATGTGTCAGTTCTTTAGTCAAATCTGTCCTTGGACTGGAACTGAACCAGTTGTGGTCTTGGATTCTGTAAAATCACATTGAATCTAGTGTCTCCTGAAATAGCCCCTATCTTCCACCATTTTTTGTTTATGCCGTGGCAGAACTTTATTTTGCCCTTAAGTGTTTTCCATTTGCTAATTCCCTGGCAGAACTTTATTTTGCCCTTAAGTCTTTTTTAACAAGAGCTCTAGCCCACGCAGGTGCAGCTCTACAAAAAATGGAAATAGCAGAGACAACTTTCATTGAACATAAATGCTGGCAACCACAATTGGGAGCTGTTGATTCCCATGACAAAGTGAGGTGAGTTGTAACTACACACACACACACACACTCTAATAGCTATTGGGTTTGGTCTCACAATAACAAGCTATGGAGGCCTTCATAAATGCCTATAATACAACCCGAGTGTACAGTGGACCCTTGTTATCTGATAGGGTTTGGTTCTAAGATTCCCCGTGGATAACAAAATCCATGAATGCTCAAGTCCCATTAAATATGATTACAGAGCAAAATGGTGTCCCTTATATAAAGTGGAAAAATCAAGGTTTGATATTTGAAATTTATACTTTTTTTGAACATTTTCAAACTGTGGATGCTTGAATCTGTGTATAAAAAAATCAGTGTGTAAAAAGGGCTGACTGTACATGGACCGTAGTTTAGGCCCTGTATCTTTGTTGTAAGATTGTTATCCTTGATCAAGGAGGTTTTCCCCAGTCCCAGAACAGAACAGCCCAGCAGTTTGTACCAGGAGCAAAGAACAACTTTATTGATGGGATTCCAAGATATATACACTTGAAAGGTGATGTTGCAGATGACTAAAAATGTATGTTCACATCACAGAGGTTCCCATGATTTCGTTCAGTGCCTGTGTCTATTAGGAGTTAGTTTTACTGACCAATGATTGAGCCTTCAATTCACTTTCCTTTAATCAGCCCCTGTTGCTCAGATCTATCCAAAAGAGATAGATTTCATACTGGGAACTGCAGTCTTCAGTAGTCCCTGTTCAAGGTTGTTTCCCAACCATTAAGACTCTGTACCATGGTTTCACTTTGATTTGTTAGTAGTTTCAGGTTTGGAAGAAGACCAAAGAAAGTTTGGGCTTCTGGGAGGGACTGATCTACCCGTTCCCACTTTAACTCTGTGCTGTCCAGATGCTGAAGTTAGCGATTCAAAGAGGAGAAAATATTAATGTCTTTCACTGCCAATTACTTGCAGTCAGGGAGGGCCATTGGTTTCTACTTTCAACACATCTAACATTATGGATAGGACTGACTTTCATAGAATCGTAGAGTTGGAAGAGACTCCAAGGGCCATCCACTCCAACCCCATTCTGCCATGCAGGAAATCTCAATCAAAGCATACCCGAGAGATGGCCATCCAGCCTCTGCTTAAAGGCCTCCAAAGAAGGAGACTCCATAGGTAATCTGTTTATTTAGAATGATTCTGCTGTTCTGTTCATTCATAGTGGTCCTCAGCTTTATGTTGACAGTGACTTCTGAGCTTTAAATAGAGTTGGTCTAAAAAGAAATTAAAGTGCTTTGGAAAGAAATATTTTATCCTAGCGAGTATCTCAGGGATGAGCATGATTCATTTTTCTTGCTGATTCAAAAACCCCTTCATCACCACATCATCATTTATAGATACAAATAATATTTAATTACGTTTGAAAAATATTTAATCACTCGAAGCTTACTTTCTACCAGCATGCCCTCTTCTACTTCACACCTCTTCACCATGTTTCATTGCAATTGACTTGACGTTATATTTAACACAGAACTGTTTCATCTCATTCTGCTCCAAGTTCCAATCCATTTTAGAAATACAGTTATTTAATTCTATACCAAAATAATATTTCCGAATTAATCTCCACTTAGCAATGATTCATTACGTTTGCATATGTGCATGTTCCAGATTTTCCTTTGTAAAATGCAGTATTCTGAAATATGTGCATAAATAGAACGCTGACTCTTAAGTGACCAAAATCTACATTTAAGATGACACCAATAGTCACAAAAAGACACACTGGGTGTGCCCATATCTGAGATTGAAATTAAACTAACTTGGCTTGTCCTGTGTTTGTTTTAAACCTCAGTTTCTGGTAGGTTTGCAGTGATATTTAGATGAAAAGTAGCCACGTTTAGATAAAGCTACAATAATTGTTTTCAGACTCTTCTTCCTGACTACCTGGATCGAGGAGGGAAGCTCACTTGGGCTCCTTTTAGCTTTCATATGTTCTGCAAAACCAGATATGGGGAACATGTGTCAGCCTGTTTGAAATGAATTTCAGATAAATTTTTGAGAGACACTTTGCAATGGTAGAAAATGCTGAATGCAAAAGACTGAGACCAATAAAGTTAGAAAGGTGAAAAATCAGGATGCTGCTGGACTGGAGTGGGGCTGGTTTTTGCTCCAGGACCTGCGGTTCATGCTAAACTATGGTTTAGAGTAGTGGTTCCCAACCTTTCTAATGCCACAACCCTTTAATACAGTTCCTCATGTTGTGGTGACCCAAACCCATGAAATTATTTTCGTTGCTACTTCATAACTTTCATTAAATAGGTGTTTTCCAATGGTTTTAGACGACCTCCATGAAAGGGTCATTCGACCCCCAAAGGGGTCCCGACCCACAGGTTGGGAATCACTGGTTTAGAGTGATGCATATAAAACAGAAGATGTTTTGAAGCCCAAGAAAGTTTTTATATGATCATAATAAACAAAGATAATCAATCAGTCTGTTTATTCAGTCATTGACCAATAAAGATACATTTCATTTCTGTGGAGTAACAAGACAGTGACTTGTCTAAATTTGGTGAAACATGGAAAAGGTTGGATTAAATAAATTAATAGCATTTACGAAAAGATGGGCTGAGGCATTCAAACTGATTCAGATCAAGTATCTATAAATGGCAGATATGGAAATGGAGTCTGATTTTTCAAACGTGGAGATTAAATCTATGGAACATTGGTTTTCTGATAAACAATTTGGACAGTTCCATTCTTTCCATTAAGATTGGAAGCGTAGAAGATTATGTATTTTCCAACTTTTATTTTTGGAGGAGACAATGCTGGAGCAGGTCTGATGACAGAATATAGAGTATATACCATAAAAAGAAAATAAGTTAAGGGCAGAGTAATTGGACTATCCTCGGCTATTTGCTGTGTGTGGTAAAACATGGATGGATATGCCAGCTGGAAAGCAGCTGCTTTTTGAAGCTAGCCGTTCAGTCTGGAGGCACCCAGCCTGAGCTACTCGTCTTAGTACTTACTGTACATGTGAACACCCTTGAAAAATGCCACTGTTGCTGCCTTACAGTAGATTGCTTACTTGGAAGAGATTGGGCACCAGATTTAAAAATAAGCTAACAGTGGAGAGACAGGCTGGTTTGCCTCTCTTAGCTGCCACAGAGGACTCTTGTTTTATCACCTGAGGTAAGGATTTCCTGCAAAAGGAGGATTTCCCCCCAGAAATAATGTCATCTAAATAATTTTGTCGGATTGACCACATTAGATTTAAATCTTATAGACAAAAAAGGATCTAGGAGTCCCAGTAATAACTATTTATTTATAGCCCGCCCAATCATGTTACAACAGTGAAAGAATACAACACAAGTCCTGGGATTTGCAGTTTGGTGAGATAGGGGGGATACAACAGATGGGCAGAAAGGGGTGGCCAGATGTGACTTATTTTTGCCCCGGATGGAGGCTACAGCAGACAAACGTTACAGCCTCCATGAGGCTTAAAAAGAACCTGCTCCTGGGGTGCCATTGGCATGCTTGCATGCAATGATAATGTCTGTGCAGTGCTGCACCACTTGGGCTCTGAGCCATGCAAATGTCATCATTGCGTGCCCTGTGTAAACGGCAGTGAGGCAAGATGGCACCTGTGGTGCATGGTAGGGCTCGGGAACATGTAGATGCTCTGCTCTCCCGAGCCCTACTTTTGGCCTCAGGCTGGTGCAAAGTGCCAGTCTGCACTGGGCCATACTTAGTATCCTCTAGTAGACACCTTTAGTGCATTCCTCAAAACTATAACATTGAAAAAACTCTAGTGAAGAATTTAAAGTATCTCACCAAACTACAGAACTGGTTATTACATAGGATGGAGCCATGACAATTAAAGCAGCATCAATCTGTAATCATTGTGTAGTGTAGGTGCACCCTAAATCTTATGGGACACGGTTGGTTGATACTGTAAACATGTGAGTTTAAAGAGAGTATGCAAATGTAATTTCCCTCCCTTCCAGTTTGAGATTTCAGATTTTTAGATGCAGTTTAAGTATATTGTTAGTGGGGAGTATTTTGGAGGCATGGACTAATTTTAGATATGTTTTGGAATTGCTTGCTCTTGTATTTGGACTTCGTCTGTTTCTGAAATCATAGGACCTCTGTGAATTCGAAGGCTTTCACAGCTGGCATCCATAGTTTTTTGTGGGTTTTTCGGGCTATGTGGCTGTGTTCGATAAGAGTTTTTTTCATGATGTTTTACCAGCATTTCTGTGTGGCATCTTCAGAGAATGCTGGCATGGAAGTGAGTAGAGCATATATACACTGTGTGACCTTGGGTTGGACCTCTGTTGTTCGTTTTGTATTATTCTGTTAAAAAATATAGTCTTAGAATCGTAAAATCATAGAGTTGGAAGAGACCAAAGGGCCATCCAATCCAACCCCATTCTGCCATGCAGGAACTCTCAGTCAAAGCATCTCCGACAGATGGCTATCCAGCCTCTGTTTAAAGACCTCCAAGGAGGGAGACTCCACCAAAATCTCAGAGGAAGGAGTGTGTTCCACTGTCGAACAGCCAAAGTTTTGTGTACTTCATATACTTCATTATTGAATATGGGAAGAGGCAACCACAATAGCCCTCAACTTAAAGCACAGGAGGGAACCAAGAATTAGGTTAAAAACACAGGAGATATCAAGAGTGTGTGGGATGCATCCAGAATGTATAAGAAAATTGAAGATATGATGATGATGACAACTAGCAGCTCCGCCACAGGTCTCTTTTCAGTTGTAATGACTCATAATGTCATGCTGTTTTACTTTAGAGGAAGAAACAATTAAGTTGCTTCTATGCTGCAAGGTATCCAAACCTATTGCTGAGTTGCCAGTACAGAATAAGATGTTTGTGTTGCTTCTAACAGATAGAAAGATGCAAGTGTACTCTTTGTCCTAATGTTTGTGTGTGTGTTTGTATGTTCCTTCAAGTTGCCTGTTCACTTTCGGCAGCCCTGGGAATGTCATAGGGTTTTCTTAGGCAAGGAATACTCAGAAGTGGTTTGCCAGTTCCCATGTTTACATGACATGAAAGAGATAAACTTCTTATTGGGTTCACCTGGGATCAGGAAACTGTCCCTTATCACTTGATTTGCCTTTCCTTTCCTTAACCTTATTGGCAGAAAGCCTGTAAAAAAACCCCATTTTCCTGTTATTGAAAGTTTTAAACTTTATATATGTGCGTCTTTTTAATATGCTATATTGAATTGGGCATTGTGTGTGTGTGTGTGTGTTTTAAATACTTTTAGTAATTTAGAATTGTTGTACAGTATATTTTTTAACCTGAATACATATTAAAGAGTTGAGCTTTTTGATAAGAAAGGTGGAGTAGAAATAAGGCAGCATGCTGCTGAGCTACTGTCATGAGAGAATTGCTTTAATGTTGTCCTTTTAACTAACTCTCAAGGCATGGGAATCCTCATCCCTGCAACCTCCCCTGCTCTTTTAAAGCTCTTGTTAGGCTCTTATTGTTGAAATAGTAACAGTAAAAAAAGAAGGAAAAAATCTTATTAGTTAAATCCATGATGAGAATTTTTGTTAAGTGAAACAATTCTGCTTTCTGTCTGAAGCTTCCCTCTGAAGCACCATTCAGGGCCTATGTGATGGTGAACCTTTTAGAGGCCGAGTGCCCAAATTGCAACCCAAAACCCACTTATTTATTGCAAAGTGCTGTGTCCCTCTGGCTTTCCAGTAACAAACTTTGGCAAACTCTGTGCTGGGGCGATGGCACATGTGCCCACAGAGAGGGCTCTGAGTGCCACCTCTGGCACGCGTGCCATAGGTTCTTCATCACTGGATTACAGCATAGTACAGCGCATCCATGTCAGATGCGGGCGCGCTTTACGCGGACTTGAGCTTATGCTCTCAAGCCGCGGGGAGCACGCGGGGCGGAAGGGGCGGTGCATCCCATTCAATTGAATGGGCGCGGGTAGCCATGGCGCCTGCGCGCCGCCACACTGCCGTGCACGAGCCCCATTGTTTCCAATGGGCCTTGAGCATAGGTGGAATTCGCCTTACGCGGAGGGGTCCGGAACAGATCCCCCGCGTAAGGAGAGGGCCAACTGTACTTATTACAGTATCAACATTTTCTGTGTTGGGAGGATGGGATTTCATAATAAGGTCCTGCTTATCCATGGATTCTGCATTCACAGATTTGACCATCCACAGCTTGAAAATTTCCCGCCCCCCAAAGATAATGTAAAAAGGAAACCTTTATTTTGCCATTTTACTATGCCACTGTATATAATGGGACTTGAGTATCTATGGATTTTGGTATCCATGTCTGTTTTTGTGTGTGGGAGCCCAAGCAGATACCAAGGGCCCACTGTATATTCCTCTAGAATAGAAGGCAATTAGAGGAAAGCTAAAGCCTCAATTCTCTTCTGATTGCTTTCCTATAAGAGTCACTAGCAATTGTGTCCTTAGCGCACAATGCATATTTCATAATGATTTATGCAGAATCATTATTCGGAACAATAATTACACTGCTAATCTTGAGAAGCTGGTAAAAAAATTAGTTCAGCACATATGTTTATCGAGGACAATGTGTTTGCCCTCAGGCTTATAGGAAAGGATCATA
Organism: Sceloporus undulatus; assembly: GCF_019175285.1. Lineage (NCBI taxonomy): Eukaryota > Metazoa > Chordata > Lepidosauria > Squamata > Phrynosomatidae > Sceloporus > Sceloporus undulatus. The sequence goes on from NC_056527.1 coordinate 142,124,628, forward strand.
CTGCTGTAGGGGCTTTCATTACTTTCCACTGTTGCCATCTCTGAAAACCTTTGTGACCAAATGTCTTCGAGTGTCAAAATATTTTGGTATGTTTGCATGAAGACAATAAAATTTTACTGGACAAACTAGCTACAGAAGTAAATCTTGAGAGACCGGAAGAATAATTAATTGTTATGAATACACATCAGCCTCCCCTAATCCTAGCTCTAGGATATAAATGACTGGACTTTGCTCCCCCCCCCAATCCCTTGTCTGTACTTCATTGAAATGACATGGGATTGGAACTTGAGTTATAAGCCTTGACATTAACCTGGTTCATCTGAATAAGATACAAAACCTAAGTAACTGATATGCTTTTTTGTTTTTCAAAATTGTATTTATAGTAACCTTTCCTGTGAAATCTCCTAAAATGGCATACAGCGTTTATGAGTAGAACCTAATAAATACAGAGAAAGAAGGAAGTATGGCGAATGAAGGAATGTTAAAATATGGATGGGAGAAATGGGACACAAGAAACAAGGAGAAAGAAGGACGTATGGAGGAAGAAGGAAACAAGGAATGTTAAAATATGGATGGGAGAAATGGGACACAAGAAATAAGGAGAAAGAAGGACGTATGGAGGAAGAAGGAAACAAGGAAAGTTAAAATACTGTATGGATGGGAGAAATGGGACACAGGACAACATTTTCTGCTAAATTACTGCAGGTTTCTAGATCTTTAAGTTGTGATTATTATTATTTTTGTTACAGGACATGATTATGAAATACATTTTTGACTCTAAAAGCAAACTGATAATGATATAATTGATTCATTCATTACTTCCTGATCTGATAACAAAGCAATGCTAGAAAATCTTAAATGCATACTGGTAAGATAAGAGCTAGCATGGCATAGTGGTTTGAGCATTGGATGGTGACACTGGAGACCAGGGTTTGAATCGTAATTGTTGTGATGTGTTTTGTAGGGGGGTTGAATTTTGTATTTTTGATCCCTTTGCTTTGTAATCTGCCTTGATTCCGCAAGAAAAAGGTGGAATATAAATAAACCATATTATTATGATTATTAACCCTGCTTGGCCATGTAAACTCATTGGGTGATCATTGGGCAAGTCAAACTCCCTCAGGCTCAGGGGATAGCAGTAATAAACCTCCTCTGAATCAATTTTGCCAAGAAAACCCCATGATAGGTTAAGGGTCTCCACAACAACAACAACAACAAAGACAGGATGGATTTATATCCATGTAAGACAGATAAGAAAGGTTCTGTTGGAATTAACTTGTACTTCTAGGCCAGATTACATTGGTCTACTTCTATGCCCAATGCTAGTGGAGTCTTCCTTTTCCACTCTCACTGCAGACTTCATTAGGCAAAAACCTGCTCAAGAACGCTTCCTAGGCTTCCAGGACAGCTTTTTAGAGTACCTAAAACATATTTTATATTTTATAAATTTGTATGTTGTGAGTCTGATTTTGCTGGGTCTCTGGACCGTAATAAAGAATTATTGTTGTTGGGATGTTTTTTATGAAACCACGGCTAAAGAGCTAGACCCGTCCCAAGAAATTCCGGGTGATTGGTCAATAATCCATGTCATGTTCCGGCATTTTGACTGTGCCGGTTTTCAAGCACCGCTTCATATCTGATAATAGTCAAATTGAAAACAATAATTTCAAACTTAAGGCAGTGACAAAGAGAAGAGATGTAGAGAACACCCAGAAGAACTCGCACATTGAGAAGCAGCCGCCACTGGTTTGTTTGTGAGCAGGGAAGGATGAAAAAGAGGAGAAGATTACTTATAGCTACTGGGTAAGTCTTGGCAAGCCTCTCCATGATGCCAAGCTTGCCTTTGTTAGCTAGAGCTACAGCGCTGTGTAAATCTACAGCACTATATAAATAAAGTATAATAATAATAATAATAATAATAATTGGATTGAAGCTTTAGGAGACGGGGAGGCTATGGTTGGAAGCTGTGGGTGGCAAGTGCACATTCTTTCTGCTGGGAGTGTGCCATCTGCCATTGAATTTTGTTTTACAATGTTGATGTATGTGCCTTTTCCTGTCATTCAGTCCCCCCCCAAACACCCCTAAATATCCTGATCCATACTCCTAAGGTTACATGTACACCAGGTTGGGAATCAATAATTTAACATAACTTTCACACTCAGGTACGAAAAGACGTTCATACCTGCTCTTTTTCTGTTATGTATCTGCCATTACATGGATGTTGCATTATAGGCATCTAAACAAAATCTCACACACAGAAAGATAATATGGATGAAATCCCAAGTAACAAATGAAGGCTACCAAGCAAATATTTAATTTTTTTTATTTCATTATATTTAATCATACCATTTCTATAGAACATACACAACAAATTCTGCCTGCCTGACAAATCTCTTGCAATGAATTGCCACTGAATCATTGCTTTAAAGGGTCTTTTGGGTAAATAGCTAATTAACATGATATACTTCTGATAGTCATTCAATCACTTCTCATTTTTTGGCCCTAATAGGCATGTAATATTTTTAAAGGACATGATAAAAGCACTAGAATGAATTGAATTCTACGGATAGGGAGAGGAAGTCGAGGGATAATTTAACAATGAATGTAATATTCAAAATTATTATTATTATTATTATTATTATTATTATTATTATTATTTGAGCACAATAATGGACTACATTAGTCTTTGGTCTGTTCTGGCATCTAGAATTCTGTTGGTGTCACAGGGAAGCTTATGTATCCCTATGCTAATGATTGCACTTTTTAGGATGTTGCACAAAGGTTGAATCCTCCTGTTTACGGTTGTGCAAGCAGAGCTCCATTGTACAAATGGTTGCGTTCTGCAAGGTGTGTACTTAGATTTGCATTTTGACCAGGGATCCACTGGATATTGTGAAATTGGAGCATTATGTGAATTGCACAACCAGTTACATGTTGGTGTGATTCAGCTTCCAGCCAGAATACTATATTCACAGTGTACCTATACTTACATATCTTTTGCATAATCCCCCTGCACACACACACACACACAGTTTACTAAGTCATACATGACTTTATTCTTGGGGTTTTCTCTTGTGGTGGAGTAACTGTTTTTATTGATTATGTTTAAAGGTTTTTTTAAAAAAAGAGAAAAGCATTTGCCAGAAAAACTACGAGATGGGAAGTCTTTCATTCAAATCTTAATATGGCTATGAGAAATGGCACACTCACAGAAAGAATACCGGAGTGACTACTGATGTTAACCTGAAACATCTTGTTCCTAATTCATTCTGCAGATGATGATGTTCCTATTGATTTTCCTATTTGCCCAATGCAATTCTTTTAAAATCCAGTGCTTGAAACTAATTTGTTATACCTGTTTACCTTGGTTTCCCCTGACTAATGAAAACAGCCTTAACTTGATTTCAGCAATGCTTTTTCCCTCTGTAAGGCTAATAGCATGGCCATTTCATTATTCCACTTTCTTTCTCTAGCAGCAGCATTATTGATATTAGTCATTGTTCTTTGAGCACTTTTTAATGAGTTCCAAGACATATTTTTTCACAGCTTAAACCATGGCTAACCATGACAGTTACCATTCTATGCATCATACTATTCTTTCATGTGAAATTGTTTAAGTACCCATGAACCATTTTATATCCTGTCTGTCTGTCTGTCTATCTATCTATCTATCTATCTATCTATCTATCTATCTATCTATTTTAAAAAAGTACCCTGAATTTCCTCTATAACATACAGTGCCAGGTCTTTGAAGTCCTTTTTAAAATTCTTGCTCAGGAAAACATTTCATTATCTACAGTGTAACTCCGGATAATTAGAAAGGTCATATTGAAATACATCTGCCTCTAGCACAAGACAGTGTGGCGGACTGCGGAGAAATTAATGCAACTGGCATCTTGATCTCAAACATTTGTGCAAACATATCTGCTCGCAGTGCTGGCATAATGTCATGCCTTGTGACATTGCGTTAATCATTGAACCCACGCTCCTTTGCCAACAGAGCAAAATTGACAAAGTCTTTCCCCCCAACCTACTAGAGAGATACCTTTGAATGTTGCTTGCATTGTTTGTGCCATGTATCATGTTCACCTGGCATAAACAGGAGAAGAATAATCATTTAGAACCAGTGTATTAACTTGTGCTCTGTCTGTGATCCTCTTCCCATTATAAACGCATGGAAACAACTGAGAGAGGCCCTATTTGAAAATGACTATGGTAAGTTCATTTGAAGTAGAAGATGAAAAAAACCCTAATTTGTACTAAGTTGTCTATTAGATAGTGAGTGGCCTTCCAAGTATCTCTGTAAACAGCTTTGCTGGTTTGGTACAGTTCATAGGAAGGAAAATTTGGAACTCTGCATTTGTGTCAATTTTGCACAGTATTTTTTATTGAGATTTTTCTACATATAGTAAAGTAGAACAACAACAAAACAACAAGTTTATTGATTAGTCATCTGACCGTGTCAAGAAATGCACAATACAGATTGCATAATACAAAATAGAAAATCTGAGTGTCAAAATACATACAAAAATAAAACTTTGATCACATCTAAAAGCTCATATAAAATTTAGGCAAGCGTTAAGAATTAAAACCAATACTAGCTAAAGAAAAAGCAAATATAATAAAATAGGGTGCAAAATAATTAGACTAAGAGAATGTATTGTTTTTATTTATTTATTTTTGCTATTTCTGCTTTGTTTTGTTTTGTTTTTAAAAATAAAAAAGCGCGTATACGGGATAAAACGCGGAAGGAAACGGAACCGACGGAGAACTCTTCTTCATTTGTTGTTACTGTTTGACAGCCGGCCTGGGATGTGCGGCGCAAGGCCACTCGGCCATAAGTAGAGACTGTGGTTCCTCCCCCCCCCCAAATCATGCTAAAATAAAAATTCCATAATTGATTTTCTTATTTTTTTCCATTTGTCCCCCCCCCCCCCCATTCCCCCTGTATTTTCTTTTTTTGTTGGTGGCCTTCACATCTCTAGCCACAAGTGATTGGATCTGTGGCAACTACACGACCCACCTTAGAAAGTGGGCAGCCGCCAGTTGATCCGACTACACTGCCAGCAGCCAGTTTATCCAGAGTGAGGTCTTGGTGCAGCTTTGGCTGTGTTAATGTGTCTCCTCCTTTTAGGGTCTTTAAGCAGGAGCTGGGAATGCCCATCTGGTTGGGATACTTTGTGATTTCCTGCATGGCGGAATGGGGTTGACATGGATGCCCTTGTTTTTTCTCCAACTCTAAGATTCTGTGATTCCAATATTCTGTGCCAGATTGCTGAAATCATAGAATCATAGAGTTGTAAGAGACCACAAGGGCTATCCAGTCCAACTCCCGCTGTGCAGGAAATCAACATCCAAAGCATCTCGGTTTAGCATCTTTGGGGCAAAACAGATGGGTGGAAAGGGTGACCCTGGGCCCCAATGTGCCTTGAGGCTGCCAAAAAAGGGAGCGGCAAAGATCCGCTTTTTTTCATCCAGGAAAAAGGAGGCTTTTCCTACCTGCCACAGCCCCACGGGGGTTCAAGCCACTCCAGTGCATATAAATGCCACACTACGCCTTGGAGCCGCACATGTCTGGGCTGCTGCCCCAACATCTGGCGGGCCAGCTTTAGGTGGCTTGGGAGTATGCAAGTCACTCCCTGAAAGCTTTACAGCTCCCACAAGCTTGGCCAGTCTCTGGGACCCTTGCGGTGATTTCCAAGTCCTCCTCTTTTCCAGGGAGGGAAACACCAGTCAAACTGGTCTCCAAACTGGTAGCCTCATGACTGCCACTCCTCCTCACTGAACCCATGAGAAGGGTGCCAGCTGACCATTACCATATCCAACCCTGCATTTGTGTGCACTTTTGTTCTTGTGGTCAAGTGGGTTAATACCTGATAAACACATTTCTAATCACAGAATTGAGAGAAATTAGATTCTGTTAAGGGGACATGCCCATTCCCAAAAGACATTGGAGAACTGGAGTGTGCCCAAAGGAGGGAGATTAAACTGGGTGAAGGTCTGGAAACCATGAAGCCCTATGAGGAGAGACTCAGGAGGCTGGGGATGTTTAGCCTGGAGAAGAGAAGGTTAAGAGGTGATTATGAGAGCCCTGTTCAAACATTTGAAGGGATGCCATATTGAGGAGGGAGTAAGAACAGGACTGGAACAATGGGATGCAAACTGCAGGAAAAGAGATTCCACCTCAACATTAGAAGAACGTCTTGAGAGGTAAGGGCTGTTCGACCTGGAACACACTCCTTCCTTGGAGATTTTGGTGGAAGTCTCCTTCTTTGGAGGTCTTTAACCAGAGCTGGATGGCCATCTGTCAGGGATGCTTGACTGAGATTTCCTGCATGGCAGAAAGGGGTTGGACAGGATAGCCCTTGGGTTCTCTCCAACTCTATGATTCTATGATTCTAAGTTACCAGCAACAAGAGGAAATGTAATTACATCTTGCATTTCTTTTCAAAGAATCACTGATTTATTGTTGGAGGATATCTCAATCTATAATGGAATTTAGTGATCTCCGAGAACGTCGGCCATAAAGACACGCAATGATTAGTATTAACTTCTTATGCACTTGCCTTATGACAGTCAAAAGGAGCAGGACTAGATGGAGCTGGAAGGACGTTTGAAAACTGTCTTTTCTACATGAGGAACGCACTCAGCCTAGGCTAGGAGAGATAATTAGTTGGCACAGGTAACTTTTGTACGCGTGAAATGGCTTTTCCTATTACGAACTATTATGAACCTCAATGTGGATTCCCCTAATTAAATCTACAGCGCATATAAATAAAGTTTATTAAAGTTAATATATAATAATAAACAAAACAACAGCAAAATAAAATAATAATATTATCCCATTCTTATATGAAACCAGCATGGGTAGTGGTTAAGTGTTGATTAGGAGTGTAGATACCCCTTTTCATATTCCTACTCAGCCGTCGAACCCTTGTTGGGCAACCTTGGCTAGCCACTATCTCTCAGATTAATGTAGCTCACAGTTTTGTCATCGACTATGGCAATTGATGTGCACCACCAGTAGCGCCTTGTAGGGGAAACAACATACAGTCGGCCCTTCTTACAGGGATTTTTTTATACACAGATTCAACCATCCATGATTTGAAAATGTTCAAAAAAGTATAAAATTTCAAATATTACCTTGATTTTCCATTTTTTATAAGGGACACCATTTTGCTATGTTATTATATTTAATGGGACTTGAGCATCCATGGATTTTGTTATCCACGGGGATCTTGCAACCAAACCCCAGCGGATAACACGGGTCCACTGTATTAAATACTTATAATTCAACTGTTTTGACTGCCCTTAAACTCTCTTCTTCTAAAGTTAAATGGTAACATGTTTTTAATAATCTTTTAAAGTTATTCTCCTTTAAAAAAATGTTTGAACTGCCTCAGTCCAAGTTTATATGTATAATACCATAAGATCCTTGGATTGAACAGAGAAAGACGTGCATTTTTAAAGAAGTGTAAATAGATGTAAAAGAAGGTAGCTAGTGTGATTTAACTTTATTAGCATATTTATTTATATTTAACTGTTTAGTTTAAGATGTTGCTTCAAAATGTTTATTTAGTGTTTTAAAGCCTCCCAAAAGCTTATTCATTTAACAGTTGCAATTATAAAATGAACAGATAACTTAACAAGTCAAAACCAACCCAAAGTAGTTCTTTAGGTTAATTCTCGAACCAAAATTAATTACAGTTAACACAATAGTTTTAATTGGCTTCGTGTACGCTTTGGGTTGCATAATATCATCTAGTTTCTTCGTAGAGAAAATAATCACCAAAGCATTAACTTACAAATCGCAAGAGACAAATGCCAGAAGGACTTGTTACTGTGGTCATAATCCAATTACTTATATCAACAAATTTTGACCATAGGCTAATTTGGACTTGCTTGACAATTCAGCATGCGAGTTCAGTAGAACCAATTGCTTCTCGTTTAATGCCCTATTAATGCCCATTCATGACACAGCCAATGTTAAACAAATGGATGCAGTAGGGACGACAGGGTGAGTACATATTGATTTGGGATATATATATATATATATAATTTAACCAACACCACACCACCCCCATTTGATATGAGAACATTTAACCATGAAGAGCGTCTACATCCATAAATCTGCTTCATTTTTTTTAAACATAATCTATATCTTTAATATACCCCCAATGCTCTCCTTCCAGGAGCCATTCCCATCCTTATATTCCACCCAAAGTCAGCTCCCTCTCTGAAGGTAATTTCCATCTTCTTTTTCTCGTTCTTTCAATAGTTTTTTTCCATATCTCAACAAGTCATTCTTTTCCATAGTCCTTTTTCACTTTGAATTTACAAAAATTTGTCATTAAACGCTGATTTCCATACTCTTTATACCATCCTCTGATTCACATTCATTTTTTTTCCAATTCTTGCTATAAGAACCCACTGCTGTAAGCAAATTGTTTACCAAATCTTTTCCTCTTTTTCCTCCCGTCCTCAGCATTAAAAATGACAACAAACTATATTGGTTTTCTATCTGTTTTTATATTCATAATATTCTATTTATATATTACTTTTTCCCAAAATTTTTGCACATATTTACATTGCCAGCACATAAAAAATAATAATAATAATATAATAATAATAATAAAATAATTATTGTATACTGTTTTTCCATAGAACAAAAATGGTTACAGACTATAAAACGATTAAAAACATCTCATAAAAATAATAAAAACAAGTAATACAATTATACAAATACAATCATTCTTAGGGTAAGGCAGAGAATCGATGGCATCAGAGCACTCAACTTCATCTTGGGGGGGAAGGCTGACAAAAGAGAAAGGTTTTAAGCCTCTTTTTAAATGTTTCTAGAGGGTCATGAGACGGAGCCCTCGGGAAGACTATTCCAAATCTGCGGGGCCCCACTGAAAAGGCCATCTGGATGTGGAGACATATTTGGAGGAGGGGAGTTTCCAACAGATTCTCCTGGATGTCTGAGTGTGCGGGCAGATTATATGGGGAGCCCCATGTAGCCCCATGTAGAGCGTGTTACAGAAATCTAAGCGAGAGGTTACCAGAGCATTACCACAGTTTCAAGGTCCTTTGGCCCAGGTAGGGTTGCAGGGTTGGATCAACCGAAGTTGAAGCAAGCACTTCTGACCGTCACACTACGTGATGAGTCAACTGCAGGGACGAGTCCAGAAGTACTCCTAAACTGCAAACTTCCCTTCAGGGAAGTGGACCCCATTCAGGACAGGTGGATAAATTCCTTCCCCGGACCTGGGGAACCTATCACCAGTACTTCCGTTTTGTCTGGATTCAGGCTGTTTGTTTTCCCTCATCCAGCCCATTACCGACTCCAGGCAGGCATTCAGAGGAGAGACGCCATCCTATGGACCTTATTGCACTCACAATTTTCAACGTTTTGGGGATGGAAGGAGACACTCGTGTGTGCGCGCGTCCTGCAAAAAACGGAGTTTTTCGCACACGAAGACGTCCTCCAAGAGGCCCCATTCCACCCCCCGGCACGCACCTGTCGCATCCAGTCCTGACGGGCGTGATTTTGCTGACGGATTACCTTCCATCGGCAAAAAAGGCACCTGTCAGGACTGGACGTGACGGGTGCACGCGGGGGGGGGGGGGGCGGAATGGGGCCTCTTGGAGGAGTCTTCATGTGCAATAAACTCCGTTTTTTGCAGGACGCGCACGCACACGAGCATCCTCCTTCGCCCCAAAACGTTGAAAATTGTGAGTGCGATAAGGACCTTAGTCACTGCATCAGTTGTATGCATGCATGACCCTACTTCTTGACAACCTTCCAACAATTTGTTGATTATTCTTGTCAATATATCCTCACTAAAAACCATTTCCAAACCATATTTCAAGCTCTGAGTTAGATATCTGTGCTCTGTGGGAAGACAAAAATGAAAATCCTGGTTAGGGTTCTCATTATTGTTTGTCCTAAAGAGTCTTTCTAAGAGAATTGTATTCCGGCTTTTTATTGCTGTTATTATTGGAGCTTATCACACGGGAGGAATTTCTCTTAATTTCGAATGAAAAGAAAGTGGGGCCAGAACGCATTCATGTGAATTCGGTAGTTCAACGAATTTACATGAATTCGAACTGCGTTTGAACTGCCTGAAAATAGCTTGCCATTGCCCAAAATTGTGTGTGATCACTTCTCACGCAATAATGTGAAACCCCATGGTTGCGTTCGGACTGACTTCCAATTGCCCAAAATTGCGTGGGGTAGTCTATCACGCAATAACATGAAACTCCATGATTGCGTTCGATTGCCATTGGATTATACTTCCCATTTCCCTTGTCTGATAATGTCCATTGTCAGGAGAGAGGGTTAATATATGTTCATTTTAATTGTAAACCACCTGGGTATTTGGGTAGACGGGAAGAATAGAAATGTGTTAACTAACTTTCCGATTCCTTTTTCTTATATAAAGGTGTCATTGCTCTTTATTTAAAGCTAATTAAACCTGGTCTTGGCAGGTTAATGGACAAAAGCAGAATATTTGAACATGTCAAGATAGACAAAGCCAAGGAAGCTGTCTTTCTCTTAGCGGCTGACACTTGATCATTCAGCTCTAAAAAGCCTGGAGCTTTCTACTACACTGTTTTCAGGGATGTAGCCAAGGGGGGGGGGGTTTCTTGGGGTCCGGATCTCCCCTTCCGTTAGAAAAATGAATGGTGCATGCTGCTGCGCCGCCGCATCCAAGCCCTAATATAATGGTGGCACTTAGTCTGGACACCCCCCTTCCTAAAATCCTGGCTACGTCCCTGCTGTTTTGGATTAAAATAGGTAAATTACAGATGGATTTTTTAGTGTCATTGGCTCCAATTTCCTTTTTTGGTCAAATTAAATGCTACTTTTTCTCATTAGAAGATAGTAGGGAGGCTGCTATAAGCTTTTGTTATAAATCAATAGTTCTTAATTTTGTCAAGTTCTATAACATCCTCTGCGAAAATGATGAAAGCTATAGACTTCCTCCCTTCTTAACACTCAATATTTTGCATGCATAATAATTTATTGCATTAGAAATTGATTTGCTTTACGTAGGCAAGTCTGGAATGAAAAAAAAATTTGCAGTCAACTGTGGAAAAGGTAAAATTTTACCTTCAAATTAAGCATTACTCACAGGAAAAGGTGTGAGTAACAGGAAAGAAATAAAAGAAAATGATGTCTGCACATGTTGAAATATATCCAGGCTCCTCTGGATCCACTGTTTTAAGCTTTGAAATCATTTAAGAGCCCTTGTTTCAAATTTAATTCCTAAATATTTTACATAGGAGGAGACAAGGAATAGTTCCTGTGTTTGCACAGCCATTCTCTACAAATCTGCTCTAGATGGCTGGCAAGCCCTTTGTAGGAGAGGGCTGTTGTTGTTGTTCTTGTTGTTTTGGGACTACTGGAAGCTGTAGTGGTTTCTGCAAAGGAAGAAAGTATTGATGCAGTGGGTTTTGTATAAAGATAATGGTTAGATCTGTGTCCAGTTCTGGGCACCACAATTAAAAAAGGATGTGGAGAAACTGGAGCGTGTCCAAAGGAGGATGACTAAAATGGTGAAGGGTCTGGAAACCATAAAGCCCTATGAAGAACAACTAAGGGAGCTGGGGATGTTTAGCCTGGAGAAGAGAAGGTTAAGAGGTGATATGAAAGCCCTGTTTAAATATTTGAAGGGAGGTCATATTGAAGAGGGAGCAAGCTTGTTTTCTGCTTCTCCAGAGACTGGGACCCAGAGCAATGGATGCAAGCTCCAGGGAAAGAGATTCCACCTCAACATTAGGACAGTAAGGGCTGTTTGACAGTGGAACACACTTCTTCCTCAGAGTGCAGTGGAGTCTCCTTCTTCGGAGGTCTTTAAACAGATGCTGGATGGCCATCTGTCAAGGATGCTTTGATTCAGAATTCCTGCATGACAGAATGGGTTTGGACTGGATGGCTTTTTGGTCTCTTCCAACTCTAGGATTCTATGATTCTATGAATATTTTAAGGCTTTGATGTCTTGGCCTTTGAGGAGTGATTAGATAATATAAAACCCTCTTATGTGTGGGTTTTTTTTTGTTAAAACTGTAACCATTTTTTCATATATCTGGTTTTTAGTAATTGGTGGAGGTGGAGGTGGTGGTGTTATATAGCTTATATTCATTGTCTTGTACATCTTAGAGGGGGGAAAACATGTAATGTTTAGGACTAGACACTCTTGAGATATTGAATCCAACCCACACAGTATTCAGCCTTCATCTTGAAGCGCATGAGTCACTGCTATTTCATTCTTCCAACAGTAGTATAGTAGTTGGTCAATGAATTTTGTGTTGTTTTCATGGCCATTCTCAAGGTATTAACATTTGGAGGAATTTGTTGTAGCATCCTGACAGTAGAATGTTTTGATGATGTAAATGGTATACACAAGAAACTAGTGGCACAAAGTTCATCTGTATGTGCATACATGTGTGGTATGTTAGTCATCTTTAAAAAGAAGCAAGTCTGTGACTAAAACTGTTTTGTTGCAATGTATGTCAGTGAATACTAGAAGCTGTGACTAATACTCTTTAATTATTTGAATCTTGAGTTTTGTAGTCTTAAAGTTCAACTCTTATGAATACAAATTAATGGGAACACTCTAGATAAAGTAGCACTTTAAGATACCCGAGCATCAGCTGAATATTTAAGAGGGCTAAAGTGGCCACACAGTTTTTAAATAAGCAGTTCTCTGTTGACAGAAGCAGCAAAGGCAGCACAAACAAATGAGTGAAGTGAGCAAAATCCATTAATTTTACAAGGATGAAAAAACTGAAAACTGAAACTCTGTGTCTTGTTACCAGCAGCGAAATACAGCAATGAAAGGAAAATAGTTCAATTTTAAAAGTACCGAAATACAGTATCAAACTCTTTTGGAATAACAAGTACTGTCTCCCCCCAGAAGTCATGTGTTTAATTTTTCTTTCTGTCGTTTCAGTCTGAAGTGCTGAAAGGACAACATAATACAGTGGACATATCATTAGTGAAAGATCTTCAAAGTGGTCACGATCCAAAGAAAATGAAAAAGCTATAGGGAGCAAACATGGCTTTTTGTCTCTTTTAACCTCAAAAATGGGAGTCAGGCAGACTGATTGTATTATAAAAAGAGAAATTCAAGTTTGCACTGTTATTAACAGAAAATGGTTTTGTGATTTAAACTTTCAGTTCACTGTCCTGCATAGAATCATAGATTCATAGAGTTGGAGGAGATCACAAGGGCCCTGATCCAGTCCAAGCCCGTTCAGCCATGCAGGAACTCTCAATGAAAGCATCCCCGACAGATGGCCATCCAGCCTCTGCTTAAAGACCTCCAAGGAAGAAGACTCCACTACTATATGAAGAAGGAAAGTGTTCAACTGTCAAACAGCCCTCACTGTCAGGAAGTTCCTCCTAATGTTGAGCTGGAATCTCTTTTCCTATATCTCTTTTCCTATATAAATAAAATTTTATTATTTTATTATTTTAATTTTATTAAAATTATTTATAAAATTTTATAAAATTATTTATAAAATTTTATAAAATTATTTATAAAATTATTTATAAAAATTTATTATTAAATTTTATTATATATTTTTATTTTATTTTTATTATAATTTTATTATATATTTATTATTAAAATTTTATTATTATTATTATCTTGCATCCATTGCTCCATTGGGTCCTGTTCTCTGGAGCAGCAGAAAGCAAACTTGCTCCCTCCTCAATATGACATCCCTTCAAGTATTTAAACAGGGCTATCATATCACCTCTTAACCCTCTCTTCTCCAGGCTAAGCATCCCCCGCTCCCTAAGTCTCTCCTCATAGGGTTTCATGGTTTCCAGACCCTTCACCATTTTAGTTGCCCTTCTTTGGTCACACTCCAGTTTCTCAATGTCCTTTTTGAATTGTGGTCCCCAGAATGGGGACAATATTATTCCAGGTGAGGCCTGACCAAAGCAGAATAGAGCAGGACTATTACTTCCTTATACTTCTATTGATGCAGCTAGGGATGCCATATCCCACCTGGGAGTGGGACTTTCCCGGTTTGGGGCGGGTCTGCATGGTCCCGCCCCGGTTTGACCGCGCCCCGGGACCCCCCCTGCGACGGATGCCAGGCAGGGAAAGGAGCCTCGCATGAGCGAGGCCCGTTTCCTGCTTGGCCTCTTCTGCCGAGAGAGGCGGCCTGGCTCTGGTCCCTCTTTCCTGGCCTCTGTGAAGGCCAAGCCTCCACAGAGGCCGGGGAAGGGAGGGGGGCCGCCCACGATCGCCGCGATCGCGGGCACTCTCCTCCCTCTTTCCAGGCCTCTGTGAAGGCCAAGCCTCCACAGAGGCCGAGGAAGGAATCCTCACTGAGCGGAGGGATTCTTTTCCCCTTGGGCTCCGTTGGCAAAAACGGAGCCCAAGGGGAAAAGAATGCCTCCCTGGGGGTGGATTCCTTCTCTGCTTGGGCTCCGTGAACGGAGCCCAAGCGGAGAAGGAATCCTCCCCTCAGCGAGGCTCTTTTTCAAATGTAGGACCCCCCCAAAAGGTCCTACATTTGAAAATTTTGTCCTACATTTGTCCTGGTTTGGAGGTCCTGGCTAATGGCAACCCTAGATGCAGCCTTAAATCGCATTGACCTTTTTAGCTGCCACACTGTTGACCCATGTTCAATTTGTGGTCTACTTGTACTCCTAGTTCCCTTTCACACATAGTTTCATTTAGCCAGGTGTCCCCCATCCTATATCTGTGCATTTGTGTGTGTGTGTGTGTGTGTGTGTGTGTGCCTTCACATCATCTGTCAACTTAGTGGTGACTCCATGAATTTCATAGGGTTTTCTTAGGCAGGGCATACTGACAGGTGGTTTGCTAGTTCCTTCCTCTGAAGGATGGTATTCATTGGTGCCTTCCCATCCAGGTACTAACCAGGATTAACCCTACTTAGCTTCCAGAATCAGATAGGATCTTTATATATCCCACATTAAATCTCAAGTTCTTGTTAAGAAGGGCAGTTAGGAATTGAAAATTATGATCACCTTGTATTTTACTAACAGATGAAATGGCCATTGAAAAAGTATTTGTACTCTGCTTATTTCTTTGATGATATCATAACATTGAGATTCAGAGTTGTTATAATGACTCATCGTTGTCTTGGCTTGTGCTCTCTGTTCTATATTAACTAATGAAATAATTGGCTCAAATAAATTAATATATGAGAAATCGCTACTAAAATAAGACTGTGCCAGTTCTATAGCATAAGTTGCTCTCATTTATTCAGCTACTAGTGTGACAGTGTTGGAACCGAAAAGTTTACAGATGTGTTTTTCATCCTAATAACGGAAAATGAATAAAAAGCTTAGTCTAACCTAAACTGTGGAAGAACCGAGTTTCAAAGAAACTGTAGCAATAGACTCTCCTATGAATTCTTAGCAGTAAAAAAAAAATGATCTTTAGAGTCTCCATTGTAAAGCTACATAGAAAGCCACTATGTTCTTCTGATCTTCTAAAAATGCTCCTCATGACATAATACATAATACGATTTTTACTTTATGTCTCTTTTGAATAAAATGTATTGCTTTGAGGAAGCTTTTTTTTTTGTAGCAAGTATTAGTGTGATTAGTTTTTGGTGGGTTTTTTAGGTTATGTGGCCATGTACTCAAAGAGAGATGCCATTCTCTGAAGATGCCAGCCACAGATGCTGGCGAAACGTCAGGAATAAACTCTTCTAGAACATGGACACATAGTCCCAAAAAACCCACAAAAAACTATTGATGCTGGCCATGAAAGCCTTTGACTTCACAATGGTAGTGTGATTGTTGCACCTTAGAAAATGAATATGCTATTTTCTGCATTACAATGGTTTAAAAGTTTTTTTCTGTTGGGGAACCTTCTCTGCATATAGGTTTATTGAGGGCCACCTGCATCCTAGAAGGAGGTTTCTGCTGAAATTAAACTGTAATGTATCTGCTGGTTACAGGTCAAATCTTCTGGTCTCACTGTTACTTCAATACATGGTTCTGGAGAAGCTTTCCTTTCCCAAGTTGGTTTTATTTATGACTCACGATGTCACTGCAGAGTACCAGAGATTTCTGGTGGAGAGTTTGAAAATGACTGTTCCTGAGCATATTTAGTTCTTGGTCTTCTAGGTATAACAATAATAATTGGTCCCTCTCACCATTTCATTGGGTTCTACTTTAGTAACTTATGGTCCGACCTGTTTTGTTTATTTACATTGTGTAACACACGCATTTATAAATTGAATGCTACTAACCGGAAAAGAGTTCTTTGCTGTGGGTTTAAGGATTAAATAAAGGCAAGCTTACGACATTTACAAAAGAAAAAACAAAGAAGAACAAATTTGTAAAGAGCAAGCTGTAGGAGGGCATTGAGGATATATTAAAAGAATGTTTGTAATGACTTGAACAACTCCAAATTTGTAATTCCTATGCATTCTTTTTCTCTTTAGGATGATGAAGTCCTCTCTACATTCAGAAGAGGATGATTTTGTGCCAGAGCTTCAGAGGAGCATTCATCCCCGCGAAAGACCAGATTGGGAAGAGACTCTTAGTGCAATGGTAAAGCAGGACTTTTGTTGTGTTGCCAATAGTCCTTAAAATGTTGTTCTCTGGCATAGAGAGATTGGTTTACCCTTTTTATTGTTATGTTCAAACCATAGCAAGATTTCCTGTACAAGCCTGAGAATTGTGGAAAGCATTCCAATCTTTAGATGTGTGTTCAAGTAGAGAGGAGAAGGAGATGATGATGATGATGATGATGATGATGATGATGATGATGATGATGATTCCTGGTTATTCTGTCCCACTAATACATGCCTGAAGCATTGCTAGTGATCATTTAAATGCTCCATCATGTCGCAGTGATTTTCAGTTTGCATTAACCTCTCATTCAGCTAGCATCCATAACATGCACGATTTCCCTCCCTCCCATTGGTGAATGGTCTTAGAAAGATACCTTATATAAACAAATCACTGTAGTATAATATTATTTTATACTATTATAACATTACATTTTATTAAACTAGACTGTTTCTCTCCAGATTTGTTAGATTACAAGTCTCAACATGGCATGGGATTTGGGGAGTTATAGTTAAACACCTGGAATATGGCTTGGGATAATGAAGATGTAGTCCAGCATATAGAAAGGGTACTACTTTGTTGAAGGTTCCTTTGGATCCTGCGGAAAATACCAGACTTAGTTCTTGATATGCTAAGGGATTCATTTGGTGTTTGGAGGAGGAAGAGTTGGGAATCATGTTCAAGTCACAATTTATCAGAAAGATGGCATGTTATAAACTGGAAGTAGGGGATATGCCCAAGGAGACCTATACTCTGAACCAGTAAGCAGGTTAATTCTCATTCTTATATTTTTTTTATCTGTCTTTAAATTGATGTTTGCAGTCAAGGGGGTGCTCCTAGATCCATCGCTTCACATGACAAACCAGGTGAATGCAACAGTCAGGAGCGCCTGTTATCAGCTTTGTCTGATATGGCAGCTGCGCCCTTTCCTGGAAGTAAGGGACCTTGAGACTGTAGTATATGTGCTGGTAACCCCATGACTCAATTTCTGTAATGTGCTCTACATGGGGCTACCCTTGTGCCTAGTCCGGATACTCCAGCTAGTACAAAACATGGCAGCCAGGTTAGTTACCAGAAATTCCAGGAGTGACCGGATAACACAGATCCTAAAGTTACTCCACTGACTGCCTATTAGCTTCTGGGCACAGTATAAGGTGTTGGTTATTACCTTCAAAGCCCTATATGGCTTGGGTCCAGCCTATCTAAGGGATTGCCTACTTCCGTATAATCCACTCCGCACTCTCAGGTCCTCTGGGAGGAATTTATTGCAGCCAAAAAATACCAGACTGGCTGCAACCTCCCAGAGGACATTCTCCGTGACCGTTCCTAGATTGTGGAATGACTTGTCAGAAGAGATCCGTCAAATCACCAACCTGAATAGCTTCAAAAAAGCTATTAAGACGGATCTCTTCCGGCAGGCCTTTCCGGAATAGTTTCCACCCAGCATGAAAGAACCCCGTTATATGCTGCTGTTTTATATTATGCTACTCTCGCCTGTTGTTATTGGTTTTAATAGTTTATTTAAAGAAGTGATTTTAATAGTAATATGTTTCATTCTTTTTTTAGGGGGGGTTATGATATATTGTATTGTGAATGGGATGTTTTTATACTGTAAACCACTCTGATTGCCTTATGGTAGAAGAGCGGGATATAAATAAAAGCTTTATCTATTTTATTTATGTCTGTGCTTTTGAGAAATGTGTTTCAGTCTAGGTACTGTTATCTGTGTCAATGCTTGCTACAGAGTGACATCAGCTTTCATTGAGGCTTCCTGCAGTAATAAATTGGGTGTTCTTATAGTGGGGAAATTCCTAGAGCTATTACTTTGTTCTCTTAAATGAAGATAGGTGTTCTGGTATCCTTGACAAGATCAAGCACAATTAAATCAAAGGTTTGAGCTAAATACATTTTAGATGGGTTTCTGTGAAAAGTATCCTTCATTTCACAGGAAAATTGTAGAGGGATATATAGTAATATGACATTCTACTTACATATTTCTACTGTGATTTACTAAAGTCATGATCTGGAATGAAGAACACGTTTGATATGGAAAGTGACAGTTGTTTTATTTTTCATTTACACACCAGTTCTACTCCAACGGTACAAAAAACTAACATTGGCAGGATACAGATGGCCCCAAAAGGGCGGCCTGCCGGCGCCTTGCTTTGCTCCGCGAGGAAGCAGCAGTGGACAAACCGCACGGCTCCCTCGCGGAACAAAAAGAACCCACAAAAAGTGGGTTCTTTTCCTGGCGCACTTGTTACATCACAAGTATTCATCCGTCGCGTCAAAATGGTGGCGCTCGTGTGTACAGGGCACCGCCATTTTGATACCCTCGTCACGTGCTAGGGGTGAGGCACGTATGGGCGGTGTGCCCTTGGCCAACCTCTAGCATGCGATGAGGGCGCACTATAGGCCGGACTGTATAGTGCCATTTTCTGTAGAATATGGGTCCTGTAAATGCTGATTATGATTAACAGACTCCTGTTAAGTGGTAAATGATAGGATTCGTTAGATGCAAATGAATGAAAGTTTTGCTGGTTTGCAAATAAATTATACAAAAAAGATCAGAAACATAAAACAGGGCAAATTACTTTAATCACTACAAACTGTGTGCTTTGAAGTAGAGGCCTTTACTTTCTGTTTACTGCCTTCAATTTGCTTAATGTATTTTCCCCCCTCATTGGGTCATGAATTGAATTTATTTATTTATTGTTCAACTTTGTTGACTCATGTACAACTTATGAGCAACAATAATCCCAAAGCCTTTATCGCATATAATGCTGCTTAAAGCAGTATAAATGTACATATGTTGCTGTTGCAATTCCTCTGCACACCTGTATTAACCAGTTGTATAACTGGTTTGTTGACTTCTATTTATGTTTTCTTATTAAAGATTATTGTATTCTTTTTATAACCACAATAGCCTGGCTTGTAGGCATCTTTTTATAACATAATTATTTTCATTTGTAAGACAAATTACATGACATTGTTCCTTGCAAACAGAAAACAGATCTTGACATATGTGTTTCAAGTGTACTAAATGGTCTAAAGAATATTTGTCTTTGTTATATGAACTTAGGTGGGTCATTCTAATGGGAATGTATGTTAAAATAGGACTTGCTCCTTTTTATAGTATGTGAAATTGGCTGTTTAGCTCTAAATTATTCATAGCTCAGAGTCTTAGGAATTCATTTCTTAATGCACACAGTCTTGTATTTAATTCTCATAAGCTGCTTCTATCCCATTTACACAGAAATTACCTTCGGTTTATCAGTCTAAAATTTGGCTAATTTGTATATAGGTAAGAGAAAAGCAAAAGATATAGAGGCAGAAATATCCTTTTGGTGTAAAAGTGAGAGACTTTATATGTGCCCATGGGGGGATACTTGAGGATATTGAAATTTTTGGTTGGCTCCTGCTCTAGTGAAGAAGGTATATAGCTGGTAGGAGAAGCTTGTATAATAGCTTCGAACGCTTGCAACAAGTATATTGTGCATTTTGGTTAGCCAATAACGGTATTACTGATGGATTTTTGTTTGTGTTTGTTAAATGGCCAACAGCTGCCCCTGCATAGTGTGTGTGTGTGTGCGTGTTTGTTTGTTTGTCTTCAAGTCGATTCTGACTTATGGGAACCCTAAGGTGAACCTATCCCAGGGTTTTCTTGGCAGGTTTTTCAGAGTGGTTTGTCATTGTCATCCTCTGAGGTTGAAAGAGTGTGACTTGCTGAAGGTCACCCAATGGGTTTTCATGGCAAGGATTTGGACCCTGGTCATCCAGTGTCCTATTCCAACACTCAAACCACTACATTTTGACATTTTGGACATTTGGAAATCAGCTTTCAGGGCCTGAGCATATTGGCTATCTCTGAATTTCTAGAATTGTATTAGTTGTATCTTTAGCAAACTGTACTGAAGATCAGACTTATTCCTCCAAGCATTCTATTGCTTTAATCGTTTAAAGATGAACTTCTGGTTTTTCCTCCTTGACCTTTACAAGTGCTTACTACTTGTACGGGAGACCGCCAATGGATACCAGGTGCTGTAGGCTTAGAGGAAGGGGTTAGTAAAACCATCTCTGAGTATTGCTTACCTAAGAAAGGTCTATGAAATTGAAGTCAACAGGTGACATGAAGGCACATAAGCACACGTGTGATAATAGTATAAATGTAACATTTTGCCATTTGGCTTTAGTTTTCCTTTTTAATGGAAATTTTCCCCTTCACATGTACTTGGTAAATGAGGATTGCATTTCCTATATATGACAATGGTTTTGAAGCCCATGCAAGCTTATCATGTAATAGATTTATTAGTAGTTAAGGTGTCACAGAGAAAAACATGACTGCCCCTTTGAAACTATTCCAGTTTGCTGAACAGCAACAGGAAGAATTAGAAACTGACCATCTTTGCGAAATGGAGAGGTATTGCCATTTAAAACAAGCAGGGGTTATGAAGCGTAAGAAATGTTGTGTTAAACACATGCACACACGCACACATGCACAGACCAAGGACTCATGTATGATAATTAAGACCTAGCTTCTGCAGCTGTCAAATTTTGCCTTCACTAGTCTTTCTAAAAATAAAATTATGTTTGCAGAGGGCTTTTATTTTCCTCCCAAATGAGACTTGTCATTGACGTCTTCTGACAGCTTGCGCAAAGCTGGTGTTTAACTAAAAATAATTTATAAAAATCTTAAACTTAATGCCTCATTGTTATTCAAGTGAACTGGGGAAGGATTTGAGCTTCCTGGCTAATAGTGCATTCTCTTGACCTGCCTCCTTCAAGATCAGCTTGTACAGCAAATGTATGTGAGAAGTCATGCTTTTCACAGTGCTCAAATCAGTATTGATATGGTATAATTAATTGGTTACAAGAGCTTTTAGCATTCTTCCTTTTTGTTCAGGCCTGCCTTGAGTCAAAGTCTTGGCCAGCTTTTAAAATAGCTCAGGGATGTCCTCACTCTGTAGAGCGGAATCTCTTGACTTAAAAACAACACAAAAGTGTTGCAGAAGTATAAGTAATAGCATGTGTACTAATATGAGCTCTGTTCCGGAGCCACAACAAGCAATACAAATCTAGATTCTTGATAACTGTGTTTGAGGAGGCTAGGTAAAATACTGAAAAGACGTTCTTCCATATGTGTGGCTAAGGAGATAAAAGAAGGAGCATCTGTCATTCTTGTCTATGTCATGCAGCATGTCATTCTTACAAACAATTTGTTCTTGTTTCTAAGAATTTTTACATCAGTGGTTCCCAACCTTTGGGTCGGGACCCCTTTGGAGATCGAACTACCCTTTCACAGGGGTCACCTAAGACCATTGGAAAACCCATATTTGCATGTGGCAATGAAAATAATTTTATGGTTGGGGGTCAACACAACATGATGAACTATATTACGGGGTCACAGCATTAGGAAGGTTGCAAACCACTGTTTTACATCATGCTGTGTTTGTTTAAGATATTGGTTAACTATGAAAGATCAAATTTAGAGCATACCCTAACTCACACCAGATGTGATAATCTAATAATAACATATGAATTTAAAATATGGAGCTGTACACATTTACAGTCAGCTCTTCTTATACACGAATTTCTAATACATGGATTCAAGCATACACAGTTTGAAAATGTTTCAAAAAAGTATAAATTTTCAAATATCAAACCTTGATTTTCCATTTTTTAAATAAGGGACACCATTTTGTTTTGTCATTATATTTAATGGGACTTGAGCATCCGTGGATTTTGTTATCCATGGGGGATCTTGGAACCAAACCCCAGCGGATAACAAGGGTCCACTGTATGTATTTTTGGGATAAAAATAGGATTGGTTTCCAATAAGGACTGAAGCGATAAGACACTTGGATTTCGGCTTCGTCTTGGATTAATTTTAAATTGACTTCTTGAAGGCATGCTACCTCAGTTCCCTGCCTTTACAGGGCTCTTTATATGTTTGGACCTGCAATAATAAAAGTGTGCTTGGCATCTGAAACTCATAATAGCCAAGGGATAGGAGTTGTTGATTAATAAAGATTTGCTCATATGCTATTACAGGTTTCTCAAGGTGTTTTGCTCATTTAAGTTTGGAGTCTCCTGAGAACAGCAATTGATATGCTTGTACTTCATAATAATACAGCGAGACTATAAATATGTCTGTACATAAAACACAATGCCACTTACATGTGGTCCACTTTCTCTCTGACCATCAAGCTCCTTCCCTTTCCTTTATGAAAGCATAGTTACTTCTTTTCATGAACAGTGGTGCTCTCACCATACTTGTTCTACTACTTCTATTTTCTCTTTATCTGTCCTATATCTGTGGTCAGTCCCAATAAGTGTTCCCTTCCCATCTTCTTGTTTTGTTTGACAGATATGCTACATATGCATATCACCATAAGAAAATAGTAACTCCAGTACTAGTTTAATGCTGTGTTGTTCTTAACCCATTTTGACTGCAAATTGACCATTCTCTATTATGCTATTTGATTCTCTTTTGAACTTCTGATATCTGGACATCAAATGTTGTTCCATCCTGAGAAGAATAATCAAAAGGAATATAGGACCCATTATTTTTTTTTTTGTAGGCACCTCTACTAAATTTGCCATTACCTGCAGCTCTCTCTATTTTTAAACAAGGCAAAACTTTCAAATACAACCCATGGATTTGGAATGATGCTCATCCTGCTTTATTCTGGCTGGCTTCATCTTAGTCATTTTCCTTTTCCTTCTACAATAAAGGCAATTTTATTTCAAAGCTACAATCCAAGGCACAGTGGCTCTTTCTTGTAAAATGGCTATGGAAAGAAAATTAATACAGAGATTGAAAGACTGCATCTGCCACTATGAGATGGCTCATGAATAAAAACAAGACATGATGTTCCACAGACTTTTGTGAGTGGCTTTTGTTCTCATCTATTTTGCAAACTGTTTTAGACCTGCCTGAAATTGGTGCGCATGTTGTATGTGCAAGTTGTGTTCTTTGAAGAACAGTGATAATCCTTAGTCAGTGCACTGTTTATATGTACTCTTGTTATTTTACCTCTTATTTCCATGACCTTTGTGAATGGATAAATATTGTTTCCACTGCCTGTCATGTTAGCTTTATTTTCATTATCCAGCAATTTATTTTTGTTGCATTCCTAAACCAGAAGAGCTCTGAAAACACAGATTGTAAAAAATAAAAAAAATCCTTCATCAGTGGAAATAATCCTTTACTATTGGACCCAAAACTAAAATTCAGCATCACTCCAGGATTTAATGAGGCCAGCCTAGAAGGCAAGCAGGCAGAGATATTCGGAGAGGCAGAATCCAAATAATGTCAGTCACCAGAAAAACAGTCATTACTAGAGTCTGGCACACAAGGACAGCATTGTCCTAGCAGTTTACTTGAAGACAGCTCTAAGGAAGAGTGGCTGGCTTGCCAGAGCTCTGCTGCACTTCATTAAATCTCCCTTTGTGGAGGGTCCTACTCTTGAGGAGACTTGTTACTCTTCCTCTTTTTTCTGAAACTCCTCTTTGGTTGGGCATTCAAGCCAAGCTTGTGCCTTTATATCAGTGGTTCCCATATGTCTGGCTTCCATATGTGTGGCTAAGAAGATAAAAGAAGGAGCATCGGTCATTCTCGTCTATGTCATGCAGCATGTCATTCTTACAAACAATTTGTGCTTGTTTGTAAGAACTTTTACATCAGTGGTTCCCAACCTGTGGGTCGGGACCCCTTTGTGGGTTGAACAACCCTTTCACAGGGGTTGCCTAAGACCATCGGAAAACACATATTTGCATGTAGCAATGAAAATAATTTTATGGTTGGGGGTCAACACAACATGAGGAGCTATATTAAACGGTCATGGCATTGGGAGGCTTGAGAACCACTGCTTTATAGGATGTTGTACACATAGACTAGGGACCAACTCTGGGACCAGAGATATAATTGCAGTTGGTCCTTTGTATTCCCAGGAATGATGATGATGATGATGATGATGATGGATGATGAATGTTTATTTATATAGCATCATAAATTTGCTTGGCACATCATCAAAACAGTATATAATCTGTCAATGGCTTACAGTCTAAAAGTCATAAAATATGAACTATGCAAAATGAAGCAAGTTATGCAGTTAAAATACAAACTGTAAAAACAACTAATACATATAATCAAATATAAAATTATAAAACAATATTACAATGCAGTTCCAAATGCTTTAGAGAACAAGAAGGTCTTTAATATGACATCCCTGCAAATATTTAAACAGGGCTATCATATCACCTCTTAATGTTCTCTTCTCCAGGGTAAATATCCCCAGCTCCCTAAGTTGTTCCTCATAGGACATGGTTTCCAGGCCCTTCACCATTTTAGTTGCCTTCCTTTAGAAACTGGAGCGTGTCCAAAGGAGGGCGACTAAAATGGTGAAGGGCCTGGAAACCTTGAAGGCCTATGAGGATGTTTAGTCTGGAGAAGAGAAGGCTAAGAGGTGATATGACAGCCCTGTTTAAATACTTAAAATGATATATTGAGGAGGGAGCAAGCTTGTTTCCTGCTGATCCAGAGACTGGAACCCAGAGCAATGGATGCAAGCTTAAAGGAAAAGAGATTCCGGCTAAACATTAGGAGGAACGTCCTGACATAAGGGCTGTTCGACAGTGGAACACACTTCTTCCTTGGAGATTTTGGTGGAGTCCCCTTCCTTTAAACAGAGGCTGGATGGCCATCTGTCGAGTATGCTTTAAGTGAGAGTTCCTGCATGGCAGAAAGGGGTTGGACTGGATGGCCCTTGGGGTCTCTTCCAACTTTATGATTCTAATTTAGAATTAAAACAATTCTGGACTCCTTCCCTGCGGGTAAAAAAGAACATGGGATCTTATGTTCCATTGTACCCATTAATGGCGTGATGTGTGCGCAGTGTGGCCGTATGCACACACCATTGAGAACAATGAGGCTTATCATCTGCAAATGTTTAGATTTGTGGATGGCTAGTCTGCAGATGGTGGGCCCCCACTGTACTGGGTCCACAGAGGGACCAGTTCTTCACAATTCTCTGTCTTGTGGGGGAGTTGCTC
>NC_056527.1:142160257-142188325 GCF_019175285.1 Sceloporus undulatus
GACGAGTTTGACTTGATATAATCCCAACTTTAGGATGCTATCCCTAGAGAGCCCAAGAAGGTTAAATTTCTTATGAACAGTGGGACCTTGTTATCCGCTGGGGTTTGGTTCCAGGGTCCCCCGCAGATAACAAAATCCATGGATGCTCAAGTCCCATTAAATATAAGGGCACAGCAAAATGATGTCCTGTATATAAAATGGAAAATCAAGGTGTGCCATTTGGAATTTATACCTTTTTAAAAATATTTCCGTGGATACTTGAATCCATGGATTAAAAAAAAATCTATGGACAAGGAGGGCTGATCGTACATAGTTTTTTGTACTTGTGTGGACACCCTGTGTTTTGTGTGGATACCCTGAAACACATATATGGAACCTCAAGGTTCTCAGAAATCCAAAGTTCAGAAGCCATAAATTAGGGTCATGTGCAGTGATCATACCCTCCTTCTGTGTGAGATCTAAATCGTGTGTGTGTGTGTTTGTATGAGGTCCCTTTCTCTCCCTGCCCCAATTTTCTTTTGCTATTCCTCCATATGATTCACTACTGCATATAATACCACATTTTTGTGGGTTTTCCAACTGATAGGCATGTATGAGGTTATAACACAGAGGCAGAAGGAAAAGGCCCTTGTGTGAGCTATTTTCATCTTTGGTTCTCAGGATTCCATCTCCGGTGTGTAACCTAGAAAATATTCCCTCAGTTGAAAAGATCTGGATAGAGTTAACATGTTTCCTACATATAAACAGTCTTAGAGATATCTGACTGTCCATGGTCCTTTACATGTTAGAGATGATAAAGAGTGACGGTTAAAAAATCATCCCCATTAGATTTCACAGATTGTTTGCAGGAGTCGGTAAAATTTCTTTGTTTCAGTTATTCCATGTATTACTAAGAGGTCCATGAGCAGCGTGCAGAATTCTCAGAGCTTACTTTGGGTGCTTAAGTTAAGAAAAAACTGTTAAATTTAACTCATTGATTAAATATGTGACACAAACAGTTTCCAACAACCAAAAACCTGGAGGGAGAGGGAGTAAGAGAACCATCTCTCTCTCTCTTTCTCTCTCTCTAAATGTATTTTAGATCTTGTGTGTGTTTCTTCTTTTGAGTGAAGAAACAGGGAACGGTGCTTTGTGCACATTATAAGTTACAATATTTTGTGAAAATTAGCACTGAGGCTGAGATGCAATATATCATTTGTTGTTAGTGCACTTCTCTTTGTAGTCCCTAGTCAATGGGTTGCACCATCACTAGGGGGACGTTCAGTTGTATCTCGTCTTGAACAACTAGTTGCACAATGAGACTGCACTGGAATTACTTCTTATACACTGTCTAGAACTAGGTTTCTACCAGCACAGCATCATTTGTGTTAGTGGAATGGAATCATTGGAAACTGTCCCAGATCTACACTGTTAATTTTTCCTGCAATGCAGTAAAACTTACAACTGCATGCTGCAATGGAAGCACTTTAATATTTATTGATGCAGGTTGATACTACAGGTTGTTACCCAAGGAAAGTTGGAGCACTGAGGGGTGGGATCTCCACTTAGTATGGCAGTATTGCTTTAATTGTTGTGGAAACCAGCTTTGCAAGAGGCTGGGTAACTATAGGACCATTTGCACCTGTTTATACCAGTACTAGCTGAGGAGAACTCCAGGTTTTGGGGTGAATTAAGAGAGCTTCATTTAGGAGAGTTTCAAATACACACAATAGCAATTCACACAGACATAGCATTCAGATTCAGAGTTAACCGAAATGGAAATATGGAAAAGGGATAGCGGAGTTTTAGGGTTTTGCATTGGGGTGATAATTTCCTATCTGATGAGTAAACCATGGAAAATGAGAGCAGCTCAGACATACATATCCCAGGGCAGCCTGAAAGATCTGTATGCAGAGGCTAGGTTTTTGAACCAATATTTATACTTAACATGTAACTTTGTCTCCTCTCTCTCTCAATTTGATTACAGTGACCCTTGATATCTGTTGGGGTTTGGTTCCTGTGGTTACCAAAATCCGTAGATACTCTTCAGTCCCATTAAATACAGTGGCACAGTCAATTGATGTGTCTTATATAAAATGGCAAAATCAAGGTTTGCTTGTTGGAATTTATATATTTTTTGGAATATTTTCAAGCCATGGATGCTTGAATCAGTGGATAAAAAAAATCAGTGGATATGGAGGGCCAACTGTAATTTTCAAAATCCAAAGAAGTCTTTTTAACTATGGATTTGATAATGCTGCTGAAAAAGCACCTAAACTTTTCCAACTCTTTTATTCCCCTTAGGCGCGAGGAGCAGACATCCCTGAGATTTCAGGAGAGCTACCATTGCGGACATGTGGCAGCACAGCTAGCATGAAAGTGAAAAATGTGAAAAAGTAAGCTGGTTTATTACTTTTGTAGCACCTGTTATTGACACTGAGCTCTCACTTGTTAGATTCCAAGGCACTGGGTAATTTGTTACTGATGGAAGCATAAAAAACCAACAAATTAGAAACAAACTATGGCCTGGACAGACGGGGCCTTTAGCACATCCTGGCAACATGCTAGGGTTGCCTCGGAGTGCCTTTTTCAAATGCCCCACAACGCTAGGATGTCACCAGGACGTCATCACTGCACAGACCGGATACACGGTGCATACAGCTGTGATGTCACTGCTGTGTGCCGTCCAGATGGGCATGTGTAGCAGCAGGCAGTTTGCGGCGGTGCTAAAAGGAGCCACTTTTCAGCGCTCCTTTGCTTTCCACGTAGCTGCGCAGCGCAATTTGGTTGCTGCGGCACGGCTATGCAGAAAATAGAGGCGGCTCCTGGCCACCTCTTTCTGTCGGTCTGTACTCCACTTATGTTACTCTAAAGTAACAGGAAATGGCACAAACATTTTCAGTGATTGGTGTAGTGCATTTGGAAATAAGGAAAGAACCACAGAAGATCGTTCATAAAACTCCCTAACTTTTCTGCTCTTGTTTCAAAGCATTTTGTTTTTATTATCAACTATTTTTGGAGTAGCGATGGATGAACTGAAGCAGTATTTATAAGGTTTCATTTGCACTGCAGAAATAATGTAGTTCGACACTGCTTTCTGATTCTGTTTGCTAATCTTCATTTATCACTTCAAACATCACAGCAAGTCAAAGATAAGCTTTCTCACAAGTGTGGTTTGGTATATGTCAGAATGAGGGCTAAAATAGATAATGTCTCATATAAGATGAAGTATGTTTGATCAGTTGATCGTAATAAATCTATATATACTGTATATACTCGACTATAAGTCGACCTCATGTATAAGTCGAGGGCAAGTTTTGGGGCCAAAATTATGGATTTTGCTATGATCCGTGGATAAGTCGGGAATTATTATTATTATTATTATTATTATTATTATTATTATTATTAAATTTAGGGGCATATAGCAAAGGATCTAAAAGATGAAGCAAAGAAAAACAACATCAAAGAACTTACAAAAGTCTAGCAGACATAACTCTTTGTGCTTACTCTTAAGACTGGATGAATGAGAGAGTAGAGGGGGTTGGTGCTTCACATATTATACTCTTGCTTTTCACCAGATGGTTCTTTCTTTTTTATAAGAGTTAAGATACAATGGCGCGTTACAGACGGCCCAGAAGGGGCAGTCTCACGCCGCTGCTGGTTGCTGTGTCTGGGAACCGCAGCATCCAAACCGCGCGGTTCCAGGACGCAGCAAAGAAGGAGCATGAAAATTGCTCTCCTTCCTCGGCCCTGGAAGAGACGCCGCGAGGCGCTAGTTGCGCAGTCGTGGCGTCACTTCCGCTGCACGACATGCGGACGCAGAGCGTCCGCTATGTCAAAATGGCAGCGGCCGTGTGGAACGGCCGCCATCATTTTGGTGTAGTCATTACGCGTGAGGGCAAGGCGCGTCAGGAAGCGCCGCCCCCTCGCGCGCAATGACGGCGCAATGATGGCGCCTCATGGGCCCATCTGTAACGCACCAATATTTACATTGACCCCTGGAGAGGTTGACTTGGGGTTTTTGGGACAATTATTTGACCTAAATTTCTAGACTTATAGATGAGTATATACTGTGTGTGTGTGTGTGTGTGTGTGTGTGTGTGTGTGTGTATATATATATATATATATATATATATATATATATATATGATGGCAGCATGCCTCTGCATTTAATTTAGAGGAAATTTGGCAGTATGCCAAAGTGTTTGCCTCAGAAGAGGTATTATACCTCCTAAGTGCCATCTTAACTATATCTTTAGCAGTGCTTCTTTGCCATGTTTTGTTGTCTTTTTCTGTTGCCTAAGCAGAAGGCACTTTCATATAATCTGCTAGCTGGATTTGTACTTCACCCATCTTTAGCTATAATGTTGATTTAAGGTTCAGAGGGCTGTCCAGCAGGGATAGATTTGTTCAAAGCATCCATGCATCATCTGCTGATTTTGCTGGAACAGCTGATGACCCTGTTTCCAAGGGGAAGAGGCCAGATGTTAAATCTCATTTTCCCTCTTAAATTTCTGTGAGAAGAGTGAGCGATGATCACAGTCTATTCATTTTACAACCAGAAATAATCAGTTCTAGGAATCAAATAGCTTCACAACCTGGGAAAGTACAGCCTTTCCAACGCCTGGAACACTTGTAGACAATTATGGTTCATCACTATATGAAAAATAAAGAAGTGATTTAAAAAAATTCTACTTTCTCAGATTCACCATCCCAGAATTCTTGGGCTGTGATTCCTTTCACAAGTAAAACACTGAATTCATTGGTGTGGGATTATTCATGCTGCGAATGAACACCTAGTGACTGCGTTTTCCCCATAGGCAATGTGCACTTTTGTCTGTAAAAAGCCTGTGGCAAATGGACATAATAGTTTGTTCCCTCACAGCAGTGGTTCCCAACCTTTTCTCACTTGCGTACCCCTTTGCAGCCCATTTCCATAAATTGTACTTTTGTGCCAGCAAAATGTTTGTAATTAATATAGTTGCTGTTATTTTAAGTTTATATCATAGAATAATAGAATCCCAGAGTTGGAAGAGACCCCAAGGGCCATCGACTCCAACCCTCCTGCAAATCTCCAAAGGAGACTCCACTACTGGACACAAATTTCCATATAAGAATATGTTATAACGGTAAATAGATAGCCAAATAAAGGAATTAAAAAGCAATTTAATAATAATGTGAGCAGTCAGTGTATTTAAAAAAAACACAACAAATACTTTATATACAACAAAATTTTAGTACACTGTTTAGTCTTATTTTGAAGACACAAAGTTTTTTGAAATTGGGTTGAACTGATGTAAGATACATTTTTAAATCTGGATCTTCATTCAGCTTACTACAGTATAAAAGTACAAGAAGTTAAAGCCCTTTCCATAAGCTCTGTATTTGTAAATGGAAAACTTAAATGTCTTGTCAGAAATCTGTTCCTATTCTCTGCTGATGGTTGACCAAAAGTTAATGAGGAATTTTTCTTTGAATTTAGCTTTTAAAGTAGCATCAGTTGAAAGCTCAATCAACTTCTCTTTTTCCTTGATTGGAGGGATTCTTCTACAAAGGAATTTGCAAACCAGTCGTTCTCTTAAGTTTTGAGAAGTACTTCTCAAAAGATTATTTCTCAAAACTAACAGTTGTTCAGCTATTTTCTCGCTCATTTCCTGAGAGACCTGTGGCTTGTTCTCAGGTAGGAAACTGTGTAAGGTTTCAAATACCTTTCTCAGTACAGGACCAATATATATATACACACTTTTAAATCATAGGCCCCATACAGACAGGGCTGGAGCATGGCTTTGGCACGGCTTCCAGCCTCTTAGGATGCATGCATCATTTAAACAGCATACCTCCAACGTGACCTGAAGCAGTTTTATTTTGGCCTGTCTGTATGGGCCCACAGATTCAGTATTGTCTGAAATTTTGAAGATGGTTAACATCCCATGTCTTCCCTGTCTTGTCAGTTATGTGTAAGGTTGGGAACCACTGCCTTGCAGAATTCTTTTGTCACTGCTTTTTCTGTGGTCACTTGGACAGCCCTCCACATTCATATGGATATGGGATTACTTGGTGTCTGGGTCACACTTTTTGCTTAGCCTGTATTATTCATCAGTTATTGCAATAACTTAGTCTGGATTATTGCTTGTGTTTCAGGTTATCCTTTACCAAGGGCCACTTTCCAAAGATGGCTGAATGTGCACACTTCCATTACGAAAATGTGGACTTTGGCAATATTCAGGTGAGCTTGGTGATGGTCTTTCTCTGTTTAGCCTAGATGAATGAACTACAAATTCATTATAAACCTACATTATAAACCTGCTTGTGCATTGTGCTGTTAGGTTACTAGTCTGTTCTTTCCCCACAGGCTGTGCATATTATCTAATCTCTCCTAATGGCAATATACTTTCACCTGTACTCTCTTTAGTTTATAACCTGCCAGATTCTGTAGCTGCCACTGAGTGACTCGGTGGCTATTTCATGTATTCTCATTACTCCTTGTACCAGGTCAATTTGGTTTGAGTCTTCAGTTCTGAATGAGTATAATTCTGTTCTGTGTGAACAGTTCTGTGGGTTTGCTATGTTTTTAAATTATATCAATCCTGTCAATTTTTTCAAATAAGGGTTTCATAATAAATTCACCTTGAATAGGAAATCTTTGCTCTTGTTGGTCTCTGTGACTCATACAATTGGGGCTTTTATTCGCCTATGCACTGCCTCTTTTGGAGTGTTCTGTAGCATTGGGGATCCTACCCTAGATGCTCCACCAGTTGCATTGAAAATAAATGATTGATGCTGCCCATTAAGCTTCTACAAAGTGGTCCTACAGCTAGAAGAGGTTTGATGACTTCCTGCTTCCATGGTCAATTGATATGGCTGAAGCTACTGTTGCACCTGTTTTGGACTTTCTTTGTTGATTCAAGGCCTCTTGTTGTCTTCAACTGATTGCTGCTTAGTTGCCATTTTGACACATTTTCAGTTTCTTGGTAAGACCTTGGTAAGCTGGTGCCTGGCCAGCTCTGTGTTAGAGCCTTCAAGCCTATGGCAACCTATGATCTATAGCTACTGTTGTGGTGGAATGCATTTTTGGTTGCCATTGTGACTGCTTGGATTGCTGGTGAGTTTTATGCCCTTTGCGTGGATACCTGTTTCTTTGGTTCCATCCAGACAGGGTTTTGTTGAGACCTGACATCAATGTCTTGCCAAAGATGGTGTCATTCTTCCATCTCTACCAGGGCACTGTGTTGACTTCTCTTTTTCGGACTGTGAGAGGCATTGACACCACCTCACTGTACGGAGGGCATTAGTCTTTCATGTGGACAGGACTGCTGCTTTCTGAAGCTCTCCTATTTTTGTTGTCGAGGAAGCGACTGCCTATGTCATTGCAGCAGTTCTTGAAGTAGGTGACATGAACAATCCAGTTGTCATACAAACTGGCTCAAAAGGACCCTCCCACTCAAATTCAAGTGCACTCCATCAGGGCAGTTGCCGCCTCTCATGTCTTCCTGGCTGGTGTTCTGATCAAGAGCATTTGCTGTGTGGCTACTTGGTCTCCGCCTATGACATTTATTTCAAGCTACAGAGCGGACTTGAGGTCTCATACTGGGGGGTCTGTATTCCATTTATTTCTTAACTGATTGCATTGTGGTAATGGGGTTTTTTTTGTGTGTGTATTATACAATTGTATTCATATGATTCTAGCCAAGTTTCCATAGTGCTGCATACCTCTGTTGAGAGTGCTGCCTCTGTACCATATTGGTGAATGACTCCGGCCTGTTACAGACTGCCAAAATAAAGCTGCTTTGGGTCTCTTTGGAGGTATGCTATTTAAATGATCCTAAGAATCTGGAAGCTGCACCAAAGCTGCACTCCAGTGCTTAGGAATGGAGTGTGGCTTTGGCGTGACCTCCGGACTCTTAGGACCCATGCATCATTTAAATAACATACCTCCAAAGAGACCCGAAGCAGCTTTATTTTGGCAGTCTGTAACAGGCCGAGTCTTATCTCTATACCATGCTATGTGGTTTCGTGGATTCTATCTTCCCTTGACACTATATTTATTTAGTCATTTCTCTTATGTAACACTTTGGAGTAAGTGGTTGTTGTGCTTATGCTTGTGACTACCTATGTTTTTTCAATAAACTTTGATTACTTGCACTGACACTCCCACCTCCTACTTCTTGTAGCTTACTAGTCTCTGAGTTGTGTGAGTCACAGAGACCATGAAGAAAGACAGGCTGCATACCTGTAACTGTAGTTCTTTGAGTGGTTATCTGTGAACGCACACAACCCCACCCATCCTTTCCTTGTCGTGTCTTGCTAGTTCACAAAGATAGCTCCATTGGCATCCTATGGAATTGACAGGATTTGTCAGGAGCCCTTTATCAACTCGAACTGCCACAACTTGACCTTACACATTCCTCTGATATGTTTTCTCCCTTGTCTTGGCATTAAAGGTGACACAAATACTGAATCTTCTTGCTGCACTAAATGCATTTCCACAGTGAAATCTGTTGAAAATATTAGCATTCTTGAACATATTCCTTGTTATTTTCTGATAATAAATCTTTTTGAAGTTGATCCTTGTTTAACAAAGCTTTTAAATACTTAGCTTAACCTAATAATACCACCTGCAGAATCAGAACTATCGTGCATTCAAAAGTGCTGGTGAATTATTTATCATTAGCTGTACTCTTTTGTTCCTGTCACAACTAAATTTATCCTAGAGCACACCTTTTTATCAGTATAATCCATTATATCTGTATTATTCTTATGTAGTAGCTTCTGCATTATATACTTTAGTGGGTATAGTTCTTTTAGATGAGATGCACATGATAGAAACTAGAACAGCTTTCTTCATTTTGCTTTCATTTAAGCAGTTTGCAGTAATCCATACTCTGAAAGGCCCCCTCTCCAAAGATGTACTTTAGTGTTCGAAGTATATAGCTTCATCAGAAAAAGAAAACAGTTATTACTATTTTAGTATTTACTTTATTTATTCATTACCAGACTCTTCAGCTGAGAAAGGTTCCCAAATGTTCAGAAAGATCAGTAAAATTAGCTCTCCATGTCCATGGATTCATCTACGGATTCAAGCATCCACAGCTTGAAAAAGAAATATCCAAATTCCAAAAAGCAAACCTTAGTTTTTGCCATTTTATATAAGGGCCACCATTTTATTATCTATTGTATTTACTAGGACATGAACATCTACGGAGTCCTGGAACCAAAACCCAGCAGATAGCAGAGGCCCACTGTAATAGGAAAGGCCCTGCCCTAGGGTTAACATTCTCAAAGACATTACAGAAATGGGTAAGGTGTTTGGAAGAAGGATATTATACCTGGGCAGTAGCTCTTACTTGCAGTATTTCTTCCTGGGCTATGGGGTAATGGCATTCTAGGTTCAGCATTTAATTTGATATTTGAACCATTTTGATAATGAAATACTGTATGAATTGTACGTGGAAGCCATCTATGTGACTGGCTATGTAGACTCAATTGCGTAAAGGAGATTGGCTGTGGGCAAATGTGAGAAACTTAAATCAAGGCTTTTGGAAAGAAATTACATTGACTTGTGACTAATTGTACCTTTTTGTTATTGGTCACTAGCCCAACCTGGGGACACCAATATGAGTTCAAGACCTGCATTTTTCCTGTACTAGGAATGACAATCCTTTATACTGCAATGCTTGATTTTACGTGGTCCTGTTTAAAACCTAAAATGTGAGCCAGTATTTCAATGTCAGGCATTCAAATCAATGTTCTGGTTGATGTTGCATCGAAAAGTCTGGGGACAGGAAGCCAAATCTGAAATAAATGTTCTGCAAAACAAATTTAAGAGACAGATAACAGGACTTTCCTTGGGTCTCCAACATCTCAACTTAGACCTGAGCTAGGTGTCCAATCATTTGCAGTGAGAATAAATTCATTCTATTTTAGATACTGGCATAGGCGAAACAGCCTGGAAGACCACTCTTTTTCAATGCTTTTCTGGCTGGAGCCTTTAATGAAGTGGGATTCCAAATTTCTTTTGGTTACTTTGAATCTTAGGAATCTCTTCTACAGAATGGAAAGGCATTTATGTTTGCAACCAGACTGAAGATATAACTCATTGTTTGCTTTCCCCCTTCTACTCAGATCTTAGAACAAAGATTATTGTCATCTATTTTTCAGTTGTACTCAGTTTGTGTAACCAAGGATTTGGTAATATGTACAATAGTGAGCTCATAATGATTTATCCATTACATATCCTACAGTGGCTGCTAAGAGGTTGTGCTCTCAATTTATTCAGAATGATAATGGTGAAAAAATATTTAAGGTAGGAGGGATCCTTATAATAATCCTTTAAAAAGAGAGAGACATTGTTTTGGTAATTGCCTCTTATTTTATGTTTTCTAAAGGCCTTTGGCTTTCATAATGTTCATCTGTCTTTCACTGCTGGTTAGTTCCTACTAGAGTAGACCTATTAAATCAGTTGTTGAATGTTGAGTAGATAAGTCCAATAGATTCAGTCGCTGTACTGTGGTTAGGACTAATCAAAGAATTTAGGCCATTCATTGTTAATTCCCTATTGTGAAATGAAAAGACCTTTTCCCCATTAAAATGCATTGCAGATCTTTCAGCAAGACGACTGTGAGCCTAAGCATTAGCTAGCAGTGCAAATCATTGAATTCATTGGGCTCTCTGCACTTCAGAATAGGATGGATTTTGCTGCTGCTGTCAACAATAAGACTTCAGGAATGCATTGGGAGAGTAAATCATATTTATAATTACATCAATCCTTCAAGACTGAGCTAGAGCCATTGTAAAACATGTGCCAAAAGGTCATTCTTCGCATGATAAATTTAGTTTGTTCTCTTGGTGTCTGCAACTCTGGTTATAGTTTTAAAAAAAGACAAGTGGCTAAAAGCTATTCCAGATAATATACACTGCTCCCTCGGGTTACGAAATTAATTCGTTCCGCGGCCGCTTTCGTAACCCGAAAAGCCTTCGTAAGCCGAATTGCCATAGGCGCTAATGGGGAAAAGCCGCGTTTCGTGCGAAAAAGCGCCGAAAAGCACCAAAATTTTTTTTTGTAACCCGAAAAACATTCGTAACCCGGAACAATTATTTCCAATGGGATTTTTTCGTATCCCGGAAATTTCGTAACCTGGGTATTTCGTATCCCGAGGTACCACTGTATATCAATATTAGCAATTTTAAGGCTGACTGAGTCCCTTGGGGCCTATAGAGCTTTCTTTTTCATTCTTCACACTTTCTTGTACCATGGTTTCATTGTCTTGTAACATTTAGCAATGATAAGAGCATGTTTCCTATCACAAGAAGGATTTTATGTGAATATGCCATAGAGCCTTTGCATTGCAAAGCTGATGAATGTACTGTAGTACAGTATTGTCTTTAGTACTAGTGCTGTTTTGATGGTGGCAGGTCTCCAACAGCTTGACCCATAAATCTCGCTGAGCCAGCAAATGAACGTTTACAGTGGAGTGTAGCAAGGTCAGAAATGATGTTACATCAATGTTCTGGTACTGAAGGAAGTTTTAGTAGCACAAATACTGTATGCCAGGTAATCCCATTATAGATATTGAGAAAATGTCTCTTAAGTCTTCCTGCCTGTTTGCCTTGCATTCTCCCTCCCTCCATTACTTTACAAACTTCAACCACACTTTAGTTTGACCAAGAAAGAGTGAAAGGTGGGATATAAATTGAAACATATAAGAACTGTGTCAGCTGCTGGCTGTGGAAACAGCAGTTACTGACACAGTGTTTGTTTGTTTGTTTATTTATTTATTACCTTTTCCTCCCCAGAATGTATTTATTACAATTTTCACCCGTTCAAAACTGGACCTTAAGGCAACTTCAAAATTAAAACAAACAGAATTAAAACAAATATATATATATAATTATCGGTGATATTAAGACGACTATTTAAAAACACATGAAGAAGTTAAAAAGCAGTACAATGCACTTTTAAAACTACAGTCGGTCCTTCTTATACAGAGATTTTTTTATACACAGATTCAAGCATCCACGGTTTGAAAATGTTCAAAAAATAAGTATAAATTTCAAATATCAAACCTTGATTTTCCACTTTTTATAAGGGACACCATTTTGTTATGCCATTATATATTTTTTAAATTTTTCTTTATTGAATTTTTTTCTGGAAAAAAAAACACATAAAATCAACATTTCAAATACAAATACATATACAAACATCTTCCATGCTACATAAAAGTATATTTAATGGGGCTTGAGCATCCACAGATTTTGTTATCCACAGAGGATCTTGGAACCAAACCCCAGTGTATAACAAGGGTCCACTGTAGTAGCTAAAATGTATACAAAACATCTACTAAGTAAAACTGAACAGTTCCCAAAAATTCACAGAACCCCCCCCCCCCACACACACATACACACATATTGTCTCCCAATGAAACAACTATAGGTTGGATGGACGAACACTCCTAACATCCATAGGAACAGAATTTAACAGTCTGCGAACAGCCACTTAGAAAGCCTCTTCTGATGCCTGAAATCAGTGTCCTTCAGATGATCCAAGTGAAGGAAGAACCTCTCTGCAAGATGTCAGATGCTAGTGAGACTTATAAAGGATAAATATGGTTATTTAGGGCCTGAACAGACAGGCCAAAATAAAGCTGCTTCAGGTCACTTTGGAGGTATGCTGTTTAAATGATGCATGTGTCCTAAGAGTCTGAAAGCCGCACCAAAGCCATGGTCCACTCCTAAGGATTGGAGCGCATCTCTGGCGCAGCTTCTGGACTATTAAGATGTGTGTGTCATTTAAACAGCATACCTCCAAAGTGACCCGAAGCAGCTTTCTTTTGGCCTGTCTGTTTGGGCCCTTAGTTAGGCTAAAGCTATGCTGTGTAGGTTTCCATAGTCCATAATGGGAATTTCGAATTGTCCACTACTTCTTAGAGCAGTGATTTTCTACCCTTGTGACCCCCCGCCCTTTACACCCACATGTGGATATCATGCTCCCTGGTTCAACATAGTACATGAATAAAAATGTTTTGTTGCTTTCCAACTCTGATTCTATGATTCTGCGTGGATATTTTCATTTGCACATTTAGGCATATTCCTATTTTAACATTTTATAAGGAAATAGATCTCCTGTTCTTCTTCTTCCTCCTCATTCAGGCAGATTTGCAAGCACCTTCCTTGATTTTCTTTTCCCCTCCAGGATAGTAAAGATCGGGAAGACAGAGAGGAGGAGATCAGGGACTCCAAGGTTCCCTATGAGGGATGGAGTTGCAACTTAATTCTGTGGCTTGCAAAAAGGATCTGTTTTGGTGATGACTGAACAAGAGCACTGTGCTGTCCTTCTGTGTATTGTTTCTCCAATGTTTTATTTTTATGTGAATGTTTGCATGCTGTCATTCTCTGTTGAGGAGAACACTCAGAATAATAATCAGTTATGCATCCAGAAACAATAATGAGAGGCAGCAGCCAAATTGCTATCCAGATTGTTAAAAAGTTACCATGGAGTAATGAATTTTTAAATATAATCTGAATCCAATTGGTCATTGGAATTAGAGTAGACCCACTGAATTCAGCATTCGGCAGTTGATTCAGTGCATATGCTGTAGTTTGGAGTGCCATATCAGACAGCGTCTGAAACGAAATGCTTCTTCATTCTGTGTTTCATGGTCCAGTTTTGTTCTGTGACTGATCTTTTTTTTACCCTGACAACAACAAAAATGAGTTCTTGTCATTCTCCTGAGGCCTGAGGGAAAGTGTTGACATTGCTTTATATATTTCACTTGACCTAATTTCTCCTATTCTTGTGAATGAAGCAAGAGTCTCCTGCTTAAAGAACATCATGTTGATCATGCCTCAGGCACCTCACACATGAGCTTCCAAAAAACAAAACAAAACCCAGCATCTAGGAATTTAAATCATCATTCCTCTTAATGCACCTGTGCATTTGATTCAAAGGCTTTGAAACCAGAGAATAGGGTTTTGCCAAACATCCTGTATAAATTCTGCTGTAAAGCAAAGGTTGGTGAGCAATGTCTTCCTTTCTGAATGGATATGTAGATCTGAAAAGAAAAGAAGCAGCACATACAATTTCGTCTCTGTCCTATACAGTTAAGTTTTATGATAGAGTTTTGGGTAATGGAAAAGTAATATCAATCCAGCAATGACAGTGAAAATTGCTGTTGAAGCAGACAGTGGTAGAAATGGATGAGAGGACTCACATTTGATGATAGTGTAGGAAAAGCACAGTAAGGGTAGGCAGTTCAATTTCATTGAACTTGTTCATCTTGAATGCTTCTGCACTGAAATCTTCTTTCCTTAGCCAGAGAGTCATCCCTTTCCCAAAAGTAATTTTCCATATTTCTAGTACCCTTCCTACACCTCCGAAAGAAGAGGACCTTTCATCTTGTCAGAATAACATTGCACTTGTTTTCAAGTGTATCTCATGTGTATTAGGATGCATTATGGAAGCAGCCTTCAAGAGGTCTCTAGAAAGTTCAAAATGCTTTTCAATATTTACTCAAGGCTTACCTGACTTGGTTCTTTTATTTCACATGTGCATATTGTTAGTAATGAATAGGAAAGGTGCAGAAGCAAGTTGTGCCGCCTTCTTTTTTGTAGTCTCTATTCCCCCCATGCCATTTCTGCCTCTGATATCCTAATTTCTCTTAAATAGGTAATGTCCAGGAACCCTTCTGCTCTGTTAAGTGAGGTGCACCTGTATTTGTGAATGTATGTGCTTATTTGTAGAAAAGTACTTTGCAGAAGACCCTTTTTATACGCTGAGGTTTGGTTCCAAGATCCCTCATGGATAACAAAATCCATGGATGTTCAAGTCCCATTAAATATAATGACATAGCAAAATGGTGTTCCTTATAAAAAATGGAAAATCAAGGTTGGATATTTAAAATTTATACTTTTTTTGAACGTTTTCAAACTGTGGATGCTTGAATCCATGTATAAGAAATCCGTGTAGAAGAAGGGCTGACTGTATTTTGATGACATCAACTATTTTTATTTTATTTTGTTTTATTGTATTGTATTTTATTTATATGCCATCTTTCTCCTAAATTGGACCTAAGGTGGCACACAAAAGACACTTTAAAACAGTACAACCTTTTTAAAAAACTGAATTAAAAACACCACGACAATATAACAATGCAAAGTTAAAGTTGGGCGGGCTGTAAAAATAAAATAAAAATACAAAACCATTACAAACATACAAAAGCAAACACCCTTTCAGTGGCAAATGGGGATTATAACCCTAGTCTCCAAAGTTCTAGTCCCAACACGCAAACCACTATACCATGCTTGTTCTCAGTATCTTTTTTTGGAAGGAGGAGAGGGGATATGCAATGACAAAACAGTATACAGTCGGCCCTCCTTATCCACGAATTTTTTTTATCCACAGATTCAAGCATCCACAGCTTGAAAATATTAAAAAAAAGTATAAGTTCCAAATAGCAAACCTTGATTTTCCATTTTATATTAGAAACACCATTTTCCTTTTCCATTATATTTCATAGAATCATAGAGTTAGAAGAGACTGCAAGGGCCAT
Organism: Sceloporus undulatus; assembly: GCF_019175285.1. Lineage (NCBI taxonomy): Eukaryota > Metazoa > Chordata > Lepidosauria > Squamata > Phrynosomatidae > Sceloporus > Sceloporus undulatus. The sequence goes on from NC_056527.1 coordinate 142,175,782, forward strand.
CCAGTCCAACCCCATTCTGCCATGCAGGGACTCTCCATCAAAGCATCCCCATTGACATTGATGGCCATCCAGCCTCTATTTACAGGTCTCTAAGGAAGTTCACTACACTACAAGGAAGAAATGCGCTCCACTGTCAAACAGCCCTTACTGTTAGGAAGGTCTTCCGAATGTCGAGGTGGAATATCTTTTCCTGCAGCTTGCATCCATTGTTTCTTCACCATTTTAGCCTCCCTCCTTTGGACACACTCCAGTTTCTCCACGTCCTTTTTGAATTGTGGTGCCCAGAACTGGACACAATATTCCAGGTAGGGCCTGACCAGAGCAGACTAGAGTGGCACTATTACTTCCCTTGATCTAGACACTATACTTCTACTGATGCAACCTAAAATTGTATTGGCCTTTTTAGCTGCCACATCACACTGTTGACTCATGTTCAACTTGTGGACTTGATCATCCATGGATTTTGTTATCCACGGGGTGGTGGGGATTGTCCTGGAACCAAACCCCAGTGGATAACAAGGGCCCATGGTATAGTTTTCCACAAATGGCCATGCTAAGGGTACCAGTATGAAGTAGTAGTATTATATTGGCAGGGTTTTCTCCCTAGTTCTTTTATTATTCATACCCAGCATTGAAGTTTCTTTCTCATAGCAGCCAGACACTTGGTTAAAGTGTTCACTGACTTTACCACCACCATCTGAACATCATGGTCATTCACTGGCTCCTGGGATCTCATGACTATGTAAGTGAAGTCACAGGCCGGTTACAAACCAGCATTTCGGACGTCCGGAGGACGTCCCATTTTAAAAAAGGGGCGTCTCTTTTAGACGCCCCTTGGCCTAATATGGACTCCGTCCGTACAAGATGGCGCCGGCCCTTCTACATGGCCGGCGCCATCTTTGCGTATCGGACGCTGAGCGTCTGTACGCATCGCGTCCTTTGTGACGTAGCGAGTGCGCCCCTGGCGCCTCGCTACGTCGCAAACGCGACTTGAAAAGAAGCTCCATTTTGGAGCTTCTTTTTCAGTCCACAGGGGAGCCGCGCTGTGTGGAGGCTCCGACTCCCCCGTGGATTAGCCGGCGGCGGTGGCAGACCGCCGCAAAGCGGCGGTCTGTACCCCGCCACAGTTAGCACATTCCAAATATTTATTGGATTGCAGGATCACTTCATACCATGCGAAAAATGTAGCTCTCATTTGTCCCCTGGCTTGATTAACAGCAGTGCTGAATAGCATACGTTAAACATGGTTGCTGTGAGAATTACACTCGATTGTGATTCACTTAGGCATCCATCACATTTTTGTCTTAATGTTTCTGTCAAATTGTTATTCATATATAAGAAAGAAAAATAATTATGTGTTTTATGTATATTCACATACAAGTAGAGCAAGCTGCAAACCACCTCATTGTCCAGAGTTGTCATATTCCATTTCTTAAGTCTGAGGACGGGTTAACCTGTCTTCTTTTTCCACCCCTTTCTTTTTCAAATTACCCCTTTCAGCATTCCCCCTTTCAAAAGGAAAACAGATAAAATGTCTGTAATGTGTTTAAACCAAGTCAGTTGTATAGTGCAAGAATTTTAAGACTGCAGGGCTGTGCATACTTCCCTGGGAATAAGCATAATTAAGCAAACACATTTAGGACTATACTGTTTGCCTTAAAAGGAATTTCTTAACCCACTTTCAAAGGTTACAGTATCCTTCACAAGCTGTTATTTGCTTAGGACTGCCAATAAAATGAGATGACAACTGGAAGAGGAAGGTAGAAAGCTTGAGGCTTCCAATTGTATGTTTACGACACAAATTTTAAAAACTGGACTGATTTGGAAACCCTGCTTTCCTTGTCTATGATGCAGAATGGATCCAAGAAAGCTAGCTTCATCACATTCAAAATGCCTTGGCCCCTGAGCTGATGAAAAACACTTGAAATGCAGAGGGCACAGAAGCTGCAGCAGCAACAGGCATGATGATGATGTTATGCAGCATGCCCATGGAAGAGAATTTCAATGCTGATCATCCCTTCTTCTTCTTTATCCATCATAACCCAACAAATAGTATGCATCCAACCCTTGATATCCATGGACTTGCTACCCGCAAGCATCCGCAGATGGCAAGCCCACGTTGCCCACCATGGTCACTCCGCCATTAGGGATAGCTCCCGTCGTCCCAAATGCCAGTGCGGCCATGTGCACATCCTGCCACTGGGGATAACAGAGGCTGTTCTTAATGCCGGCATGGCCATGTGCATGCACCCCCATTGAAGTCTCATTGTCACCAATGTAGCCATGTGCACATGCTACCGTTGGGGAAGTGGGAACTTGAGCATTTGCAGAATTGGTATCCATGGGAGGGGGAGAGGGTCGGAATGATCCCGAGGGCTGACTGTACTATTCTTTAGGAAATTTGCTTCTCTGTGAAAAGTAAAATGAATCACTCTGTTCCAAGTGCCACTGCAGTGGCCTGTGAGAGAGAGAAGAGTAGGCAGTATCTGACAGATTTAATCCCCTCCCTACTCAGCACTAGTTTGGCAAGGGGAAGGTTTGTGCAGTTTGGAACTAAACTGACCTTTGTTGTTTGTGTGTGTTTGTATTGGCATGTGTTTGGGAATCCACAGCCACCATTAATACACACATACATATATATGCACCAGGGTGATGTAGTGGTTTGAGCATTAGGCTACAAATTTGGAAACCTGCATTCACTTTTCATTTGGCTATGGAAACCCATTGCATGACCTTGGGCAAGTCACACTCTCTCAGTTTCAGAGGAAGACAAAAGGCAAATTCCCTTTTTACAAATTTTGCCAAGAAGACCCCATGGCAGGTTCACCTTAGGGTTACCATAAGGCAAAAATGACTTGAAGGGGAACAACAACAACAACAACAACAACAAAGATAGACAGATAGCTAGATAAACAGACACGGTGATAGAGGGCTGCAAAGTAATTGACACCTGCAAATTGTTTTCATAATGAAAACTTGCTACCCATTAAAATAATTGTATCAATTTGTTGTTGCTAATTTATTGAGGGGAGCACAGGTAAAGAGTTAAAAACACTGAGTCAGCAGTGTGATGGAGCAGCAATAAAAAGGTAAGTGTGATTCTAGGCTGCACCAATAGAAGTATATTGTCTAGAATCAAGGGAAGGAGTAGTGCCACTCTATTCTGCTTTGGTCAGGCCTCACCTGGAATATTGTGTCCAGTTCGAAAAGGATGTTGACAAGCTGGAGCATGTCCAGAGGAGGGCAAACAAAATGGGGAATGGTCTGGAAACCATGCCCTATGAGGAGTGAGTTAGGGCGCTGGGTATGTTTATAACCTAAGCCTGGAGATGAAAAGGTGATAATGATCGCCCTGTTTAAAAACTTGAATGGATTATACTGAAGATGGAGCACATTTGTTTTCTTTAGTTCCAAGATTAGGATATGGAGCAGTGGATGCAAATTAGAGGAAAAGAGATTCCAGCTCAACATTAGGAAGAACGTCTTGAGAGTAAGAGTTGTTGAACAGTGGAACACACTCCCTTGGAGTGTGGTGGAGTCTTTTCCTTTGGAGGTTTTTAACAGAGGTTGAATGGCCATCTGCCAGGGGTGCTTTGATCGTGTGTTCCTAGATGGCAGGAGAGGGTTGGACTGGATGACCCTTGGGGTCTCTTCCAACTCCATGACTCTATGATTCCACAGATGTTAGGGAACCCAGAACTATGGTTGATTTAGTCTTCTACTCATTGCAAGAAAGGGTTTGGTGTATTCTTTGTCATGCACTGCCACCTGGTGTTCAGAGCGTGCAGCATCTGTTAAAGGTAATGAAAAGTGTCAAAGTTGTGAATTTTAAAAAATATTTCATTTAGTCTGCTTTTTCAGATTTAAGCTGTATGTGTGCAGAACAGTGAAGTAAAAAGAGCTGAGCTTCTGAAGCTGGCAAATATCTGACAGAAGGGGATAAAGTGAGAGAAAAGCAATAGTGATGCTTTGCTATCATTCATCTGTGTATGTATTTAGAGCACCTGTCTAAAAGTTAAACGTTTCTTAATTTATGATTTCCTTGTCATTCTCTCTTAGGGGCTAAAAGTTTCTTAATTTATGATGACTTTTTCAACATGAACGAATATTGTGATTTATATGAAAGTTGTAAAGTTTTGATTTGTAACAGCTTTTGACTACAGTTCCTAGAATGCCCCAGGTAGTATGACCAGAATGCTTCAAAAGCAAGCAGCATGGAAGTTTTGCCTTGCCAGAATTTACTCTTATACTTCCTTTGATCATATGTTTCATTTTCCATACATAGAGAAAGGTTACTTTTTAGATGACAGATCCCAAAATTGCCCAACCTGCCTCCAGGGGAGTCTGGGGTTTGTTTCCCTGAAGATGCCAGCCATACATGCTGGTGAAATGTCAGGAAGAAACTCTTCTAGAATATGGCCACATAGCCCGAAAAACCCACAACAAACTATGGATGCCGGCCATGAAAGCCAGCCTTTGATTTCACAAGTCCCTAATAAGTAAGAGAGAAGGACAAGACTGTGTTTTAGACAAGTGCTCTAAATATCTAACCAGATAAATGTTAGTGCTTCTACAAAACCAGTAGCATAGCATCACTATTGCTCTTCTCTCTCCTTTTCTCCAACAAACTACTAGATATTTCCACTTCTGAAGCTCCTAGTTTCCCCCCCCCCCACATCTCCTCATTGTCCCTCACATGTACAGTTTCTTTTTTAAACAGAAAAAAGGAGCTTAAATCAAATGGACCTTAGGGTCACCATAAGCCAGGAACTACTTGAAGGCACACACAACAACAGCAACAAAACAACAATAACAACAAAAATTGTGGCAGTTGCTGGTTTCACTTAGGTAGAGGCTGTAGGGATGTAATAATTAATAATAATAATTTGTTTTATTTATATACCGCTATTCCAAAGATCATAGCGGTGAACAGCAAGTAAGCTAATTAGCAAGTAAGCTAATTTGCCCCCAACAGTCTGGGTACTCATTTTAGCGACCTCGGAAGGATGCAAGCCTGAGTCGAGCTTGGGCCCTTTTGCTGGTCTTGAACTCGCAACCTTGTGGTTTTGAGTGAATGGCTGCAGTACAGGCATTTAACCACTGCGCCACCAGGACTCCAGATAGTTCATCTGTCTGCTCAGAAAAAGGCGTGTTACAGAGCACCCAAGAAGGGTGCTCAGCCACCGTCGCCGTTTGCTACGTCCGGGAACCGCAGCGGCCAAACCGTGCGGTTCTTGGGCGCAGCAAGAAAGAAGCGCTGAAATGGTGCTTCTTTCTGTGATCCAGAAGTGGTGCCATGAGGTGCTAGTCGCACACTTGCAGCGTCACTTCCACCACGCGGCATCCAGACGCTACGCGGCTGCGATGTCAAAATGGCGGCCCCGTGTGGATGGGCACCACCATTTGTACGGACTCAGTCCGTATTAGGGTTGAGGGGCATCCGGAAGGGACGCCCCTTCTCAACCCTAACATGCCCCTTCCTAACCCTAGCACGCCCCTTCGGCGCATCTGTAACGCGCCAAAGGTATCTGCTATCTAAAGCATGATGGATTCCTTTGGTTCTAGCATGTGTTTTCAATCAAATTTAAAGCTAGTCATAGACTTGTGGGAGAGAGCCAGTGTGGCAGCAGTTTGAATGTTAGACTATGATTCTGGAGACTAGGGTTCGATTCCCTGCTGTGCCATTAAACCCACTTGGTGACCTTTGGCAAGTCACATGCCCTAAGCTTTAGTGGAAGGCAATGGTAAACCTTCTTTTAACAAATCCTGCCAAGAAAATCTCATTATCGGTTTGCCATAAGGATGCCATAAGTCCGAAATGTCTTGAAGGCACACAACAGCAGCAACAGCTGGTCTTGTGGGGTTTCTAGTAACTGGTGGCATATGTTTGCTGGGCATGCTAGGTAAGGAAGAGTGCATAGGAAGGCACTTGGTCTGGATTTTCCAGTCACTGTATTAGTATTCACAACCTGGAATTGTGATAGATTTAATTTACTTGGTTATCAATTGATGCACACAAGATTCTCAACACAGCGATGGTGCAAAATGTTATATATTGATGCACAACAATGATATACAGAAATCCAAACTGGCACAGTTTAATCCATTTCAATTCCAGTTTGTAACAGAACAAAATGTTGAAAAGTCAATGTGAGGCATTGTAAGTTGGCTTTTGGAATGTCTGATCTGTAGATTCACCATGAATGTTACGTTATGCTTACTGTGACCCTTTAGTAGCCAAAAGCAGTAACTGGGACAACTGCTGTGTACTTGGCATAGTGCCCTCAAGTTGTTTCTGATGTCTGGCTACTCCATCTTGGGGTTTTCCTGGCCAGATTTGTTTAGAAGTGGTGTGCCATTACCTTCCTCTGAGGCTGAGATTGTGAATTTCTCATGGCCACCCAATGGGGTTTCCATGGCCAAGCCAGGTTTTGAACCTTGCTCTCTTAGAGCCCTACTCTTAACACTCAAAGCACTACATCACACAGGTTCTTAATGCATCTCTTCATTTCTTGTATTCTTTTCCTTCTCTCTTGAGCTAAAACAATCAGGTTCACAACAAACTTCCTCTATAAGGGCATTAACACTCACCTTCTTGTTGTTTGCACTTCAGAAATACCTTTGGGGTCAATTATAACGATCCAGCTCACAAGATTTGATTCAATTTGTGATCCTGACGTTGTCTCTGCATATTTTGTAGCCTTTGGGGTTGAGTTTTTAGACTTACAGGATACTGATTCTGCTGCTTGAAAAATTGGTTTCCATGGTGATCTGGAAGGTAATTGGTCTAAAGGATGCTCAAGAGAGCGTTTGCACATGCTCCTGCTAGACCTTTGTGATGGAGGACTGCTGTCACTGAAGGTCAGAGCCAGACACTTGGGGGGTGGTTCATTTGAAAGAGGTTTTGGAGCCTATTAATTCTGGGGATTGCTGTTTATGAGAATGTCACTGGGCAGCTTACATCAAGGCAAAACAAAGCTGGTGCCATCAAGTTGCAAGCTTCAGATTGGTTGCCAGAGGAATATCCCCCTAACCTGTCCACTTCTGACAAAATGAACTCTGAAGCTCCACTTCCATTTGCGTGGAAAGGGAAGCATTATGAGCAAACTAGCCCAAAGTCATCACATAAGCCTAGTTGGCATGGCAATAATAATCAAACAATCTACTTTTTGTCTTCTTGGTAAATCTGCTTACCTGCTTCACAAATCCAGTAGATTATCTTCTTTCAGTCAATTAGATTTCCTACTCTTCTCAAATAGATGCTCCCTGTTCTTGTTTATGCAGATAAGCAGTCCACAGCGTATTCAGGCATAACTGGTGCTAGATCAGTGTACAAGCATTGTTACTTTGCCCTTAACCAAGTTGTCACATAGCCACATTTGACTAATTCTGATGTTGTGTTTATTATATGAAACCAGATTTGGTAGAACAAATGGAAAACCAAGGATATGATCAGGACAGGTGGCATTGTAGCCAGATCTCACATCTTTAGGAACAGGCACAGCTGATACACTGTTTTTACTGGAGTGACCCTTGGTCACTGCTGAAATCTGGGCATCCAGTCTCAGGGCTGAATCCAGAAGTACAGCCAAGCTGTGAACCTGAGATTTCAGGGCTAAGTACAGCACAGACCAGCAGCACCTCTGTCTTATCTGGATTGACCTTCTCTGTGTTTGCTGCCATCGAGCACATTACTGACAGCAGGTACTGATTTAGCCCTGTAATGGTTTCCTTGAACTTAAGTGGAAAAAGAGAGGTAAAATTGGGTGCCATATTAGCCTACTGGCAAACTCCATAACTGCAGACAGCCCCTCCCAGAATTTGCATGAAGAGACAGTTAAGAGGTGATATGACAGACCTGTTTAGTATGTGAAGGGGTGTCATATTGAAGATGGTGCAAGCTTGTTTGCTGCTGCTGCTTGAGAGAGTAGGAGCCGGAGCAATGGATGCAAGCTCCAGGAAAAGAGATTCCAACTAAACATTAGGAATAACTTCCTGATAGTAAGAGCTGTTTTGACATTGGAAGATGCTGCCTCAGTGTGGTGGAGTCTCCTCCTTTGGAGGTTTTTAAACAGAGGCTGAATGGTCATCTGTGGGGGTTGTTTTAAATGTATATTCCTGCATGGCAGGGGATTGGACTGAATGGCCCTGGAGATCTCTCCCAACTCTATGATTCTTTGTTAAAGTACTAGGTGATATGGGGTGGAAGAGACATCACTCATATACCAGTGACAAAGGTGTTAGAATCATAAAATTTGAAGAAACCACAATTCTAAGTATAATTTGACTTCATATGCAGTTTTGCAGGTGGGTTATCCACTCATTTAAGTGGCTTCAAATACTGATGGATCAAGTGTTGCTAATTTGTCATTAATGTTCTAATATTTGCTTTATCTTTTCCTGCGGGGCACAGAGTAATCTCTGCCTTGGCAACAATCTGAATTTATTTCCTCATTAGATAAGAGGCATCCCTTACTACAGATGTGGGCCATCTTTATTCATCCAGATGTTGCTGGACTCTAATCCCTTTTATCCCTGACCACTGACCATGCTGACTTAGGCTGACAGAATTGAATGCAACAATGTCTGTCAATCAACAAGTTGCCCATCCCTGCCCTATAGATTTTTTCTTTTGGGGAATTCCAAAATGTAAAAGACCTTTTTAAATGTTAACATGGGAATGCTCAATCCAGAAAGAGGGTTGGGAATCATGTGAGCTTTCATGTGTTGTTGGGCTGAAATTCTCCTTATTTCTGCCTAGCACAGCCAACAGTGAGGAATGTCGGTATTTGTAGTCAAACAATATTTGGAGAGCCATATGATTGCCACTTGGTTCTTCAGTGCTAATGTGCTTTCTCCCTTTTACCCAGAGATAAGGATGCATTTGTAGGCATTGCATGGTCTTAGTCTGTAGTCCTCTGTTTTACACAGATTCTCACATACTCTTGGGAGCAGGAGATGAATAATGCTTGTTCATGGGTTATCTCTGTTTCATTCCTGACCATCTCATCTTTAAAGTTAATAATATAAACCGAACTCATGCCATAAAAAGTTAATATTTTGTATATGAATAGCTTGATCTTACACATGTTTCTGTAGAAGGAACTCTGACTGAGATCACTGGGGATTACTCAGAGGTAACTGTTCATAGTACTGCAACCTAAGGCTACTAATAATGTCCAAATAGTATTTTAACAAAAATGAACATCACTGCAGATGAAACATATATATTTCAAAGGCATACTGCTTCATATGTCCCCACTCACCTAATACTGCTATATGAATATAGACTTTGGCCTATTGTAACTCATTCTGGATAAAAGTAATAGCTCATTTTGGACACTCACAATGGGAGGAACAAGGATCCATCACAACCTCTGGGTCTGAAATTGCATTCTGAAATATTCTGATTGGATTTGATGACTTCAAAACCTGAAGTTAGCTGTTGGACTGAAAGGGCAGCTCTGAAGAGTTTATCACATGGGAGTGAAGCAGCCGAATCCTGTGCAAAAACGGGGTTTAAATCTGGGCAAATCCTGCAAAAGCGGGATTGTTTTCAGATGATGTTGCACACACTGAGCATTAACATAACATTAACCCGTGCAGAAAGTGGGAAAAATCAGCCCCTTTTTACTTTTGGTACAATCCTGTGTGATAAGGTCCTAAGTCATGTGAATTTAGCAGCAAATAAAAGAATGTTCACTTAGAAAAAAGCGCATAAAAGATTTAAGAGTGTATAGTTGTTGGATTATCTAGATTTTTAAATTTCCAAATCCTTTTAGCCATGCCTTTATCAGGCTAATCTGAGGTCACAAAAATATTGTATTATTTTTTCCCTAGAACACCTCACGATAAAGCAAAATAGAGTAGGAGTAGGATTCGGTGATGTTCAAGCAACCAGAAAGTTCAAGCATTCTTTATTTAGTTACAGTTTTAGTATGGAATGTGCAGAGATGCTGCAGATATTCATATTAGCTTGTACAGGTGATGTGATGGCTTCATGTTGTAATGCGCAGACTCTCCCAAGGGTTGCCAAGTCCAAGAAACAAACAGTGAGTGATCCCCTGTGTGTTTCTGCATATGTGTGTAGGGAGGGGGATAAACATAAGATCCTGCTGTTATCTCAGGGAGAACATAAAGGTGCTTGGTAGGTGGAAAACAGAAATAGAGAGAAACTAGACATTTCTCTGAAGATGCCAGCCACAGATGCTGGCAAAACGTCAGGAATAAACTCTTCTAGAACATGGCACATAGACTGAAAACCCCACAAAATACTATAGAAACTAGACAGTTTTCATATTTAGAAAGCCAGAGATCATTTTAAATGGAAAAGCAAGTAAAAGGGGAATGCAAAGTTAATCCAAAGCAAATTGGGTAGGTTTACATAAAGTATCAGCTTCTTAACCTTCGTGAATAGATTTTGCTTGATGGCTAAGTTCAGTATACTCTGAGTCTCATAAAGCAAAATTAACCACATTCGCCTAAGAAAATGCCACATTTCACACAGTTGCCTTTGCTTTATGTATAAATCAGTTCTCACGTTCTTGCCTTCACCCCAAAACCTGTGGGACTTCTCACAAATAGCTGTGGTGGGTGGGTCTGATGGGAGCTGAAGTCCAAGGCATCTTCAGGGCACTACATTGTGGAAGGCTGGCATGAATATTTAGAGACTGATGGCATTTGTACCCTGCCTAATCACCAAACTTGTCTAGGTTCATTATAAAAAGCTATGGAAATAAAATACAGAGTAGTTAAATGCAGTACATAAAAAACCAAACCACACAGGAAAATAAATAAATGGTCATAAAATCTAAAATTGTTAAGAAAGAAGGGCCTTTTCTGGCACTTGAAATGTGCCAATGTTGTGGGTATTCGGAAAATCTCAGGCACTGATGGTGGACGTTCTACCAATGGGATATCACAGTTGAGAAAACTCATTTTTGTAGCCACTTGCTTAACGTTTTTGGAAGAGGCACCCCATGGGGAGCTAAGAGCAAGTACATTCAGGAAGAGATATCGCCAAGTTAGTCTAGCACCAAGCTCTTCAAAGCTTTAAATGTTAACACCAATATTTTGAAGCCAGTACTTGCATCACATTATTATATTAAGAAGTCCCAGTTGGCACTGCTTGATATAACAGTGTTCCAGTTGGTAAACTGACAGGTCTATTTTGAAATAATTAATTTCCCCCCCTCCTCCTAGTTCATTTCAAAGAGAAATTTGCATACCACATGATTGCACCAATCCAAGTCGGAGGCCACAGGAGCACAAGTATCTGTCACCAGACTGCATTTCTCCAGATTGTCTTATGAATGTGAGCTGATTAAAGAAGCCACTTGCACCTCAAGTGATACTGATGGATTCAGAAGCACCTCCAACTACTCTATATACTCAATTATAAGTTGATCTCATGTATAAATTGAGGGCAGGTTTGGGGGCCAAAATGATGGATTTTGATATGATCCATGAATAAGTCGAGGGTAAAAAGTAAGGCCACGTAATAAAGGATGTAAAGGATGATGCGAAGGAAAATGATGCCAAGAACTTAGAAAATTCCAGCAGACATTAATTGGATGGTTACACACACACACACACACACACACACACACACACGAGTTAAAGTACAGTACTTTCACTGACCCATGGATAAGTTGACCCAGTTTTTTGGGTCAATTTTTTGACTAAAAGTTCTAGACTTATAGATGAGTATATACAGTAATCATCTTCCTTCAGAGAGAATGCAATTGCTTTATGAACAGCTGCGATAGTCAGCTTGGTGGACTAAAACCACCTCTTAGCACAGTAAATGTTTGTGGATTTGAGCTACTGCCTCCTATCCTCTTGGGTGATAACCCTAGTCTCCCCCCCCCCCCCCTGGTTGTTTCTTGATACCAGGTCTACTGTTTGTGCAGCAACTAGCTGTCCAGCGGCATTTACATCAGCTGCACCCAGCTCTTCCACTTCGCCTCTCATGTCTGAGTACAGCAGTGGCAGCAGCCCAGGCCAGCTTCTCCGTCTCACCTTATAGCAAACAGAAGGCTGGCTGCTTGGTTGCTGCTCCTAGGATGACTGGGTGAAAAGGCAGCAGCAACTGAGCAGCCAGTCGAGCAGCGACTGAGAAGCCTCCCACCAACGCTGGCCTTGAAGCAAACTGCTCGACCAGCTGCTTGGTCACTGCTCCCTTTGCATCTGATCACCTTGGCTGAGCAGTGACTGAAAAGGCTCTCACCCCTGCCAGCCTTGTGGGAGAAGCTGGCATGGGTGAGAGCCTTCTCAGTCTCTGTTTGAAAGATCTCAGTCACTGCTCCCAAGGTGACTCAGTGCAAAGGGAGAAATCTTTCCCTGGTGAGGAAAGACTCTCAGTCCTTCACCAAGATGGGCAAGGGCACAGCTGGCTTCCCACTTTTTTCCCTAGCAAGGAAGGACTCTCAGTTTGAGAGGTGGAGATTGACTCTTTCAAATAACTGACCCTGGATACTCCTCTCCCTCCTTTGTTTCTTCTGCTACCTCTTCTCTCAGCCTGTCCAACGAAAGAAAGCAGGAG
>NC_056527.1:142188350-142325588 GCF_019175285.1 Sceloporus undulatus
AGAAGTCATTGACATTTGGGATTCAAACTCAACTGGAACTTGGCTTGCTTGCGTTGGAGGGAGTTTGCCAGGATGCGGATGCCCAGATCTTTTTCTAGTAGCACTTGGTGAGTTTTTTGGTTGCCCTCATTTGCTGCATGCAACTCATCTAGCTTGGCTGGTCAGAAGCAGCAGCAGCACCTTCCTATACTGCAGGAGTTGGTGGGTGCTGAGGCACGGTGGACAGGAGAAGAGGGAGAGGAGGCAGGGAAAAGAATATGGAGTGCAATGAAAAATTTCCACTCCAGCAACGACCGAGCCTGAAATGTGGGGAGTGTACAGCACAGTTGCTTGCTCCTAAGAACAAGTCTATTCAAGTACTTCGGTGGAGGCCAGTGATGGGGCAAGAAGGATAGTCTCAAGGAAGAACATGAGTGGTAATAGCAGTTAGTGACTAGCGGGACATAGAGAACAAGAGAAGCTGGAATATTCAGATGTAAGATTCCAAATTATTCACTGTATTTATTTCAGCATATGCAGTAATTGTTTATGAAGGTGTCCATGACACTCTCAACAAAATTTCTCAAATATTTCCCATAACCTCCAAAGTTTTTGTAACTCGGTCTACACCAACGGGCAACGGCCTACACTTTACCACCTGAAAATACAGAAACTGAATCTTTAACTTCTCAGAAAATCCGTATGGTCTACAAGGTTCCTATATTAAAGGTTTCCTATATTAAAGGTTTCTTTCCTGGTTAGGAAAATCCATGGTTGCGGATGGCTAATTATTTAATATATTAACTAGTAATTTGTATTTGATTGTTATATTGTTGGTGGGTGAGGGTGGGGATTGTCTAATTGTTTTTGTTTCTGTTGGCTTATGTATTGATTATTATATAGTGCTACGTATTTTTGTTTTATTTCTTGATTGTAACCTGCACCTCGATTTGTAGAGAGAGGCGGGCTAATTATTATATATATTATTATTATTATTCAGACTCTGCAGCTGGCGTTTTGTCAAACTAGGCCCCATTTTGAGTACAAGTCCACTTTGTTGGAACAGCAATAACAGTGATATTTGTCTAACTCAGAACAGAAGCATTGGTCCCCAACAAGGAAGGAGAGCCTGGAAAAAACAACCATACAAAAACCCACCATGGTTGGTTCTTATGTCAGGCTTGTCAAAAACATTATGGCGCGTTACAGACCGCCGAAAAGCGGCGGGCCTGCACCCGCCCCTTTCCCTGCTGGATCGGGGACTCAGCGCCGCAGAGCAGCAGCCACTGAGGCCCGATCAGCCGCTTTCCAGGCCGGAGGAAAACAGCAAAAGGCCACTTCCCCAAGGCGGAGAAGGGTGTCCTTGGGGCTTAAAGCCCCAAGGACACCCCCGCGGCGCGGGAGGAGAAAAGACGGGACTTGCCTGGCCCCTTTCTCCTCTGCTGCGTTGCTGGGCACAAGCCATCTAAGGCGGCCAGCAAACGCAAGACAAGGAAAGGAGCTCTCCGTTTCGGAGCTCCTTCCTCCGCCAATAAAAGAGCGCACTAAGTGCCCTCGTGCGTCACGTCCGCAGCCGCCTCATTTGGAGAGGGGCACGTTTGTGACACACCATCTTGTTACATCCTCAGGACATATTAGGCTTGGGGGCGTCAAGAAGTGACGCCCCTTTTTAAACTAGGACGTCCTGAGGATGTCGCTTATGCACTGTCGAACGTGCCTATGGCTTTGGCAGGAAGGTTTTGTTACTCTGAACTGGTCCTAATTCCCTGACAGTAATAAATCAAGAAAAAATCCATCTTTTTGCAAAGACTTTCTATACACAAATTAGGCAAGTGTCCCTATGCAAACACCTCCTTGATTTGTTAAGATGGAGAGGGAATTTCATAGTTTAAACACTCTTCATGCAAAAAAGGGGGAGAAACACAAGCAAGGCAAAATTAGAATTCTTTCCTTGATGTACTAGTTTTCCCCATGTAAAAAATTTTTGGGGTGAAGAATGCATTCAAAACTACATCAGCTGCACACAGGCTGAGTCAGTACATCATCCTGCTTAGGAAAGTCATGGGCCAGTACAGACACGCCAAAATAAAGCTGGTTTGGGTCACTTTGGAGGTACCTCGTGGTACCTCGGGTTACGAAATTAATTCGTTCCCCGCCGCTGCTTTCGTAACCCGAAATCTTCGTAAGCCGAAAAAGCCATAGGCGCTAATGGGGAAAAGCCGCGATTTCGTGTGAAATAGCGCCGAAAAGCACCAAAAAAATTTTCGTAACCCGAAAAAACGTTCGTAAGCGGAACAGTTTTTTTGAATGGATTTTTCGTAACCCGGAAATTTCTCGTAACCCGCGCATTTCGTATCCAGAGGTACCACTGTATGCTGTTTCAATGATGTATGCGTCCTAAGAGTCTGGAAGCCCTGCCAAAGCCATGCTCCAGCCCTTAGGATTGGAGGGCAGCTTTATACAGCTCTGGCCTTTAGGATGCATGCCATCATTGAAACAGCCATACCTCCAAAGGGACCCAAACCAGCTTTATTTTGGCCTGTCTGTACCATTCCTAGGTCATGGATTTGTAAACAGATAGTTCAACTATAATAGAACTGATGGGAAACAAAAACACATATGTTTTGCCATGAAAACCAAAGTCACAGCTCTCCACACACTTTTTTCTAAGTAGACACTCTCCAATTACCACCCTGTAAGTATGTCTTTAAAACACAATTCGGGAAAGCAACTTTAAAATTACATGAAAGCAGGCTCAAAATGGAAATTAAAACCTAGATCTTGCTGAGGAAAACCTTTTCTTATTATCAAGAAAAGGACCCAAAAAGAGGTTGCAAACTACACGCGCTGTGTTCAACTGGGGAGCATCTTTCAAGACAACTTAGATAAGACAAAGTTCATATACGATCAATCAAATTCCATGTTGTTTTAAACTTTAGACTACAAATCCAGCCTACTTCTAAAGGGAAAAAAAATCAGATCTACAAAAAAGACGGCAGGCTATTCATATTCCTTGTTGTACATCTTTTCCTTCACCTAAGTTTCATTTTTTTAAGAATCTGAGCAAATCTTGCCAAGAAACCAACCCCATACAGAGCCACCTTAGAGTCACTACAATCAGAAATGATTTAAGGCACACAACAACAACAACAACTATATCAATTAAAACTCATTTTTCAACAGAAACACCAAGATATACATCAGGGTTTTCTCATGCCTTGCTTTTAAGAAGTCCCATGTGAGCAATGAACACTTTACTCAGATAGTAGTAATGGCACATTGCAAGTCACGCGGGCTCTGAAATGAAGGAAGCAGGTACAAGAGTCATTTTTCTCAATGTAGTTTATATACAAAACAATCAGCTACGAACAGAAGTAAAATTAAATATAAAAAAATCAGTTTTTCTTCGTTGTTCTGCTATATCTTTCTATTTCTGTTTTTGTTTTCAAGATATGGAAAAAATTAAAGCAGTGTTCAAAGGAATATGGAGTGCTATATATTTTGCTTTGCAATTGCACCTAAAAATTTACTGTAACTAAGTTGTACGCACCCAACTTACCAGTATATTAGACTCCAAGAGGTTTACTCCTCAGAGTGAACAGAGAGAAAATGCGATGGTTTTATTACATCCCCCAGTTTTGCACTCTGCAAACATTTCATATGAAATCACTTCTGTTATATTTGAAACCTGCATATAACAATGTTAATAGAAATGTTATTATAATCACCTGAAAATGCCTGCCATGCTCAAAACATACTATCCAAACATCTGTAGCGTTACAGTCTCATGCATTTCAAAATGTCTGAAAAGATGCCTTTAAAAATGATCCCTGCTCATCCAGACTACACTACCCTTCCCACAATGAATGATTCTTTCCATGGCTAGAATCCCTAGTCAAAGGCCTAAGAGGTCCAAGGCTGTCCTTAGTTTCCCAGCAGCTAATCAAAACACACACACACAAACACACACACAACCTTCCAGGCATCGCTCCGAGACTCAAGAACGGCAGCCAGTAAAATCAAATATAAAATCCCCACATTCTGCTTGATCGCCCTCCTTTTCCGATTCTAATGCTCTTTTGGATGAATGTGCCTACGAAAAGGATGGAGATCTCGCTTAGTAGCCCGTTAGCCTTTCCCCACTACCCATTTCATGCTCAATTTGTGCTATAGAGAAATCAGAGCGTTTCCTTTCCTTTTTTTTCCACTAGCGCTTACGCTGGAAAGGTCCCACAAGAGCAAGCCGGAGCTTAAGGAGTGCCAAGAGAAACAAGGGAGGGAGGGAATGCATGCAGGGACCATGCTCACGCTAGGCACTAGCTGCCAAGGCAATTTGGAAGCACAACGGCAAGAGGAGACTGCATCTGATGCACAATAAAAGCAACCCACTCACTCCACATGCTTTCTGGCTCTTGTTTCTTCTACTGATGTTATCCCATCTGATCTAAGTGCTAATAAGAGTGCAGATCAGGCCAATATTCAGAGACTTAACATCTAACAAAAATCAAACAGTGCTGCTGAGCTTTACAGATTACTGTGAAAGGACCTAAATGAGACAGTCAACCTCTAAGTCCAAAGGGCTGTCAGAGTTGGGTCCGGCACATACCCCAAACATATAAAGACTGCAGTGTCCGTTATACAATCAGATTAGCATAAATGCTGGAATGGAAATTTAGAAAAGGTACATAATATTGTCACGTACCTCACCAGTGAAGCCAGGCCACCTAGTAGGAAATATTTTTAGGCATGATTTTTAAATCACTTTCCTCAACCAAAGGTTTCAAAGAGTGGCTTACATAGAATCAATCAAAAGCATTAGAGGAGATCTTGTACTGTAACATCTTTTGAGACTAACTGAAAGAAACAAGTGGGTAGTATGACCTTCGTAGACTTAAGTCTACTCTCTTCCTCAGGATGCATTAATGCATCTCATGCTGCCAACTTCTTTCTTTCAGTTAGTCTCAAAGGTGCTACAAAATCTCTCTACATACTGATTATACAGATTATCTGGCTATATCTTTCAATTAAAGCAAGACAGGGCATGCTTGCAGTCTTCCAATCCAAGAATACCTGACATAAAAAGAAAAGACGGGAGAGAATGGGGTGAGAGAAAGGGTTTTTCAAGAGGCTGGTGGAATAGCCCCACTTCTATCTCTCCTGCTGTTGCAGATGGTGGAACGTGTTGTGCTGGTGACAAATTTATTATTATTATTATTATTATTATATTATTATATTATTAACAACACCATATCAGTCCTGAAGTACTTATTCGGACATCTATCCTTGTATAGCTTGCACTGAAAAAACACTTAATTAACTAGTCATATTGATTATTTTGATTACCTCAAAAATACAAAGCTGAACCTCAATACAAACACCATGAAAATAAAACTATTATAAAGCGAGAAAAAATGAGATCACCCTTTATATGTTTTTTTTCCTATTAGAAGGTTAATATTGTCGACATAAATGCTAAATATATTATTTGGAATAGTGATTTATCAACAAAATGAACAATCACTGTAATATAAAGATGTATATATGTCAATTAATAAGTGTATTTTTCTTTTTAAACTAATAAATTTATTTAAAAAAACATGTTTAATAAATGAAAAAACAGTATTCTCAAGCTTACAAACATCCAGGCTTAAATACGACTCTCCAAACTTCATCACCGCTATCAGCACCACCAAAATTTTAAAAAGGTATTGTTGGTTCTATTGCTAGAATCAAACTCACCAATCCTAATAAATCATCAGTTTTAGTGTTAATGTAGAGAAAAGTTTTCTCAAACCCCCAGGAAAGAGTTAAATCAGCTCTGAAGCAGTTGCTAGGTTACAATGCCACTCTTTGCAAAATACACTCCAGTGAAATCATGCCTCTACCTATCTTTCATCTGAAAACTCCACAGTGTTAGGAATTTGACAAAAAGGAGATCAAAAACAAATAATGAACACACGGTCTACTTGTACATTTATTTAAACAAACCCTTGAAATTGTTAATGATATATTTACAGTCATTCCTATTATACCATATCATAAGCGTGTGTATAATACACTGATAAAGATGCGTGTGTGTCATTTCAGACTTATGGAGACCCTATCATGGGGTTTTCTTGCAAGACTGTTTCAGGAGGAGGTTTGCCATGCCATCCTCTAGGCCAAAGTATGACTTGTCCCAAGGTCACCCAATGGATTTTATGGCCAAGGCGTGGGAATTAAAACCTGGTATCCAATGTCATAGTCCAACACTCAAACCACTATGCCATGCTGGTTCTCATTCTGGTATAATATGAGGGGGAGACAATGGGGACTGAAGGCTGAAATTCTTAGTACTAAGGGCCCGACAGACAGGCCAAAATAAAGCTGCTTCAGGTCACTTTGGAGGTATGCTGTTTAAATGGGACATGCATCTTCAGAGGACAGAAGACTGCACCGAAGCTGTGTCTTTAGTCTGGAGTGTGGTTGTGGAATGGCTTCGGCCTCTTAGGACGGAACATGCATCTATTAAACAGCATACCTCAAATGACCCGAAGCCAGCTTTATTTTGGCCTGTCTGTTCACCAGGAAAGAGTTCTCCTTGCACCCTGAGTCCACCTTGGGGAGCAGTGACTGAGATCTTCAAACAGAGACGGGGAAGGCTCTCACCCATGCCAGCTTCTCCCACAAGGCTGGCAGGGGTGAGAGCCTTTTCAGTCACTGCTCAGCCAAGGTGACCAGATGCAAAGGGAGCAGTGACCAAGCAGCTGGTCGAGCCAGTTTGCTTCAAGGCCAGTGTTGGTGGGAGGCTTCTCAGGCGCTGCTCGACTGGCTGCTTGCTGCTGCCTTTTCACCCCGAGTCAGCCTAGAGAAGCAACCAAGCAGCCAACCTTCTGTTTGCCTATAAATGTGGAGACGGAGGAGCTGGCCGGGCTGCTGCCACTGCTGTACTCAGACATGAGAGGCGAAGTGGGAAAGCTGGGTGCAGCTGATGAAATGCCGCTGGAACAGCTAGTTGCTGCACAAACAGTAGACCTGGTATCAAGAAACAACCATGGGGTGAGGGGAGGAGACTAGGGTTTATCACCCAAGGTTATAGGAGGCAGTAGCCCAAACCACAAACATTTACTGTGCTAAGAGGTGGTTTTTGTCCACCAAGCTGACTATCGCAGCTGTTCATAAAGCAATGCATCTCTCTGAAGGAAGATGATACTTATGTATACTCATCTATAAGTCTAGAACTTTTAGTCAAAAAATTAACCCCAAAAACACTGGGTCAACTTATCCATGGGTCAGTGAACAGACTGTACTTTCAACTGGTGTGTGTGTGGGTGTGTGTTTTGTGTGTAACCATCCAATTAATGTCTGCTGGATTTTCTAAGTCTTGGCATCATTTTCCTTCGCATCATCCTTTACATCCTTTATTACGTGGCCTTACTTTTTACCCTCGACTTATCCACGGATCATATCAAAATCCATCATTTTGGCCCACCAACCTGCCCTCACTTTATACATGAGATCAACTTATAATTGAGTATATAGAATAGTTTGAGGTGCTTCTGAATCCATCAGTATCCACTCGAGGTGCAAGTGGCTTCTTTATTCAGCTCACATCATAAGACAAATCGGGAGAAATGCAGTCTGTGACAGATACTTGTGCTCCGGGGCCTCCGACTTGGATTGGTGCCAATCATTGTGGTATGCAGATTTCTCTCTTGAAAGAACTAGGAGGAGGGGGATAATTAATTATTTCAAATTAGACCTGTCAGTTTACCAACTGGAACACTGTTATATCAAGCAGTGCCAAACTGGAACACTTAATATAATAATGTGATGCAGAGAAGTGACTGGCTTCAAAATAGGTGTTAACATTAAAGCTCTAAACTTAAAGCTCAAAGAGCGTGTGCTAGACTAACTTGGTGATATCTCTCCTGAATTACTTGCTCTTAGCTCCCCATGGAGTGCCTCTTCCAAAAAGCGTTAAGCAAAGGTGGCTACAAAAAAGGAGTTTTCTCAACTGTGATATCCCCATTGGTAGAACGTCCACCATCAGTGCCTGAGATTTTCCGAATACCCACAACATGGCACATTTCAAGTGCCAGAAAAGGCCCTTCTTTCTTAACAATTTTAGATTTTATGACCAGTTATTTATTTTCCTTGTGGTTTGGTTTTTTATGTACTGCATTTAACTACTACTCTGTAGTTTTATTTCCAAGCTTTTTATATGAAACCTAGACAAGTTTTGGTGATTAGGCAGGGTACAAATGCCATCAGTCTCTAAATATTTATGCCAGCCTTCCACAATGTAAGTGCCCTGAAGAGGCCTTGGACTCAGCTCACTCCCATCAGCACCCACCCACCACAGCTATTTGTGAGAACGTCCCACAGGTTTTGGGGTGAGGCAAGAACGTGAGAACTGATTTATACATAAAGCAAAGGCAACGTGTGAAATGGTGGCCATTTTCTTCTTAGGCGAATTGGTTAATTTTGCTTTATGAGACTCAGAGTATACTGAACTTAGCCATCAAGCAAATCTATTCACCAAAGGTTAAGAAGCTGATACTTTATGTTAAACCTACCCAATTTGCCTCTGGATTAACTTGCATTCCCCTTTTACTTGCTTTTCACATCTAAAATGATCTCTGGCTTCTAAATAGAAAAACTGTCTAGTTTCTATAGTATTTTGTGGGTTTTCATTATATGTGCCATGTTCTACGGAAGCAGTTATTCCTGACATTTTGCCAGCATCTGTGGCTGGCATCTTCAGAGAAATGTCTAGTTTCTCTCTATTTCTGTTTTCCACCTACCAGCACCTTTCTGTTCTCCCTGAGATAACAGCAGGATCTTATATTTAATCCCCCTCCCCTACACATATATGCAGAAACACACAGGGGATCACTCACTGTTTGTTTCTTGGACTTGGCAACCTTGGGAGATCTGCGCATTACAACATGAAGCCATCACATCACCTGTACAAGCTAATATAATACTGCAGCATCTCTGCACATTCCATACAAAACTGTAACTCAATAAAAGAATGCTTGAACTTTCTGGTTGCTTGAACATCACCAAATCCTACTCCTACTCTATTTTGCTTATCGGGAGGTGTTCTAGGGAAAAAAAATAAACAATAATTTTTGTGACCTCAGATTAGCCTGATGAAAGGCATGGCTAAACAGGATTTGGAAATTTAAAAATCTAGATAATCCCAACAACTATACACTCTTAATCTTTTATGCGCTTTTTTCTAAGTGAACATTCTTTTATTTGCTGCTAAATTCACATGACTTAGGACCTTATCACACAGGATTTTCCCAAAAGTAAAAAGGGTCTGATTTTTCCCACTTTCTGCGGCACGGTTAATGTATATTAATGCTCACTTGTGGCAACCTTCATCTGAAAACAATCCCGCTTTTGCCAGGATTTGCCAGATTTAAACCCGTTTTTGCACAGGCATTCGGCTGCCTTCACTCCCATGTGAAATAACTCTTCAGAGCTGCCCTTTCAGTCCAACAGCTAAACTTCAGGTTTGAAGTCATCAAATCCAATCAGAATATTTCAGAATGCAATTCCAGACCCAGAGGTTGTGATGGATCCTTGTTCCTCCATTGTGAGTGTCCAAAATGAGCATATTACTTCCAGAATGATTACCAATAGGCCAAAGTCTATATTCATAGAGCAGTATATGGTGAGTTGGGGACATAGTGAAGCAGTATGCCTTTGAAATATATATGTTTCATCTGCAGTGTATGTTCATTTTTGTTACAAATACTATTGGACATTATATTAGTAGCCTTAGTTCAGACTATGAAACAGTTACCATCTGAGTGATCCCCAGTGATCTCAGTCAGAGTTTCCTTCTACATTACAGAAACATGTGTAAGATCAAGCTATTCATATACAAAATTTAACTTTTTATGGCATGAGTTCGTTTATATTATTAACTTTAAAGATGAGATGGTCAGGAATGAAACAGAGATAACCCATGAACAAGCATTATTCATCTCCTGCTCCAAAGAGTATGTGGAGAATCTGTGTAAAACAGCAGACTACAGACTAAGACCATGCAATGCCTACAAATGCATCCTTATCTCTGGGTAAAAGGGAGAAAGCAAGATTAGCACTGAAGAACCAAGTGGCAATCATATGGCTCTCCAGATATTGTTTGACTACAAATACCGACATTCCATCACTGTTGGCTGTGCTAGCAAATAAGGAGAATTTCAGCCCAACCAACACATGAAAGCTCAACATGATTCCCAAACCTCTTTTGGATTGAGCATACCCATGTTAACATTTAAAAAGGTCTTTTACATTTTGGAATTCCCCCAAAAAAAAAAATCTATAGGGCAGGGATGGGCAACCTGTTGATTTGACAGACGTTGTTGCATTCAATTCTGCAGCGCCTAAGTCAGCCATGGGTCATGGTCAGGGAATAAAAGGTATTAAGTCCAGCAACCATCTTGGATAAATAAAGATGGCCCACATCTGTAGTAAGGGATGCCTCTTATCTATATGAGGAAATAAATTCAGATTGTTGCTGAGGCAGAGATTAGTCTGTGCCCCACAGGAAAGCAAGCAAATATTAAGAACATTAATGACAATAACATACTTTGATCCATCAGTATTTGAAGCCACATTAAATGCAGTGGTATAACCACACTGCAAAACTGCATATGAAGTCAAATTATACTAGAATTGTGGTTTTTTCCTTCAAATTTTGATTCTAACACCCTATGTCACCGTATAATGAGCATGTCTCTTCCACCCCCATAATCACCTAGTACTTTAACAAAAATCATAGAGTTGGCAGAGATCTCCAGGGCCATCAGTCAAATCCCCTGCCATGGCAGGAATATACATTTTAAACAACCCCCACCCCCGCAGATGACCATTCAGCCTCTGTTTAAAAACCTCCAAAGAAGGAGACTCACCACCACACTGAGCAGCATCTTCCAATGTCAAAACAGCTCTTACTATCAGAGAGTTATTCCTAATGTTTAGTTGGAATCTCTTTTCCTGGAGCTTGCATCCATTGCTCCGCTCCACTATCTCTCAAGCAGAGCAGCGAGCAACAAGCTTGCACCATCTTCAATATTACACCCCTTCACATACTAAAACAGTCTGTCACATCACCTCTTAAACTGTCTCTTCAGTAAATTCTGGAGGGGCTGTCTGCAGTTATGGAGTTTGCCAGAGTCTAATATGGCACCCACATTTTGTACCTCTCTTTTCCACTTAAGTTCAAGGAAACCATTACAGGGCTAAATCAGTACCTGCTTCAGTAATGTGCTCGATGCAGCAAACACAGAGAAGTCAATCCAGATAAACAGAGGTGCTCTTGGTCTTTGCTGTACTTAGCCCTAAATCTCAGGTTCTCAGCTTGGCTGTACTTCTGGATTCACCCTGAGACTGGATGCCCAGATTTCAGCAGTGACCAAGGTCACTCCAGTAAAAACAGTGTATCAGCTGTGCCTGTTCCTAAAGATGTGAGTATCTGGCTACAATGCCACCTGTCCTGATCATATCCTTGGTTTCTATTTGTTCTAAACAAATCTGGTTTTCATATAATAAACACAACATCAGAATTATCAAATTGGACTGGACACAACTTGGTTAAGGGCAAAGTAACAATTCTTGTACACTGATCTACAGCCCAATTATGCCCTGAATACGCTGTGGATGCTTACCTGCATAAACAAGAACAGGGAGCATCATTTGAGAAGTAGGAAATGTAATTGACTGAAAGAATAATCTACTGGATTTGTGAAGCAGGTAAGCAGATTTACCAGAAGACAAAAAGTAGATTGTTGTTGATATTATTGCCATGCCAACTAGGCTTATGTGATGACGTTGGGCTAGTTTGCCTCATAATGCTTCCCTCTTCCACGCAAATGGAAGTGGAGCTTCAGAGTTCATTTTGTCAAAGTGGACAGGTTAGGGGATATTCTCTGGCAACCAAATCTGAAGCTTGCAACTGATGGCACCGACTTGTTTGCCTTGATGTAAGCTGCGCATGACAGCTCATAACCGGCAATCCCCAGAATTAATAGGCCCAAATCTCTTTCAAATGAACCACACCCCCAAGTGTCTACTCTGACCTGCAGTGACGCAGTCCTCCATCACAAAGGTCTCAGAGCATGTGCAAACACTCTCTTGAGCATCCTTTAGACCAATTACCTTCCAGCATCACACATGGAAACCAAATTTTTCAAGCAGCAGAATCAGTATCCGTAAGTCTAAAAACTCAACCCAAAGGCTACAAAATATGCAGAGAACAACGTCAGGAATCACAATTGAATCAAATCTTGTGAGCCTGGATGGTTATAATTGACCCCAAAGGTATTTTGAAGTGCAAACAAACAAGAAGGTGAGTGTTAAGCCCTTATAGAGGAAGTTTGTTTGTGACACTGATTGTTTTAGCTCAGAGAGAAGGAAAAGAATACAAGAAATGAAGAGATGCATTAAGAACCGGTGTGAGTAGTGCTTTGAGTGTTAAGAGTAGGGCCTAAGAGAGCAAGTTCAAAAACCTGGCTTGGCCATGGAAACCCCATTGGGTGGCCATGAGAAATTCACAATCCAGCCTCAGAGGAAGGTAATGGCACACCACTTCTAAACAAATCTGGCCAAGGAAAAACCCCAAGATGGAGTAGCCAGACATCAGAAACAAAGTTGAGGGCACTATGCCAAAGTACACAGGCAGTTTCCCAGTTACTGCATTTTGGCTACTAAAGGGTCACAGTAAGCATAACGTAACATTCATGGTGAATCTACAGATCCAGACATTCCAAAAGCACAACTACAATGCCTCACATTGACTTTTCAACATTTTGTTCTGTTACAAACTGAATTGAAATGGATTAAACTGTGCCAGTTTGGATTTCTGTATATCATTGTTGTGCATCAATAATAACATTTTGCACCATCGCTGTGTTGAGAATCTTGTGTGCATCAAGTGATAACCAAGTAAATGAAATCTATCACAATCAGTTGTGAATACGAATACATGACTGGAAAATCCATACCAAGCGCCTTCTATGCACTCTCCTTTACCTACATGCCCAGCAAACATATGCACCAGTTACTAAAGAACCCCACAAGTCCCAGCTGTTGCTGCGTTGTGTGCCTTCAAACATTTCGGACTTATGGTAACCTTATGCAAACCAATAATGAGATTTTTTTGGCAGGGATTTGTTAAAAGACAGGTTTGACCATTGCCTTCCACTAAACTAGGGCATGTGCACTTGCCAAAGGTCACCAAGTGGGTTTATGGCACAGCAGGGGATCGAACCCTAGTCTCCAAAATCATAGTCTACATTCAAACTGCTGCCACCTGGCTCTCTCCCACAAGTATAATGACTAGCTTTAAATTTGATTGAAACACATGCGAGAACCAAAGGAATCCAGCATGCTTAGATAGCAGATACCTTTGGCGCGTTACAGATGCGCCGAAGGGCGTGTTAGGGTTAGGAAGGGCATTTAAGGGTGAGCAAGGGGCTCCCTTCCAGGATGCCCCCAACCCAATACGGACTGAGTCCGTAACAAAACTGGTGGCCCATCCACACGTGGCCCGCCATTTTGACATCGTCATCCGCGTAGCGTCTGGATGCCGCGGTGCTGGAAGGAACGCTGCGAGTGCGCGACTAGCACCTCAGGCACCACTTCTGGATCACAGAAAGAGCACCATTATCAAGCGCTTCTTTCTTGCTGCGCCCAAGAACCGCACGGTGTGGCCGCTCGGTTCCCGGACGTCAACGCAAACGGCGACGTGGCTGACACCCTTCTTGGGTGCTCTGTAACACGCCTTTTTCTAGCCATACGATGAACTATCTAGAGTCCTTGCACGTGTTAAGATGCCTGTACTGCCAGCCATTCAGCTCAAAACCACAACGTGTGCGAGTTCAAGACCAGCAAAGGGCCCAAGCTCGACTCAGGCTTGCTCCTTCCGAGGTCGCTAAAATGAGTACCCAGACTGTTGGCGGGCAAATTAGCTTACTTTCTAATTAGCATGACTTCTGTTCACGCGCTAGGATCTTTGGAATAGCGGTATAGAATAAAACAAATTATTAGTAATTAATTATTACCTCCCATACAAGCCTCTACCTCAAGTGAAACCAGCAACTGCCACAATTTTTGTTGTATCTGTTTGTTTTGTTCGTGTGTGTGTGTGCCTTCAAGTAGTTCCTGGCTTAGGTGACCCTAAGGTCCCTTTGATTTAAGCTCCTTTTTTCTGTTTAAACAAGAAACTGTACATGTGAGGGACAAGGAGGAGATGTGGCGGGGGGGGGGGGGAACTGAGCTTCAGAAGTGGAAATATCGAGTAGTTTGTTGGAGAAAAAAGGCGAGAGAAAAGCAATAGTGATGCTATGCTACTGGTTTGAGAGGCACTAACATTTATCTGGTTAGATATTAGAGCACCTGTCCATAAAACACGTCTTGTCCTCTCTCTTCACTATTATGGCATCATGTGAAATCACAGGCTGGTTTTCAGTGGCCGGCATCCATAAGTTTGTTGTGGGTTTTTCGGGCCTATGTGGCCATATTCTAGAAGAGTTTCTTTCCCTACATTTCACCCAGCATGTATGGCTGGCGTCTTCTTAGGAAGACAAACCCCAGACTCCCCTGGAGGCAGGTGGGCAATTCTGGATCTGCATCATAAAAAGTAACCTTCTCCCATTATGGAAAATGAAACATATGATCAACGGAAGTATAAGAGTAAATTCTGGCAAGGCAAAACTTCCATTGCTGCTTGCTTTTGAAGCATTCTGGTCTCTACTACCTGGGCATTCTACGAACTGCTGTAGTCAAAAGCTGTTACAAATCAAAACGTTACAACTTTCATATAATCACAATAGTCGTCATGTTGAAAAGTCCATCATAAATTAGAAACTTTTAAGCCCCTAAGAGAGAATGACAAAGGAAATCATAATTAAGAAACGTTTAACTCTTTAGACAGGTGCTTCTGAAATACATACACAGATGGAAGATAGCAAAGCATCACTATTTGCTTTTCTCTCACTTTATCCCCTTCTGTCAGATATTTGCCAGCTTCAGAAGCTCAGCTCTTTTTACTTCACTGTTCTCACACCATACACTTAAAATCTGAAAAATAGACTAAATGAAATATTTTTTAAATTCACAACTTGACGACCTTTTGTATTACCTTTAACAGATGCGCACGCTCTGAACACCAGGTGGCAGTGCAGACAAAGAATACAGCAAAACCCTTTCTTGTGCAACACAGTAGAAGCCTAAATCAACCATAGTTCGGGTTCCCTAACATCTGTGGAAATCATAGAGTCATGGAGTTGGAAAGACCCCAAGGGTCATCCAGTCCAACCCTCTCTGCCATCTAGGAACACACGTCAAAGCACCCCTGGCAATGGCCATTCAACCTCTGTTTTAAAACCTCCAAAGGAAAAGACTCCACCACACTCCAAGGAGTGTTTTCCACTGTTCAAACAACTCTTACTCGCAAGACGTTCTTCCTAATGTTAATCTGGAATCTCTTTTCCCTCTATTTGCATCCACTGCTTCCATATCCTAATCTTGAACTAAAGAAAACAAATGTGCTCCATCTTCAGTATAACATCATTCAAGTTTTTAAAACAGGGCGATCATTATCACCTTTTCATCTCCAGGCTTAGGTTATAAAACATACCCCAGCGCCCTAAAACTCCTCCTATAGGGCATGGTTTCCAAGACCATTCCCCATTTTGTTTGCCCTCCTCGGGACATGCTCTCCGCTTGTCAACACTCCTTTCGAATGGACACAATTCCAGGTGAGGCCTGACCAAAGCAGAATAGCAGTGGCACTACTCCTTCCCTGATTCTAGACAAATACTCCTCTATTGGTGCAGCCTAGAATCACACTTACCTTTTTATTGCTGCTCCATCACACTGCTGATTCCGAGTGTTTTTAACTCTTTACCCTGGCTCCTGCTCCCCCAATAAATTAGCAACAACAAATTGATACAATTATTTTAATGGGTAGCAAGTTTTCATTATGAAAACAATTTGCAGGTGTCAATTACTTTGCAGCCCTCTATCACGTGTCTGTTTATCTAGCTATCTGTCTCATCTTTGTTGTTGCTGTGTTGTTGTTGTTCCCCTTCAAGTCATTTTTTGCCTTATGGTAACCCTAAGGTGAACCTGCCATGGGTCCTTCTTGGCAAAATTTGTAAAAAGAGGGAAATTGCCTTTTGTCTGTCCTCTGAAACTGAGAGAGTGTGACTTGCCCAAGGTCATGCAATGGGTTTCCATAGCCAAATGAAGAGTGAATGCAGGTTTCCAAATTTGTAGCCTAATGCTCAAACCACTACATCACCTGGTGCATATATATGTATGTGGTGTGTATTAAACGATGGGCTGGGATCCCAAACACAATGCCAATCAAACACAACACAAAAAACAAAGGTCAATTAGTTTCCAAATGCACAAACCTTCCCCGCCAAACTAGTGCTGAGTAGGGAGGGGATTAAATCTGCAGATACTGCCTACTCTCTTCTCTCTCCGAAGGCCACCTGCAGTGGCACTTGGAACAGAGTGATGCATTTTTACTTTTCACAGAGAAGCCACTTTCCTAAAGAATAGTACAGTCAGCCCTCGGAATATTCCGACCGTCTCCCCACTCCCGGATACAATTGCTGCAAATGCTCAAGTTTACCCACTTCCCCAACGGTAGCATGTGCACATGGCTACATTGGTGACAATGAGACTTCAATGGGGGTGCATGCACATGGCCATGCCGGCATTAAGAACAACCTCTGTTATCCCAGTGGCAGGATGTGCACATGGCCGCACTGACATGTTGGGACGACGGGAGCATATCATCCTAATACGGAGTGACCATGGTGGACAACGTGGGCTTGCCATCTGCGGATGCTTGCGGTAGCAAGTCCATGGATATCAAGGGTTGGATGCATACTATTGTTGGGTTCTGATGGATAAAGAAGAAAAGGGATGATCAGCATTGAAATTCTCTTTCCATGGGCATGCTGCATAACATCACCATCATGCCTGTTGCAGCTGCAGCTTCTGTCTGGCCTCTGCATTTCAAGTGTTTTTCATCAGCTCAGGGGCCAGGCATTCGAATGTGATGAAGCTAGCTTCTTGATCCATTATGCATCATAGACAAGGAAGCAGGGTTTCCAAATCAGTCCCAGTTTTTAAAATTTGTGTGTAAACATACAATTGGAAAGCCTCAAGCTTTCCGATACGCCCCCCGCCGGTGCCGTGTCGCTCGCGCGCTGGCCGGTGGCGTGAAGAGATCAGGGGACGTATCAATCTGACATTTGTTGAATACAACTACTCGTAGAGTGAATGTCGAATCACACAGTGAAAGAGATAAAAAAAAAGAGAGACGTGTAGAACACTTGTCAAGAGTGCATGGGTTGGGGGGCGATGAATCCACACAGGGTAGGGGCCAGCTGGTGCGGAATGGCAGCGAACAGCACCGCATCTCGCGTCGGAGTATGCGCGTGGCATAGGTGTCTCTACACCTCCTCGATGGGAAAACAGTGAGCTTCACCAAGTGTGTTTATCACAAAAATAAAATTGGTAAAAAATGAATGACATTATGTGAACACATGATTACAGGGAATGATGCAAAGGGGATAAAAGAAATATAGCTTAATAAATTCAAAATGCCTTGGCCCGGAGAGGAGATAAAAAAAGTCTAATATCGAGGCACAGAAAGGAAAGAACCTATGATGACTGTAGGTCACATGACAAGAAATAATTTCAATGAGAGCATCCTTCTTCGTCGTTATCCAATATCATAAACCCCAAACAAAGAGTAGTCTACTCTGCTCCAACCTTGAATACCAAATGACTTGCGGCCACAGCGAACCAATTCATGCCGGAACTACCAGGCAAGGGCGCTGCGCGCGCCACGCCAGGTGTGGCCGCGCTCGGCGAGGAAGGACTCGGACTCATCCTCACTACTCAGGGGAACTCCAAAGGAGAGGAGCCCGAGAAAAAAGGAGTAGCACATGTCACATACTGCAACTGGGATAACAAGTTTTCTAAGGCCGAATGGCAAGGGCAGGCACAAACATTAGTCTCATTGTCACATGTAGCCATTGCAATACAACAGGTGGGAGGGGAAAGGAGCAGTTGCAGATTGTATACCGGGAGGGGGAAGGGTAGGAATGATCCCCGAGGGCTGACTGGTACTATTCGTTAGAGAATGTGCTTCTTCGGAAAGTAATGAGTCACTCTGTACAAGTGCCACGGCCATGGCCGGTAAGAGAGAAGAGTGGCAGTATCTGACAGATTTAACCCCTCCCTACTCAAGCACATTGGGCAAGGGGAAGGTTTTGTGCAGTTGGAACTAGATGTACCTTTGTGTTGTGTTTTGGTATTGGCATGTGTTTGGGAATCCACACCCACCGGATACCCACAGCAACATATATATGCACAGGTGATGTAGGGGTTGGAGCATTAGCTACAAATTGAAACCTGAATTAACTCTTTCCCCCCCCCCCATTTGGCGTAGGGAAACCCATTGCATGACCTTGGCAATCACACTCTCTCATTTCCAGAGAGACAAAAGGCAAAGGCCCTTTTTTACAATTTGCAGAAGACCCCATGGCAGTTCACCTTAGGGTTACCATAAGCAAAAATGACTTGAAAGGGAACACAAAACAACAGCAACAACAAATATAGACAATAGCTAGATAAACAGACACGGGGATAGATGGCTGGCAAAGTAATTGACACATTCAAATGGTTTTCAGATGAAAACATTGCTACCCATTAAAAAATGGGATCAATTTTGTTGTGTGCTAATTATTGGAGGGGGAGCACAGGTAAAGAGTTAAAAACAATGAATCAGCAGTGGCTGGGCACAATAAAAAAGGTAGTGTGATTCTAGCTGCACCAGGAAGTATTTGTCTAGAATCAAGGGAAGGAGTAGTGCCACTCTATTCTGCTTTGTCAGGCCTCACCTGAATATTGGTCCAGTTCGAAAGGATGTGAACAGCTGGAGCATGTCCAGAGGGGGCAAACAAAATTGGGGAATGGTCTGGAAACCATGCCCTATGAGGAGTGATTAGGGCGCTGGTATGTTTTTTATAACCTAAGCTGGAGATGAAAAGGTGATAATGATCCCCCGGTTTAAAACTTGAATGGATGTTTACTGAAGAGGGAGCACATTTGTTTTCTTTAGGTCAAGATTAGGATAGGAGGCATGGGATGCAAACTAGAGGAAAGAGATTCCACTCAACATTAGGAGAACGTCTTGAAGTAAGAGTTGGTTGGAACAGTGGAAAACACTCCCTTGGAGTGTGTGGGTCCCTTTCCGCTTGGAGGTTTTTAACAGAGGTTGATGGCCATCTGCCATGGGTGCTTTGATCGTGTGTGTCCTAGATGGCAGGAGAGGGTTGGACGGAATGACCCTTGGGGTCTCTTCCAACTCCATGACCCTATGATTCCACAGATGTTAGGGAACCCAGAACTATGGTTGATTTAGCTTTATACTTGTTGCAAGAATAGGGTTTGCTTGTATTCTTTGTCATGCACTGGCCACCTGGTGGTCATAGCGTGCAGCATCTGTGAAAGGTATAAAAAGTGTCAAAGTTGTGAATTTTAAAAAATATTTCATGTTAGTCTACTTTTTCAAGTTAAGCTGTATGTGTGCAGAACAGTGAAGTAAAAGAAGCTTGAGGCTTCTGAAGCTGGCAAATAGCTACGAGGGGATAAAGTGAGAGAAAACAATAGTGATGCTTTGCTATCATTCATCCTGTGTATGTATTAAGCACCGGTCTAAAGTTAAACGTTTCTGAAATTTATGATTTCCTTGTCAGTCGCTCTTAGGGGCTAAAAAGTTCTTGAATTATGATGAATTTTTTCAACATGAACGAATATGTGATCTATATGAAAGTTGTAAAGTTTGATTTGTAACAGCTTTTGACTACAGTTCCTAGAATCCCCAGGTAGTATGACCAGAATGCTTCAAAAGCCAAGCACATGGAAGTTTTTGCCTTGCCAGAAATTGACTCTTATCCTTCCTTGATCATAATGTTTCATTGTCCAGACATGGAGAAAGGTTGACTTTTTAGATACAATCCCAGAATTTGCCCAACCTGCCTCCAGGGGAGTCCTGGGGTTTGTTTCCCTAAGAAGCCACCATACATGCTGGGGAAATGTCAGGAAGAAACTCTTCTAGAATCTGGCCACATACCCGAAAAACCCACAACAAACTATGGATGCCGGCATGAAAACAAGCCTTTGATTTCACATGTCCCTAATAAGTAAGAGAGAATGACAGACTGTGTTTGAGACGGTGCTCTAAATATCGAACCAATAAATGTTTAGTGCTGCTACAAACACCAGTAGAGAGCATCACTATTGCTTTTCTCTCGCCTGTTCTCCAACAACTCTAGAGTTGCCACTTCTGAACGCATATTCCCCAACCCCCCCACCACCCCCCCCCCCCACCCCCGCCCCCACCCCCCCACCCCCCCGCCCCCCCCCCCCCGCCACCCCCCTCCCACCCCCCCGGCAACCCACCCCCCCCCCCCCCGCCACATCTCCTCCTTTCCCTCACTGTACAGTGGTCTTTTTAAACAGAAAAAGGAGCTTAAATCAAATGGACCTTAGGTCACCGGAAGCCAAGGACTACTTGAAGGCACCACAACAACGCAACAAAACAACAATTGTTAACAACAAAAATTGTGGCAGTTGCTGGTTTCACTTAGGTAGAGGCTGTAGGGATTAAGAATGAATAATAATAATTTGTTTATTTATATACCTGCGATGCCAAGATCATAGCGGTAACAGCAAGTAAGCTAATTAGCAAGAAGCTAATTTGCCCCCAACATTCCTGGGTACTCAGTTTAGCCACCTCGGAAGGATGCAAGCCTGAGGTCGAGCTTGGGCCCTTTTGCTGGTCTTGAACTCGCAACCGTTGTGTTGTGAGTGAATGGCTGCAGTACAGGCATTTAACAACTGTGCCACCAGGACTCCAGATAGTTCATCTGGCTGCTCCAAAAAAGGCGTGTTACAGAAGCAACCCAAGAAGTGTGCTCGCCACCGTCGCCGTTTGTCTACGTCCTGGAACCGCAGCTGCCAAACCGTGCGGTTCGTGGGCCAGCAAAAAGAAGCGCTGAAAGGGTGCTTCTTCTGTGATCCAGAAGTGGTGCCGAGGAGGTGCTAGTCCCCGCGCACTAGCACGTCCACTTCCACCAAGCGGCATCCAGACGGCTACGCGGCTGGCGATGTCCAAAATGCGGCCCCGTGTGGATGGCACCCCATTTTGTACGGACTCATTCCCGAAAAAAAATAAGTAGGTTAGGGCATCCGGAATGGGGGGGGGGGGGGGGGGGGGGGGGGGAGGGACGCCCCTTCTCACCCTAACAGTGCCCCGTCCCTAACCCTAACACGCCCCGTCGGCGCATCTTAACGCGACAAAGTTGCTGCTAATATAAAGCATGAGGGATTTCCTTTTGGGTTCTAGCATGTGTTTCAATCAAATTTAAAGCTAGTCAGAGACTTTTGGGAGAGAGCATGTGGCAGCAGTTTGAATGTTAGACCTATTATTTCTGAGACGAGGGTTGTCGATTCCCTGCTGTGCCATTAAACCCACGTGGGACCTTTGGCAAGTCACATGCCCTAAGCTTTAGTGGAAGGCAATGTAACCTTCTTTTACAATCCCTGCCAAGAAAATCTCAATGTATTGTTTGCCATAAGGTGCCAGAAAGTACGAAATGTCGTGAAGGCAACAACACAGCAACAGCTGGGACTTGTGGGGTTTCTAGTACTGGTGGCATATTTTGCTGGGCATGCTAGGGTAAGGAATATGCAATAGGAAGGCGCTTTGGTCTGGTTTTTCCAGTCACTGTATTAGTATTCACAACTGGAATTTTGATAGATTTAATTTACTTGTTATCAATTGCTGCGCACAAGTCTCAACACGGGAAATATGGTGCAAAATTTTATTATTTGAGGCACAACAATGATATACAGAAATCCACACTGGACAGTTTATTAATCCCCCCACACTCCTTTCAATCAGTTTGTAACAGAACAAAATGTTGAAAAAGTCAGTGTGAGGCATTGTAATTGGCTTTTTGGAATGTCTATCTGTATTCACCAGAATGTACGTTATGCTTACGTGACCCCTTTAGTAGCCAAAACAGTAACTGGGACAACTGCTGTGTACTTGGCATAGTGCCCTCAACTTGGTTTTCGAGGTCTGGCTACTCCATCTTGGGGTTTTACCTGGCCAGATTTGTTTAGAAGGGTGTGCCTTACCTTCCATCTGAGGCTGAGATTGTGAATTTCTCATGGCCACCCAATGGGGTTTCCATGCCAACCAGGGTTGGAAACCTTGCGTCTCTTAGAGCCCATACTCTTTAACACTCAAAAGCACTACATCACACAGGTTCTTAATGCATCTCTTCATTTCTTGTATTCTTTTCCTTCTCTCTTGAGCTAAAACAAGCAGTTCACAACAAACTTCCTCTATAAGGGCATGACACTCACCTTCTTGTTGTTTCACTTCAAAAATACCTTTGGGGTCAATGATAACCATCCAGCTCACAAGAAGTTGATTCATTTGTGATCCGGACGTTTCTCTGCATATTTTGTAGCCTTTTGAGTTGAGTTTTTAGACTTACAGATACTGATTCTGCTGCTTGAAAAATTGGTTGCCATGGTGATCTGGAAGTAATTGGTCTAAATGATGCTCAGAGTAGTAGTTTTGCACACTCCTGCTAGACCTTTGTGATGGAGGACTGCCTGTTCACTGCAGGTCAGAGTCCCCCAGACACTTGGGGTGGTTCTTTGAAAGAGATTTTTGAGCCTATTAAGTCTGGGGATTGCGGGTATGAAATCCACTAAGCAGCTTACATCAAGGCAAACAACAAGCTGGTGCCCATCAAGTTGCAAGCTTCAGACGTTGGGTTTGCCAGAGGAATACCCCCTAACCTTCATATTCTATACAAAATGGAACGCCTGAAGCTCCACTTCCATTTTGCGTGGAAAGGGAAGCATTATGAGCAAACTAGCCAAAATCATCACTAAGCCGAGGTGGCAGGGGCAATAATAAGTCAAGACAACGAATTTTTGTCTGCTGGTAAATCTGCTTACCTGCTTCACAAATCCAGTAGAGTATCTTCTTTCAGGCAATTACATTTCCTACTCTTCTCAATAGATGCTCCCTGTTCTTGTTTATGCAGATAAGCAGTCCACAGCGTAATTCAGGCGATATTGTGTGCTAGATCGGTGGTAACAGGCATTGTTTTTACTTTGCCCTTAACCAAGTTGTTGTCACATAGCCACTTTTGACTATTCTGAGGTTGTGTTTATTATATTGAAACCATAATTTTGGTGTAGAAAGACAAAGAGTAAAACCAAGGAACTGATCAGGACAGGTGGGCATGTTGTAGCCAGATTCTCACCTTCATTTGTTATAAGTGAAAAGGCCAGCTGATACTTACTGTTTTTTAAACTGGAATTTGTACCAATTGGGTCACTGCTGAAAAGTCTGTGGGCATGACCAAGTCTCAGGGACTGCGAATCCAGAAAGTATGCAGGCCAAAAGGCTGAGGGAAGCCGGAGAGTCAGGCTATAGTACAGCGACAAGACAACACAGCAGGACTGACCTTGTTCTGGTTCTTCATTGCTGGGATGACCCTTCTCTGTTGGTTTTAGCTGCCATGGTTCTCGGAGCAATTACTAGACAGCAGGTACTGTTTAGCCCTTAATGGTGTCCTTGAACTTAGTGGAAAAAGAGAGGTAAAATTGGGTGCCGTATTAGCCTACTGGCAAACTCCATAAATGCAGAAAGCACCTCCCAGAATTTACATGAGAGACAGTTAAGAGGTGATAGACAGACCGGTTTATATGTGAAGGGGTGTCATATTGAAAGATGGTGGCACCACCCCCGCTTGTTGCTGCTGCTGCGGCTTGAGATAGGAGCCGGAGCAATGGATGCAAGCCTCCAGGAAAGAATTCCAACTAAACATTAGGAATAACGTCCTGATAGTAAGAGCTGTTTTGACATTGGAAGATCTGCCTCTGTGGTGGAGTCGCCTTCTTTGAGGTTTTTTAAACAGAGCTGAATGGTCATCTGCGGGGTTGGTTTTTAAATTAATAGTCCGTCATGGCAGGGGATTTGACTGAATGGCCCTGGAGTCTCTCCAACTCTATGAGTCTTTGTATAAAGTACTAGGGATAGGGGTGGAAAGACATTGCTCATAACCAGTGACAAGGGTGGTTAGAACATAAAATTTGGGAAGAAACCCAATTCTAAGTATAAGTTGACTTCCATATGCAGTTGTGCAGGTGGGTTATCACTCATTTAAGTGGCTTCAAATACTGATGGATGCAAGTTTGCTAATTTGTCCATTATGTTCTAATATTTGCTTTATCTTGTTCCTGTGGGGCACAGACTAATCTTCTGCTCAGCAACAATCTGAATTTATGTCCTCATTAGATAAGAGGCATCACCCTTACAAGATGTGGGGCCATCTTTATATTTTGATACCAGATGTTGTCGGGACTCTAATCCCTTGTTTTATCCCTGACCAATGACCATGCTGACTTAGGCTGACAGAATTGAAATGCAACAACCGTCTGTCAATCAACAGGTTGCCCAGCCTGCCTATAGATTTTTCTTTTGGGGAGATTCCAAAATGTAAAAACCTTTTTAAATGTTGACATGGAAATGCCAATCCGGGAAAGAGGGTTGGGGAATCATGTGAGCTTTCATGTGGTGTTGGGCTGAAATTCTCCTTATTTCTGCCTAGCACAGCCAACAGTGAGAAGGTCGGTATTTGATCAACAATATCTGGAGAGCCAGATGATGCCACTTGGGTTCTTCAGGCTAATCTGCTTTGCCCTTTTACCCAGAGATAATGATGCATTTGTAAGCATTGCATGGTCCTTAGTCTGTAGTCTCGGTTTTACACAGATTCTCAATACTCTTGGACAGGAAATGGAAAAGAATCTTGTTTCATGGGTTATCCTGTTTCATTCCGACCATCTCAGCGTTAAAGTTAATAATATAAACCGAACTCATGCCGATAAAAAGTTAATATTTTGTATCGGAGAGCTTGAATCTTACACATGTTTCCGGTAAAGAACTCTACTGAGATCAACTGGGGATCACTCAGAGGTAACTGTTCAGAGTACTGCAACCTAAGGCCTAATAATGTCCAAATAGTATTTTAACAAAATGAACATGCACTGCAGATGAAAACAATATATTTTCAAAGGCATAAGCTCATATGTCCACAACTCCACCTAATACTGCTTATATGAATATAGACTTTGGCCTATTGTAACTCTTCTGGATAAAAGTAAAGCTTTCATTTTGGACACTCACAATGGTAGGACAAGGATCCATCCAACCGCTGGTCGAAGTTGCATTCTGAAAATTCTGATTGGATTTTTTTTGATGACTTCAAAAACCTGAAAGTTAGCTGTTTGGACTGAAAGGCAGCTCGTGAAGAGTTTATCACATGGAGTGAAGATCAGCCGAATCCTGTGCAAAAAACGGTTTTGAATCTGGGCAAATCCGTGCAAAGCGGGTATTGGTTTTTCCAGATGAGGGTGCACACAAATGAGGCATTTAATATTAATTAACCCTGCAAAAGTGGGAAAATCAGCCCCTTTTTTACTTTTGGGAAAATCCTGTGGTGATAGGTCCTAAGTCCATGTGAATTAGTCAGCAAATAAAAGAATGTTCACTTAGAAAAAACGCATACAAGATTTAAGAGTTTATAGTGTTGTTGGATTATCTAGATTTTTAAATGTTCCAAATCCTTTTAGCCATGCCCGTGCAGCTAATCTAGGTCACAAAAATATTGTATTATTTTTTTCCCGAGACACCTCAAGATAAAGCAAAATAGAGTAGATAGGTTTGGTGATGTTTTCAAGCAACCAGAAAAGTTCAACATCTTTATTAGTTATCGTTTTAGGATGGAAATGTGCAGAGAGGCTGCAGAGTTCATATTAACTTGTACAGGTGATAGTGATGGCTTTCATGTTGTAATAGCGCAGACTCTCCCAAGGGTTGCCAAGTCCAAAACAACAGTGAGTGATCCCCTGTGTGTTTCTGCATATATGTTAGGGAGGGGATAAATATAAGAGCCTGCTGTTATCTCAGGAGAAGCCAGAAAGTGCTTGGTAGGGGGGGGGGGGGGGGGAAAGACAGAAAATAGAAGAGAAACTAGACATTTTCGAAGATGCCAGCCACAAGATGCCTAGCAAATGTCAGGAATAACTCTTCTAGAACATGGCACATAACTGAAAACCCCACAAATACTATAGAAACTAGACAGTTTTTCAGATTTAGAAAGTCCAGAGATCATTTTAGATGGAAAAGCAAGTAAAAGGGGAATGCAAAGTTAATCAGCAAATTGTAGGTTTACAGAAAGTATCAGCTTCTTAACCTTTGTGAATCAGATTTTGCTGAGTGGCTAGTTTCATATCTCTGAGTCCATAAAGCAAAATTAACCACATTCGCCTAAGAAAATGCCACATTTACACGTGGCCTTTGCGTTATGTATAAATAATTCCCGTGCTGGCCTTCACCCAAAACCGGTGGGACTTCCTCACAAATAGCTGTGGGTGGTGGGTCTGATGGAGCTGAGTTCAAGGCAGCTTCAGGGCACTACATTGTGTAAGGCTGCATAAATATTTAGAGAGCTGATGGCAGTTGTACCCTGCCTAATCACCAAACTTGTCTAGGTTCATTATAAAAAGCTATGGAAATAGAAATACAGAGGAGGTAAATGCAGTACATAAAAAACCAAACCACACAGGAAAATAAATAAATGGTCATAAATCTAAAATTGGTTAAGAAAGAAGGGGGGGACTTTTTTTTTTGCTGGCACTTGAAATGTGTCCAATGTTGTGGTATGTCGGAAAATCTCAGGGCACGGATGGTTGACCGTTCGACCAATGGGATATCACAAGTTGAGAAAACTCATTTTGGTAGCCACTTGCTTAACGTTTGGTTGGAAGAGGCACTCCATGGGATCTAAGAGCAAGTACATTCAGGAAGAGATATTTCACCAAGTTAGTCTAGCACCAGCTCTTAGAGCTTTAATGTAACACCAATATTTTGAAGCCAGTACTCGCATCACATATTATATTAAGTAGTTCCATTTGGCACAGGGGGGGGGGGGGGGGGGGGGCGGGGGGGGGGGGGTGCTTGAATATAACATGTTTCCAGTTGTAAACTGACAGGTCTATTTTGAAATAATTAATTTCCCCCCCCTACCTCCTAGTTCATTCAAAGAGAAATCTGCATACACATGGAATTGCACCAATCCAAGTCGGAGGCCCAAAGGAGCACAAGTGCTGTCACCAGACTGCATTTCTCAAGATTGTCTTAGGAGGTGAGCTGAATAAGAATCCACTGGCACCTCGAGTGATAGATGGATTCGAAGCACCTCCCAACTACTCTATATACCCCAATTATAAGTGGCTCATTATAAATTGAGGGCAGTTTGTGGCAAATATGGATTTTGATAGGGAGCCGTGGATAAGCGAGGTAAAAAGTAAGGCCATTGGTAATAAAGATGTAAAGGATGATTCAAGGAAATGATGCCAGAACTTATAAAATTCCAGCAGGACAAATATGGAGGGTTTAAACACAACACACACACACACACACAAACGAGTTAAAGGACAGTACTTTCACTGACCCAGGGATAAGTTGACCAGTTTTGTGGGGTTAAATTTTTTGACTAAAGTTCTAACTTATAGATGAGTATAACACAGTAAATCCCATCTGTCCTTCGAGAGAATGCAATTGCTTTAGGAACCTTGCATAGTTCAGCGTGGGGGACAAAACCACCTATTACACAGTAGAATGTTTGTGATTTTGGGCTACTGCCCCTCCTATAATTTGGGTGATAACCCTAGTCTCCCCTCACCCATGGTTTGTTTCTTGATCCAGGTCTACTGTTTGTGCAGCAACTAGCTGTCGCAGCGCATTTACATCAGCTGCACCCACTCTTCCACTTCGCCTCTCATGTCTTAGTACGCAGTGGCAGCAGCCCAGGCAGCTCCTCCGTCTCCGCTTAGAGCAACAGAATGTTGGCTGCGTGGTTGCTGCTCCTAGGATGAACTGGGTGAAAAGGCAGCAGCAAGCAGCCAGTCGAGCAGCGACTGAGAAGCCTCCCACCCCGGCCTTTGAAGCAACTGGCTCGACCAGCTGCTTGGTCGCTTGCTCCCTTTGCATCTGGTCACCTTGGCTGAGCATGACTGAAAAGGCTCTCACGCCCTGCCAGCCTTGTGGGAAAGCTGGCATGGGTGAGAGCCTTCTTCAGTCTCTGTTTGAAAGATCGCAGTCACTGCTCCCAAGGTGACTCAGTGCAAGGGAGAAATCTTTCCCTGGTGAACAGACAGGCCAAAATAAACTCTTCGGTCAACTTGGAGGTATGCTGTTTAATAGTGCTGGTCCTAAGAGGCCAGAAGCCATTCCAAAACCACACGCCAGACCTAAAGCACGCTTCGTGGCACTTCTGTCCTCTGAATGCATGTCCCATTTAAAACACATACCTCCAAAGTGACCTGAGCAGCGTTTATTTTGGCCGGTCCTGTACGGCCCTTAGTACTAAGAAATTTCATCCTTCAGTTTTGCCCCATTTCTCCCCCCTCATATATATACCAGAATGAGAACCATCATGGCATAGTGGTTTGTTGAGTGTTGGACTATGACATTGATACCAGGTTTTAATTCCCCCTGGGCCATATCCATTGGTGACCTTGGAACAAGCCATACTTTTGGCCTTAGAGGATGGCAATGGCAAACCTCTCTGAACCAGTCCTTGGCCAAGAAACCCAGATAGGGTCCTCCATAAGTCTGAAATGACAACAACGATCTTTATCAGTGTATTATACACACTGCTTAGGAAGGTATAATAGGAATGACTGAATATATCATTAACAATTTCAAGGTTTTTGTTTAAAGAAATGTACAAGTAGAAGTGTATACATGATTTGTTTTTGATCGCCTTTTGTCCACACAGTCATAACACGGTTGGAGTTTTCAATGAAAGATAAGGTAGAGGCATGATTTCACTGGAGTTATTGTTGCAAGAAGGCATTTGTAACATAGCAACTGCTTCAGACTGGATTTAACTCTTTCCTGGGGGGTAATGAGAAACTTTTTCTCTAAATCTAAACAATAAAATGATGATTTTATTAGGATATGTTTGATTCGAGCAAGAGAACCAACAAGGACCTTTTTTTAAAATTTTGGTGGTGCTGATAGCGGGATGAAGTTTTGGAGAGTCGATTTAAGCCTGGATGTTTGTAAGCTGAGAACTATCTGTTTTCATTTATTAACATGTTTGGTATTAAATAATTTTATTAGTTTAAAAAGAAAAATACACTGTATTAATTGAACATATATACACTTTCTATATTACAGTGGGATATGTTCATTTTTATAAATCGACTATTCCAATAATCTATTTAGCATTGATCGACATATTAACCTTCTATAGGAAAAAAAACAGAGAAGGGTGATCACATTTTCTTCTCATTCTATATATTTTTTATTTTCATGAGTGTTTTTGTATGAAGTTCAAGCTTTGTATTTTTGAGTAATCAAAATAAGCAATATGACTAAGTTTAATTAACGTTTTTTGCAGTGCAACTGTCAAGATAGATGTCCAAAATAAGTACTTCAGGACTGATATGGTTTGTTAATATAATAATAATAATAAGATAATAATAAGAATAATAAAATTTCACCAGCAACACCCGTTCCACCACCTGCAACGAACGGAGAGATAGAAGGGGGCTATTCCACCAGCCTCTTGAAAAACCCTTTCTTCACCCATTCTCTCCGGCTTATTCTTTTTAGGTCAGTATTCGTGGATTGGAGATCGGGCAAGCATGCCCTGGTCGTGCTTTTAATGAAGATATAGCCACGATAATCTGTATATCATATGTAGAGAGATTTTGTAAGCACATGTTGTAGACTAACTGAAAGAAAGAAGTTGGCAGCTGAGATATGCATTTAATGCATCTGGGAAGTAGACGTAATCTACGAAAGCTCATACTACCCACTGTGTTCTTTCAGTTAGTCTCAAAGATGTTACAGTTAAAGATCTCTCTAATGCTTTTGAGTTGATTCTATGTAAGCCACATCCCACTCTTTGAAACCTTTTGGTTGAGGAAAGTGATTTAAAAATCATGCCTAAAAATATTTCCTACTAGGTGGCCTGGCTTCACTGGTGAGGTACGTGACAATAGTTATGTACCTTTTCCTAAATTTCCATTCCAGCATTTATGCTAATCTGATTGTATAAACTGACACTGCAGTCTTTATATGTTTAGGTAATGTGCCAGGACCCAACTCTGACAGCCCTTTGGACTTAGAGGTTGACTGTCTCATTTAGATCCTTTCCCAGTAATCTGTAAAGCTCAGCAGCACTGTTTGATTTTTGTTAGATGTTAAGTCTCTGAATATTGGCCTGATCTGCACTCTCTTAAGCACTTAAGATCAGATGGGATAACATCAGTAGAAAGAAACAAGAGCCAGAAAGCATGTGGAGTGAGATGGTGCTTTTATTCTGTGCATCAGATGCAGTCTCCTCTTGCCGTTGTGCTTTCCAAATTGCCTTGGCCAGCTAGTGCCTAGCGTGAGCATGGTCCCTGCATGCATTCCCTCCCTCCCTTGTTTCTCTTGGCACTCCTTAAGCTCCGTGGCTTGTCTTGTGGGACCTTTCCAGCGTAAGCGCTAGTGAAAAAAAAAGGAAAGGAACAGCTCTGATTTCTCTATAGCACAAATTGAGCATGAAATGGGTAGTGGGGAAAAGGCTAACAGGGCTACTAAGCGAGATCTCCATCCTTATTCGTAGGCACATTCATCCAAAAGAGCATTAGAATCGGGAAAAGGGGCGATCAAGCAGAATGTGGGGATTTTAATTTGATTTTACTGGCTGCCGTTCTTGAGTCTCGGAGCTGATGCCTGGAAGGTTTGTGTGTGTGTGTGTGTGTGTGTGTGTGTGTGTGTGTTTTGAATTAGCTGCTGGGAAACTAAGGACAGCCTT
The DNA here is from genome assembly GCF_019175285.1 of Sceloporus undulatus. Taxonomy (NCBI): domain Eukaryota; kingdom Metazoa; phylum Chordata; class Lepidosauria; order Squamata; family Phrynosomatidae; genus Sceloporus; species Sceloporus undulatus. The sequence continues at coordinate 142,219,334 of NC_056527.1, forward strand.
GGACCTCTTAGGCCTTTGACTAGGGATTCTAGCCATGGAAAGAATCATTCATTGTGGGAAGGGTAAGTGTAGTCTGGATGAGCAGGGATCATTTTTAAAGGCATCTTTTCAGACATTTTGAAATGCATGAGACTGTAACGCTACAGATGTTTGGATAAGTATTTTGAGCATGGCAGCATTTTCAGGTGATTATAAATACATTTCTATTAACATTGTTATATGCAGGTTTCAAATATAACAGCAAGTGATTTCATATGAAATGTTTGCAGAGTGCAAAACTGGGGGATGTAATAAAACCATCAGAATTTTCTCTCTGTTCACTCTGAGGAGTAACCTCTTGAGAGTCTAATATACTGGTAAGTTGGGTGCGTACAACTTAGTTACAGTAAATTTTAGGTGCAATTGCAAAGCAAAAATTATAGCACTCCATATTCCTTTGAACACTGCTTTAATTTTTTCCATATCTTGAAACAAAAACAGAAATAGAAAGATATAGCAGAACAAAGAAGAAAACTGATTTTTTTATATTTAATTTTACTTCTGTTCGTAGCTGATTGTTTTGTATTAAACCTACATTGAGAAAAATGACTTAGTACCTGCTTCCTTCATTTCAGAGCCCCGCGTGTATCTGCAAGTGCCATTACTACTATCTGAGTAAAGTGTTCATGCTCACATGGGACTTCTTAAAAGCAAGGCATGAGAAAACCCTGATGTATATCTTGGTGTTTCTGTTGAAAATGAGTTTTAATTGATATAGTTGTTGTTGTTGTTGTTGTTGTTGTTGTGTGCCTTAAATCATTTCTGACTTGTAGTGACTCTAAGGTGGCTCTGTCATGGGGTTTTCTTGGCAAGATTTGCTCAGATTCTTTAAAAAAATGAAACTTAAGGTGAAGGAAAAGATATACAAGAAGGGATATGAAATAGCCTGCCTTCTTTTTTGTAGATTCTGATTTTTTTTCCCTTTAGAAGTAGGACATGGATTTGTAGTCTAAAGTTTAAACAACATGGAATTTGATTGATCGTATATGAACTTTGTCTTATCTAAATTGTCTTGAAAGATGCTCCCCAGTTGAACACAGCGCTGATAAGTTTGCAACCTCTTTTTGGGTCCTTTTCTTGATAATAAGAAAAGGTTTTCCTCAGCAAGATCTAGGTTTTAATTTCCATTTTGAGCCTGCTTTCATGTAATTTTAAAGTTGCTTTCCAGAATTGTGATTTTAAAGACATACTTACATGGGTAATTGGAGAGTGTCTACTTAGAAAAAAGTGTAGTGAGAGCTGTGACTTTGGTTTCTCATGGCAAAACATATGTCGTTTTTGTTTCCCATCAGTTCTATTACAGTTGAACTATCTGTTCTACAAATCCATGACCTAGGGCTGGTACAGACAGGCCAAAATAAAGCTGGTTTGGGTCACTTTGGAGGTATGCTGTTTCAATGATGCATGCATCCTAAAAGGCCAGAAGCTGCACTAAAGCTGCCCTCCAATCCTAAGGGCTGGAGCATGGCTTTGGCAGGGCTTCCAGACTCTTAGGACGCATACATCATTGAAACAGCATACCTCCAAAGTGACCCAAACCAGCTTTATTTTGGCCTGTCTGTGCTGGCCCATGCTTTCCTAAGCAGGATAAATGTACTGACTCAGCCTGTGTGCAGCTGATGTAGTTTTGAATGCATTTCTTCACCCCAATAAATTTTTTACATGGGGAAAACTAGTACATCAAGGAAAGAAATTCTAATTTTGCCTTCTTGCTTGTGTTTCTCCCCCTTTTTTTGCATGAAGAAGTGTTTAAACTATGAAAATCCCTCTCCATCTTAACAAAATCAAGGAGGTGTTTGCATAGGGACACTTTGCCTAATTTGTGTATAGAAAGTCTTTGCAAAAAAGATGGATTTTTTCTTGATTTATTTACTGTCAGGGAATTAGGACCAGCTTCAGAGTAACAAAACCTTTCTGCAAGCCATAGGCACATTACAGACAGGCATAAGCGACATCCTCAGGACGTCCTAGGTTTAAAAAGGGGCGTCACTTCTTGACGCCCCCAAGCCTAATATGTCCTGAGGATGTACAAGATGGTGTCACAAACGTGCCACCTCCAAATGAGGCGGCGCGGACGTGACGCGCGAGGGTGCTTAGTGCGTTCTTTCATTGGCGGAGGAAGGAGCTCCGAAACGGAGCTCCTTCCTGGTCTTGCGTCGCTGGCGCAGCCTTTAGATGGCTGTGCCCAGCAACGCAGAGGAGAAAGGGGCCAAGCGGCCCCTTTCTCCTCCTCCCCGCCGCCGCGGGGTGTCCTTGGAGCTTGAAGCCCCAAGGACACCCCTCTCCAGGCCTTGGGGAAGTGGCCTTTTGCCGCTTCCCTGCGGCCTGGAAAGCGGCGGATCGGGGCCTCAGTGGCTGCTGCTCTGGCCGCTGAGTCCCCGATCCAGCAGGGAAAGGGGCAGGTGCAGGCCGCCGCTTTTCGGCGGTCTGTAACACGCCATAATGTTTTTGACAAGCCTGACATAAGAACAAACCATGGTTGGTTTGTATGGTTGTTTTTCCAGGCTCTCCTTCCTGTTGGGGCACAATGCTTCTGTTCTGAGTTAGACAAATATCACTGTTATTGCTGTTCCAACAAAAGTGAGACTTGTACTCAAAATGGGGCCTAGTTTGACAAACCGCCAGCTGCAGAGTCTGAATAATAATAATAATAATAATAATAATAATAATAATAATAATAATCCCGCCTCTCTCTACAAATCGAGGCAGGTTACAATAAAAGAAATAAAAATACGTAGCACTATATAATAATCAATACATAAGCCAACAGAAACAAAAACCAATTAGACAATCCCCACCCCTCCACCACCAACAAAATAATAACAATCAAATACAAATTACATAGTTAATATAATTAAATAATTAGCCATCCGCCAACCATGGATTATTCCTAACCAGGAAAGAAACCTTTAATATAGGGAAACCTTTAATATAGGAACATTGTAGACCATACGGATTTTATGCAGAAAGTTTCAAGATTCAGTTTCTAGTATTTTCAGGTGGTAAAGATGTAGGCGTTGCCAGTTGGTGTAGACCAGAGTTACAAAACTTTGGAGGTTATGGGAATATTTGGAAATTTTGTTGAAGTGTCATGGACACCTTCATAAACAATACTGCATATGCATGAGAATAAATACCAGTGAATACATTTGGAATCTTACATCTGAATATTCCAGCTTCTCTTGTTCTCTGTCCCACTAGTCACTAACTTCTATTACCACTCATGTTTTGTTGAGACTATCCTTCTTCCCCCATCACTGCCTCCACCGAAGTACTTGACTAGACTTATGTTCTTAGGAGCAGCAACTGCTGCTGCTACACATCCCCACATTTCAGGAATCGGTGTTTGCTGGAGTGGAAATTTTATCATTGCACTCCATCTTCTTTTCCCTGCCTCCCTCCCTCTTCTTCTGCCAACGTGCCTCAGCCAAACACCAACTCCTGCAGTATAGGAAGGTGCTGCTGCTGCTTCTGACAGCCAAAGCCTAGCTGCGTGTTGCATGCAGCAGATGAGGCAACCAAAAACTCACCAAGTGCTACTAGAAAAAATGATCTGGCTCCCATCAGTCTCCTGGCAAATCCCCTCCCACGCAAGCATCCAAGTTCCAGTGAGTTTGAATCCCACCCTGTAATGATGTGTTGGGCATGACACTGACAGTTCATCTTTATTAGGGTCATCATATACTATCCAGCAGAAAAGACAGGTTGAGAATGTGTCAATCAACCTTCTGGGGTTAACCATGCTTTATGCATGTCTGTGTATAACTGAAGAGCAAGTTCAGGTAATGTCCTGTTGAGGGCTTAGAGTGACACTTGCAAAAAGTTTCTATCAAGGGTCTATCACAGAAAGTCTTTGAATGTATTTTGTAATTGTATAGGGCAGCCAGTGTTAATTTTTAAATACAGTATGCAATATACGATGGACTCAACAAGCAGTACTGCAGATTGAGTATCCCTTATCTGCAATGCTTGGGACCAGACATGTTTTGGATTTCATATTATTGTTATTGTTATTTGGATTTTGGAATATTTGCATATACAGTCAGCCCTTCTTATACACACACATTTTTTATACACAGATTCAAGCATCCATGGTTTGAAAATGTATAAACTTCAAATATCAAACCTTGATTTTCCATTTTTTTTTTAAAATAAGGGAAACCATTTTGCTATGTCATTATATTTAATGGGACTTGAGCATCCAAACCCCAACGGATAACAAGGCTCCACTGTACATAATGAGATAGTCTAAATACAAAATTCATTTATGTTTCATATACATCTCATACACATAGGTGAAGGTAATTTTATAGACAATACTTTCAATAATTTTGTGCATGAAACAAAGGCTGTGTATACAGAACCATCAGAAAGCACTGTCTCAGTGATCTGTGTGAACAATTGTGAAGTATTTTGGACTTTGTTCTGGATAAGGGATGCTCAACCTGCATTACAGTGGAATCCATACAGTCACTCCACAAGTGTAATAATCAATCACTTTCTCTTCCAGAAGTGTTCTTTCTAATCCTCAGTCTTATTTTGTCAGATCCTGTTGCATAAAAGATAACCAGATCATAATCTCTTTTACAATATAGTTCATTGCGTGAATTTTCATAGTACAAAATAGTTGCTCTATATCCTCAAACATAATTAAATATCCAAATCTATTTCTTCCAATAAAAACTTATTATAACATGTTAAAGACTCTAGACATGCTACAGAGTATCATGTTGTGTTTATATATATATATATATATATATATATATATATACACACACACACACACACACACACACACACACACACACACAGTATATATATATATTATTATTACATTGGAATTTACAAATGTTTTATTATTTAGGGCCCTCCAAGACAACTTGCTATATAATGAATAGTGGATAGTTACATGAGGATTCTCATAAATATTCATGGCAAACTGCACCAATGTTCCTTTGCAACAATAAAAACTAATGAAAATTAATTAAGTTAAATATTTTGTATCAAGCCTGGGGACATCATCATCATCATTATTATTATTATAAATTATTTGATTTACATTTAAATTTCAGCATTAACAATTGCAACATCAATTTTTAAAGTAAGTTATTAATTAATTAATTGGGAGATTACAGTAAAGAATCAACAGACATTACGTTTCCAAGCTGATTTGCTTACTTCTTCCATTTTTGAGAGGTTCCCCCTTTTCTTGCTTTTAGTTATTCAGACTGAATTAGCTACATTTTATCTTATAAGTTATTAGCTAAATACATAGATTGTTTTGTACGCTCTTTTCTAGCTGTGTTTAAGCAAATATTAATTTACAGTATTTTATAACTAGGAATTTTATGTTTAGCTTTGAAATATTTGTTACGCTGAGATTGTTTGATTTAGCAACCACATTTATATAGGGTTTTGTGACAAAGAATGGTTTCAGTGTGGTAACAAACACATTCTCATGTTACTCAATATAAAGTGCACCTTGAAATGCATTGCAAATTGGAATTAAAGATCCTATTTTTGTATATTCCTGTTAACTGACCTGGTATTTCTTTCTTTCTTTTCTCCGTCCTTCCCTCCTTCCCTATATTTCTTCCCCTCCAAAAAACTTGCTTTGCTTCTTGGACTAGCTTTCCCTTCCAGAGGAACAGAATGAAATAACAAGGAATGGATGTGAATCCAAGGAGCTTGTCTACCTTGTACAAATCTCTTGTCAGGTAAATTGTATGCATTTTCTTCTCTTTTTGCTTTTATGAAACATCACATGAACGACAGGCTATTTTGAAGCCTCTCATTTCTCTCTCATATTTTCCACTGTTTATGTTGTGGGGTAAAGGAAGTACTGAGCTTTTAATGAGAGAACTGGGGTTTTAATGAGAGAAATACTTACGAACAAGTACTGTGTTGGTTCCAATAACATTTATTCTGGAACAGCAGGTCCATCTAGATGTGTATTTAGATATGTGTTCCTGCATCTTTGTGTACATAGCATATGGAGTGGGTTTATTTTCATTCCTGAGCTAGCCAATGAAATGATGATTGAGGAACTAGCGGTGTGTTGTACAAAAACTATGGTTGGTTTACTTACTTTCAAAGGAGGGAAAGTAGAGTGTAACTTTATTAACTGAATTGAACCTGCCAGAATAACCTTTCAGCTAACCACAACTCCATAACCAAAGCATCTCACACATGTCTAGGAGCTAAATTAAAATTAGCGTCAGCATTAATTATTTAGTGTTAGGGAACATGGATACACTATCTGCATCTGTATCTCTTGCAAAATTCAGAATTCTCTTCCTGCTGAAAATAAATTAAAATGTTGTAACAATTATTTCTCAGTATGCTTAGCAAAGTATGCTTGAGAATCAGCTCTGTGCAGTTCTTCCATGTTGAGGATTTTCCCCTGCTCTTGAGGTCTAACATGGTCAAGAGACAGGTGGTCACCATAACATCCATCCTGACCCATGGTGAGGATATCTTCACCCTGACACATCTGGAGACCCCTTAAGGACATAGCCAATAAAGCGCAGCCTATGGTACATCGCTTACCATCCTGGGATCTGCGTACTTACTCAAACATTTTTGGATGTTCGAGGCCTCAGGGAGGCATCTTTGAAGCACCTGTTATGGAAGGTCCTCCTGGTTATAACCATTAGACCAGATATCTGAATTCGGTGCACTGTCAGTGTTCAAGGAACTACGTATCATCAGTCCAGACTCGATTCTGCAATGAACAGCACTACCTTCTTTTCCAAAGTAAAGTTGCCGTACCACCTTTCACAGCATGTGACGTTGCTGCCGTTCTGTTCTTGGCTGTCTAAGGATCTGGAGAGGATCTGGTATACACTTGATGTGTGTAGAGCCATGATGATTTATCCAAAGAAGACAAGGAATTTCTGCGCATCGGAGGCACAGTTTATCTCCTTCCAACCATGCTTCTTGGAGGGGGGAAAGGTGACCACTTCCACACTCAGCAGATGGATCAGAGGCTGCATTGCCAACTGATATCAAACGTCGAATTTGAGCCCTTGGAGAAAGTAATGGCTCATTTTACCAGAAGTTCAACCACTACCGAGACTCTGGCCACCAGTGCGTCCTGGCAGAGATCTGCAGGGTGGCCATGTGGAAATAACCATCCGCATTTGTCAGACATTACAAGCTGATTCTTTTCAGTTGGAGGAAGCCTTTGGTAGGAGAGCCCTCTAACACATGGTTCCAGGTTCCTCTATCAGGGCACCAGTGTACCCTCCCTAACCAAGGGGCTTTGGTAAATCCCACTCTAGAAGGTGTTCTGAACATCTCTCCTGGGGCAAAGAATGTTGGTACTTACCTGTTATAGCATTTATCCTTTTATAGCGTGATTTGTATTAATGCAGGAATAGTTTAATTTTGTGTTAATGCTCAGGTTTTGTATGTTTTTAATTGTATTGTTTTAAATTGTGAGCCTCTTTGAGTCCCAATTTTGGGGAAAAGATGAAATAATCATGATGACAATAATAATGGTGGTGGTGGTGGCGATAATAGAAATACGCGCACATACATGCACACATGCCACTGTTGCCTTAGGATAAGTTCTGATTTTCCACTTTTATGGTACAGAGTCAGGATGGTGATGCAGTAACTGATGTGTGAATATTTCCAGCCAATTGGCTCTCGAAACAATCATCTCTGTCAGTACAATGATGAAAAGAAATCAGTGTGAGATCATAACATTCAAATGAGCTAAAATATTGGGTTTGTTGGAATCATTTATGAAACTTTGTTCAAAAGTGAAGTAAGGCTGCAGAACGGTGTCACTGTTCAAATCAAGCCCAGAAGTTAGCTTATTAGCTTGGCCTGAATCCATGTACTTTTCATTAATTCTAGATGTTTAGGGGCATTTTGTTGCAAACGTGAGTGGTGTTGTGGAAAGCAAAAGGAATGAGTCATACAAGTAACTGCTATTTAGAACTCTTGGACTGGAAAATTTGTTGCATTCTCTTCACTGGGTAGCCTGTTGAAAGCACTTTGGTTTGTCAACTCAATCTGCACCAGATCATCAGACCAAAAAAGCAGCAGAAAACCAAAAGCACTACACCTACAATTTGGCCAACTCACTGATTTGGCTAAATTTATTTACTTATTATAGCCTGGAAAAATTCCCTCTCCCCTTGAGAGGGGTGCATAATGCATTTTTTTAGATGAGGTTTGTCCTTGTTGTTAAAATACTGCTTTATGTACAACCAGAGTTTCTTGAAATATAGGAAAGACAGACCACCCCTAAAGGATGGGCTGGCGGCACCTTGTTTCCCTCTGGAGGGACGCCCCAGCAGCCAAACTGCCCGGCGTCCCTCCACCCCAAAAAGAACCTGGAAAAAACAGGGGTGCCAATGATGCACTCATGATGTAAGCAATGCACAGCAACGTCTATATGCTGCACTTCGCTTACATCATGATGGTGGCGCTCGTGTGGACACGATGCTGCAATGATGTCGCCGACATGATGTGCTAGGGTTAGGGGCCATACAGTTGGTGCGCGGTCCCTAACCCAAGTATCGGTGGTGGCACACCACTTTGGGACTGTCTGTGTCAAGCCTTAGAATGGTTTCCCCTCCCCCCCCCCTCCGGTGTCCTTTTTTCCCTACCTTCTCCACTTAATAATATAATAAAATAATAAAATAATAAAACTTTTATTTATATGCCGCCTTTCCTCCAGATCAAAGCGGTTTGATTCTCCAAATGATGGCCAAATAATTTACCTTTTCAAGTTGCTTGCTTTTCCTTTGGTGAAGGGAACAGGTGAGTTAAAATGTAAACTAGAAGTCTGTTCCTGATCTCCCCCCCAGGTATAATCCCTTAGAATCATAGAATCGTAGAGTTGGAAGAGACCACTAGGGCCATCCAGTCCAACCCCCTGCCATGCAGGAAATCCAGTGGGCAACAACTGCTGAATTCTGCTTTGATCAGTTGAATTGGGTTGGAAATGTGTCTAAATGTACATACAGCCACAGATTAATGGAAATATCATTTCTGCTAAGATGGGTTTGGAAACCTAATAGGCTGGAGGTGACTTCTTCCAGTAATTTACTGGCTAGGCATTTGTATCACAGCTCCCTCATGTAGTTGCCATGAGTGTAGTTGCCATGAATTTCTCCATGTTTCCACTTTCTCACAGATGAGCATGCAGTGTGTGGGTGTGAACAAAACATTAGCTATATTTTCTTCTTCATGCAACTCATATTTTGCTTGCAGTTGCTAGATATGTAATAACTCTCAATTTTCTAAGCTAAAGTCCAGGTGTAGTTTAATCTCCTTGGTTTTCTCTTAAGAGTATTCCATTATGCTTTCAGCTACAAGCCCACAGCAATTTTTGTATTTAGATTTGTTCATGGCTGAATACATCTCTGCTCTACTCCTCCAATGGAACATGTATAAAATTTCCATGTATATACATGGAAAATGCATTACTCACATTTTTACATCAAGTGTGTCTCGTTTCTTCTAATAATGTGATCTTGACATTCAGTTGTTTAAAAAATTGTTTTCATTTACGGAAGAGCTGATAATGCCATTTTAATATCAATAACCATATCACTTTTTTGCTAAGATTATCATAATCATATCATGATGATATGGGGATAGTAATCAATAACATAGAATCATAGATTTTTATAGGGGACATTTTTATCGTATCAGTAAAGTCAAAACAAGGAGAGTCTTTTAGCTTTGCCCCACTTTGTGTATCAAGTCAAATTTTGAACAAATATTATGTTTTTGGCTGGTGCCTTGATAACAGTTAACTCCTGGAGGGTCAGTTAACACCCTCAGCCAGACTAAGTTAGAAGTCTTTCATTGTCCTTACTGTTAGTACACTTACTGTGTATGTGTTTATTAATGTATGTAGGTAAATAGTAATTGGATATTTGTTTTTCCTTTCTTCCCTTTTTCCTTGTGTTTATGTATCTTAGACTTTAACAATAAAGTTTCAATAACAGTTTCCTAAAAACAAACAGTTAACTCCCAAGTATTTATTTAAGATACCAGCTTTGTGCCAAGGTTGTGTCACAAGGTGGCATTACAACATAGAACATCTCAGTAAAACATGGTATGTAGAGAGATCTTGTAGTACCTTTGAGACTAAGGCCCAGTACAGACTGGTGCCTTGCGCCAGCCTGGGGCCGATTTTAGGGCTCAAGAGAACGGAGTGTCCACATGCTCCGAAGTCATACCACATGCCACGGGCGCCATCATGACTCAACTTCATCCACGTGGGGGCAGCCATGATGATGTACGCGTGGTGCAGCGTCCAAATGGTACTGTGTCACACATATGTCATTCGTATGTATGAGGGCTCCAATGGCACCCCGGGCACATCGCAGAAATAACCCTCTGGAAACAGGTTCTTTTTATGCTTTGCGGAGGCCGCACCGTTTGGTTGCTGCAGTCTCCATCCAGGCCCCTTTCTCCCCATCTGTTGAGCTGCAAAGTGAAAGAAAGAAGTTGGCAGCATGAAGTTGGCTAAGTCTTTGTCCACAAACGGCCATCGTCAAAAGTGGGCTTGCTATTTCATTTCCATACCCAAAGGATTTTGAATTTGGATTGACATTCTCACATACCTTTGGCATATATATATATCTGTACCTTACTTCCACTCCACCAAAAGCATCTAAGGAAGTAGACTGAAGTCTGCGAAAGCTCATGCTGCCAACGTCTTTCTTTCAGTTAGTCTCAAAGGTGCTACAAGATCTCTCTACATACTGATTTTACAGACTAACATGGCTGTATCTTTGAATTCTACTACTATGGAAATCAGAAAAGCATAGTAGGTTATAAATATTAAATTACAACATTAATTTAAAACATCAGTTACAACACTTTAAAAAAAGCACATTATTAAAAATACAGTACAGCTGCCATACTTGCAGGACCAATTGTCCTGGTTTATCTTACTTGCAGTCCATCGCTGTTGCCACCACCAGCCATGCTCCTTCCTCACCTTTTCCTTGTAAGAGGTGGCAAGGGAAGGAAGGAAGTGGTGCGCCAACTGGCTCCTCTTTCCTTTCTTCCCCTTGCATGTCTGTCCATCCTCACCTGTTACAGGACAAGAAGGATGGAAGCTGCCTCCTTGCTGCCCCCACTTTGCTCAGCAGCCAGCCAGCCTCAGCATCTACCTTGACTCTAATATTCTCAAAAGATCATTTTCCCCTCTTGATTTCTCCTGATTTGTTTGAAAAGGTCCCCTTCAATGCTATTTTGAGGCCTGAACAGACAGGCTAAAATAAAGCTGCTTTGGGACACTTTGGAGGTATGCTGTTTAAATGACACATGCATCTTAAGAGGCCAGAAACTATGCCAAAGCTGTGCTCCAGTGCTTAGGACTGGAGCACGGCTTTGGCGCGGCTTCCAGCCTCTTTGGATGCATGCATTATTTAAACAGCATACCTCCAAAGTGACCCGAAGCAGCTTTATTTTGGCCTGTCTGTTCAGCCCCTAGATCAGTCTTGTTTGTATATTTGCTGGTAAATCAAAATGCCAGCATTAACTTCTGCTGATCTGTTCTTAATTTGTTTTGTCTGAGAAATGGCACCATGGTTGCTCAGATAGTTTGGTGTAGTCATTGTGTATAAAAATCAAGTTATACAATCTGAGAGAGTTTCATTCTCACAGTCCTTCTGTGCATTGCAAATGCCGATCCATATGGGTTTCACAGAATTAAAGCTTCTTAAAATTTCAGCTAAAATGTAAAGTCTCGTAAGTATGTTGCTTTGTGATGGATGGTTTTAGTACTGTAAATGGATAGCAGTTAGTTCCAAGTCATTGTGCATCTAGATGCAGTTTTTAATTCAGTAGCATAGCTTAAATGTAAATGTATTCCATTTACAATGAAAGAGTTCTATTGACATAAGAGAAAAAGCTAGTCTGATCACATTTAGGACCCAAGACTGGGAACTACTGCAGCATATTATAATAGATGTAATTGGGCTACAAACCAGTCCCCAGTTCCATTCTTGTCACTATCATGAAAACAGATTGCCTTAAACTACAGTCCTCATCTGTAGTTTGGATAATACTGCTCCTCCTTATAAATCTGGTCTAAAGATTACAATAATAGTATGTGTGTGAAATGGTTTGAACACTCTAAAGCATCCCCATAGTTTGTATTTGCAATTGGTATAGATTTTCTGCTGCTTTGTTAAACATATAGTTTATTGCAGACTTAACTGCGTTTTTCTTGTATATCAGCTTGTCTAAGAGTTGGGCTTGCTGTAAATCTGGAATAGGAAAGATGTTTCCTGTATATGTCTACTAATATGTCCAGGATTGTGTGTGTTGTCCATGCCAAATTAATTATTTTATTTTATTTTATTTTATTTTTATCCCACCTCTCCCTCAGGATCGAGGGGGCTTACAATAGGTTAAAATAGTATAAAAATACATCATACATAATAAAATACCCATTGATCTCTCCCTCCCAAAACAGCACTCTAATAAAATACCCTTAAAAATATTACTAGATAGGTGCTGGAACAGAATTTATTAAATATATTGCTTGAATCGGAAACCCCTGTTTTGTGAGTGAATTGGAATTACTTATTAAGATTAAAATCATAATGATATGAAACGGCATCCATCATTTCTCTTTCGTTCATTTCCATTCACATCAGCACAGGGAGAACTCCAGTCGATTTCAGAATAATGGCTAAGCATGCCTTGTATATCCGATGGCGAACTCCGAGGAAAAATTTCCCCTCAAAGCATAGCTGAATGAAAAGCTGTGAAGTAGCTTAAGAGAATGTCCCTCTGACTTGGAACGGCTGGATGTCTGCTGGGATGATTGCTGTGCAGCAAAAGCTGTCAGGTTGCAAAATAAGCTCATTTGAAGTGGAATAAAATAGGTCTGCTCACATTTCAGGCACATTTCTCAAATATAGTAGGAGCTTAAATAGTTTATCAGGGTATAAGCCGCCAAAAGGCTAGTTTCAAGGCTGAGCAAAATAGATTTTAATGGCCTGTTACAGACTGCCAAAATAAAGCTGCTTCGAGTCTCTTTGGAGGTATGCTGTTTAAATGATGCATGCATCCTAAGAATCCGGAAGCTGCACCAAAGCTGCCCTCCAGTGCTTAGGAATGGAGTGTGGCTTTGGCGTGACCTCCGGACTCTTAGGACCCATGCATCATTTAAATAGCATACCTCCAAAGAGACCCGAAGCAGCTTTATTTTGGCAGTCTGTAACAGGCCAATATCTTCTCCAATAAATGGAGAACTGCACAACACTAGGAAAAGTAGAGCAAATATTTTAAACTGAAAACACTGAAAATATACATGGCAAAATACAAGGAGCTTGACTTTTTCACCAAGAGCGAAAAGTATCATTGGTTAGTTTGACTGAATTTCATATGTATTATATGTGTGTGTGTATGCTTTCAAGTTGCTTGTCAGCTTATGACAACCCCACGAATTTCATAGGGTTTTCATAGGCACAGACTACTCACAAGTGGTTATGCCAGTTCCTTCTTTGAAATACAGCCTACAGCACCTAGTATTCATTGGAAGACCCGCATCCAAGTACTAGCCAGAGCTGACTCTGCTTAGCTTCCAAGGTCAGAAAATATCTGGTGCCTTAGGGGTGAAACAGATGGGCAAAATAATGTGGCTTACAGCATTTATATGGTGGCATATAAATCCCTTGCTAGCCTCCAAAGCAGGTGAAGACAGAAATGGAGCTGTTCTCTGGGGCTAAAAACTGGAGCAAAAAGAAGCCAGAACATTCCACCTTAGCTCAGAAAATGTGCATCTCCATGCCTGCATATAAACAGCCCAGTGCAGAGAGGTGCAGCAAAGCAAAGGAAAAAAAGAAACACAAAGTGTGACAACTTTCAACTATACACAAACCAGCAGTCCAACCAGGGGGCATGGGGTGAAGGGGGCATGTGTGTGGGGCCTCCATGGTTGTGCTTTGCCAATGTATCACACACCGATGCACCAGTGTCCTGTAGTGTTTGAACATCGCATGTGTGAATGTGTGGCCATCCAATAGGATGGCATCTGGGCAGACATGGATGTACTCAGAGGTTGCAGGTGGTGTGTTTGTGCAACAGTGCACATGCATGGTGGTGAGGTGACTAAAAAAATTATCCAGTGCAGTGGCACAGCTACACATTACACTGTGAGGTTTGCCTGTGGGTATTGCACCCACCTTGGCAAGATCAAGCTACTTTTTCCTGCCTATCTGCTCTGGCCCTCATATATTATATAGTTTGGTCTAAATTAAATTGAATCAATGGAACTGATGTAAGGGTTGCCACATTAATTTCCCATTGGTCAAGTGGACCTACTCAGTTTAGTCTTTCTGAATTGGCCTCCTTTCCTGTCTGTGACAATCTAGTCATTTTGCTGTACTTTTTCATTGGTGTTTATCACACGGGGGAGAAAGCCGCTCATTGCTCCCATTTTTTTTTTCTTCGTTACCATTGCGCATTTTGCTTGTATTGGAATAGCAACATGAACAGTAACGGGAGATGATCACACCTAAACCAAAAACGATGCAGTTTCCATTTTAATCACAGAAAGGTAATAGCGCTTTTTAGTTGTACATACCTGAAGGCGTTATTTTGCAAGTGTCTGCACCACCTATTGCGCATTAAAAAAAACCTTGCTGCAATCATCGCGTCCCCCCCCCCCCACCCCCGGTTTTAGCTGTGATTTCAACACTTTCCGGTTTTTACCTCTATTGCAGCTTTCCAGTATTTGCCAGACTTCTTAGACAGTGTTGTTGAGGACGGCAGGTTATTTTTGGGCTTATTTCGGAGATGGGGATACTGATACTTGGAGTTTATTGGTAGTGTCCTCACACTAATGGTGGAACTTGTTGGAAGGCGGATGGGGCTGGAGCGAGAAGAGATGGCAGCCACGGAATAGCCAGCCAGGAATGAAAGCGCAATTGCCAACACTGTGGACTTGAAGTGCTTTGTAAGTAACACCTGTGCTGCTAAGTTTCGTTTGTGCTTTTGAGGCCGGGAAACATGACACTTTGATAACTTGTTGACAACGCCATCATTCCGGCATTCGTTTGATCATTCTTCACTCTCAATTGCCCCAATGGTTAACCAGGAAACAAAAAGGGGGGCATGACGCTTTCCTCTCCTGTGGCTTAAAGTCACATTGTAGCAGATTCTGGCTTGAGGCCCATTGAGGTTCTGTGGGTTGTCTTAGAATAACTGCATGGGTATGGCCAGCGTCACACATTAGAGTGATAAGGTTTTCCACTACTGTCATCCCATACATGTCAAAGGACGATGGAGAGGAACACAACCGAGGCACGCAGGCCGGATAAGGCACGAGCGAGGGCTTTTAGGCGGAAGCGGCAGCAGACGCCGCTTAACAGCCGAAATCAGAGAAACAAGTTGTTGCTTAGGGGAGATGACACATTTTTGCTCCCCAAATGCTGCGAAGTCTCGCGCGACCTCAGAAGGAAGCGTCGCCGCTGCAGAATTCACCGCCATTGGGTTATGAGAAAAAATTGCGCCGCCCTTAGCGGTTGAACAGTCTCGCGAGACCACAGAAAAGGGTCGCGCGAGATTAACCGCTATGGGGCAGCGGGCTTTCAGGGACACGCTGCCGCCAGGAGTCCCCAAACGGCGGCCCTCGGCTATGGAGCGAGGGCAGCTTGTGCATCCTTTAAGGATCCGGCTGCACAACAGGAGTCCCCAAAAAACACGGGGGCCTCCGGATGGCGGCAGCTTGGGCCTTTTAAAGGACCCGCTTGCAGCCACTGGATCCTCCAACAAGGACTCCGGTGGCGGCAGGGGGTCTTCTCTTAGGTCGCCCGCTGCAATCCCTGGAGTCCTCCAAGAGGAGACTTCCAGCGGCCGGAGGGGTCTCTTAATGGGCCCCGCTGCAGGTCCCTGGAGTCCTCCAAGCGGACTCGTCGCGGCGGCAGGGGGTCTCTTCTTAGGGGCCCACTGCCATCCCTGGAGTCCTCCAGAGGCTTTCCGGCGGCAGCAGGGGGTCCTAGGGGGCCCGCTCCATCCCTGGAGTCCTCCAAGAGGGACTCCAGCAATGGCAGGGGGACTCTTCTTAGGCGGCCCGCTGCCGGTACCTGCGAGTTCCTCCAAGAGGACTCCGGAGGCGGGTCAGGGGTCTCTTAGGGGCCCCACTGCCATCCTTGCGAGTCCCTTGCAAGAGGCCTCCGGCGGAGGACCCAGGGGGTGTCTGAGAGGGCCCACTGACGTCCCTGGAGTCCTCCAAGAGGAATACGGCGACGCCGGGGGTCTTTAGGGGCACGCTGACGTCCATGGAGTCCTCCAGAGGCCTCCAGCGACGGCAGGGCGTCTCTGAGAGGCCCGTGCCACCCCTGGAGTCCTCCAAGAGGATCCGGCGACTTGGACAGGGTGTCTCTTAGCGGGCCCGGCTTGCCATCCTGGCGTCCGCAAGAGGCCTCCGTTCGGCGGCAGGGGGTGTCTGAGAGGCCCGCTGCCATCCCCTGGAGTCCCTCCAAGCGGCCTCCGGCGAACGATGGGCAGGGGTCTCTTAGGGGCCCACTGCGTACCTTGGGTCCTCCAAAGAGGCCTCCGGCGGCGGCAGGGCGTCTCTTAGAGGCCGCTGCCGTACCTGGAGTCCTCTCCGTGCTGGCGGCTCTTCCACCTGCGTTCTTCTTTTTTGCCCCCCTCTGACGTGGCTGGGGCCCTGTTAGGGCCGGCAACGAGGGAGGAAGTCATCCAGCGCTGGCAGCCCCCACCCGCTTTCTGCCGGCCTCTGACGGGGCCTTGGGGCCCCGTCAGGGGCCGGCAAAGGTGCGGGAGGCCTGGCTCCTGGAGGGTGGAAGCTCTGCCCCCAGCACGTGGCCCCGCCCCTCGAGGGTGAAGCTCCGCCCCCCGGCCCTCCCAGTCGCTCTTGCAGGGAAAGCAATCTCGGCACCCGGCTCACAAGGTTCTCTACCCCTGTGTAAGGCCATAACTCATTAGAAATAGCTCCCTCATGATCTTGCTGAGGGATTGTTTGATCCTCTCAACAAACTCACCAGAGCAAGTGATGTCATTATTCAATAGATGATTTATAAGAACAATGAAATAGTCCCTCGCTTAAGCAGATCTCTCACAATATATCTGACTGTGCACACACAATGCCACATTGCTTCTAGCTCGAGTGTGACATCTGTGGGTCCAGAATGTCTGTTCGTTTTCTGCCATTACATCTTCCATGTGACTTTGACCTGACCTTTTTTGTTTGAAATGGAACTATGTTGTTAGTAAAATAAAGTTATTGGCATTGATGGCTTCAAATAGTTGTGGGGTTTCTATATAAATGGTGCTCTGAAAACCACTGCTGTAATGGAAGTGGGCTTAAGTCTTTCATATATGTTGGTCGAGATCCAAAAGTACTTACAAAGAGTACGGTTTATTTTGGTTAGCATTTTGATTGATTTGATGTTAAGCATTTCACACACGTTCTGTTATTTGTGCTGCAATATTGTCCATGCTAGATTTATATCTGGTAAATCTTCCAAGAAAACCCCACGATAGCTTTACTTAGGTTTGCATAAGTCAGAAAACCTTGAAGGAACAACACACACAATTGCACACTAAATGTTTCCTCCTTTGTCCCCTTCTCTCTGACCTCCTTTCTTCTATATTTTTACATGAGGATGTGGCTGATAGTGAAATTGTTTAAATTACAAGCTTAAGAGATATGGTAATCTAATAAATGTTGAGAGAACCAATCCCTTTCAACTAGCAAGAGGCTTAAGCTGTATATTTCCATCCTGCATTCAGAAATTCATTTATCAAGGAAAAGAGTTAAACATTGCTGGAGACTCTTATTATTATGCTGTTACCTTTTATAGGCTCTTGTTCCTCTTCAGATTCATTAAATAATGTCACCAGAAAACACTGGTGAGATTTATTAAATGATTTGAGACAGGATTATGGAGAACTGTCGAGGTGGAAAAGAAATTGATTTCAGCCATGCACACACAAGTGTTTATTGTTGCCAGTGTCTTGTTTGAGTCTGTTAACACAGCTATCTTTTGGAAACTTTATATGGTCTTTGCTCCTGAAATGAATAGCTTTATAGTTCTTTGGGTATTGCATAGAAGGTTTTACCTCTGTACTTGGAACCTGTAAATCCTTTCGATTATTCTAATGGTTGTGATATGTATACAACATTTGGATAAATATTTTTTGCATTTCCATTATTTTTACACACCGCACACTCCCTATTTGTATAATGCATCTCATGAAGTGGACTAGGTCTAGAAAAGCCTATGCTTGGATTTTTTTTTTCCCCAGTTAGTCTCAAAAGTGCTTCATTGTGAAGCTTGCTTCCGGGTTGGTTGGTGGCAATGGCGGATCGCCTTTAGGAGACTCCCAAAGGCGAGATCTCCGCGTGGGGCTTCCCCTAAATCTGACATTTAAAAGCTAAAAATCTACAACAAAATAAGGGTTCCCTATCCTTTGAAAAGGAGGGTTACCTGCCCAGGAGAGCTCCTGAAGCCCCCCAATCGGCTGGGGGAGACGACGGAGGTAGCCTCTTGCCGCGCGAGGAGGGGAAGGAAGGAGCTAAAAGGAACGCGGGATGGAAGCCGTGTAAGCGACGCGGACGAAAAACCACCCACCAAATACACAATAGGTGAGCTAAGCTAACTAATAATAAAAATCCCTGCATTCAGAGGAAACCTAAAGGAAAACTAATAGAAAAGCTACTAAAACAACTACAATGTATCTCATGAACTAGTACTCTAGGTGGAGAGTGAGAGGAAGGAAAGGAATGTTGCAACAAATAACTAACTGAAACTTAATAACAAGAAACTCTTTCCTATACCTGTTAGAAAACAGCTGAAGTGAAGAGAGGAGAGCTAATATGACGTGAGAAAAGGTGAGAAAAATGTAATCTTGCTCTCCCCCCCTTAAAAACATATAATATATATATATATATAGAACTTTTGTATATCTATATTATATATATATATATATTTATATATATAATATATATACAATAACAAAGTTCAATACCATTAATTCAAAAAAGAAGGTCACGGGAAAAAAATAATAAAAAAAAGGGGAGAGGAGAAACTCAGCTCTGTTATATATTAATCAGAAAAACAAGGAAAGGAAACAAAGAAATTCTTGCCTACTGTGCTCTAAAATTCAGGTGGGGAAACTATATTTACTGATAGTCAATTTAAACTGCAACATTTATTTGCGGACAGATCCTTGGATTATGTGAATACTTTTGAGCTTGAACTTAAAAAATTGGCCAGAAACCTATACAAAGCAACAATAAATTAGTAAGCTGGACTATTGGTGGACATTTTAGCTTTAAAGATAGAAATAACAACTAGTCAAAACAACATTAACTCAAGGACACTAAAAATAAATAAAGGACTTGATTCAGGAATTGGGATTCAGCGACATCTAGTGGAAAAGAAGATCACTCTAAAGTAGTTTTGTTAATTGAGTAAATTAGGACACGAGTGGCAAGACGGTGCTAATTCAATAAGAAATAACAGTATAAAAATAACATTAGAAGGTAAGAAAGAACTGTAAGTGGAAAACAATACTCTAAAGAGAAAACAAAATAATAAAAAAAATAGTGACCATACGTCGCTTGAAAAATAACAAATTAATTTTTGGAGAAAAAAACAAATACTTAACGAATTAAAAACAAGTCAACAATAAAACAAACCATAAACATAGAAGAGAAGATGGCAATGTCACTGAGAAAATTCACCACTCACAACTAGTACCTAAACAGAAGGCCTTCATGGAACTTAATACCAAACAAACTGAACAATCGGCAATCTTGGAGGAAAAAAAAATTGGGCCTAGAAATGCAAAATATGAGACAGGAAATGAGGGACATGAAGACAGATCTGAAACGAGAATTCAAGACCGAGATCAAGGACTAAAACAATCCATTGAAAAAGTCAAAGACTTAAAACCGCATACTAAGGTGGAATATTGGAAGTTTAGAACAAAGGAACTGGAGACAAAACACTGCCAACTGTCATTAGACAAAAAAAGAAAAAGCTGAAAAGACTATTGCTGATTT
Source organism: Sceloporus undulatus (assembly GCF_019175285.1). Lineage (NCBI taxonomy): Eukaryota > Metazoa > Chordata > Lepidosauria > Squamata > Phrynosomatidae > Sceloporus > Sceloporus undulatus. The sequence continues at coordinate 142,239,402 of NC_056527.1, forward strand.
GAAAACTATGAGAACGCTGTCTTAGATCAGAGGTCTAAGGAATTAACAAAATAAGAAAAATCTCTAACGAATATATAATAATAGATAATAATAAAGTTTTTTATTTTTATCACCTCCTCTCATACGATCAGGGAGGCTTACAACTAAGTGAAAAACAACAGTGATCATAAAAAATATAAAAATACAAACAACATAAAAGCAACATACAAGCAATAAATAACAGGCTAAAGCCCCTTAGCCCACCTCTTGGCCACAAAGAGGAGGGAGCCCAAGGATTTTAGTCGGGGAATGCCTTTGAAACAGGAAGGTTTTTCAAGTCTTCCTGAATTGGGCCAGGGTGGTAGTCGATGCGAGCTCAGTGGGCGCGTATTCCAAAGGGCTGGGGCAATCAGTTGAAAATTCCTCCGTGGTGTGGAGGCTAGCTAGCCAGGCACCTTCAGGAATTGCTGCCCAGACGTTCGAGGGGGCGAGGGCGGAATGTAAACGGGGAGAGACGTCCTTTAGGTTCCTGGGCCCATTCCAATTTTTTGGTGGCGGATTTGTGGGGATCCCATGCTCGGACTTAATTAAGGATTGGGACAAGAACTTTCAGGAATTAATTCATATTCAAGACCGCGAGGGAAAGAAGCCTACCCAGAGAACATTTCGATTTATTTTATAAGGACAAGAACTAAAGAATTGATCTAGAAAAAGCTATGAAAAAGACTGTAGTAGATAAGAGTAATTGATGAGCTTGAAGACATTCCCACGAGAATATTGGAGAAGGAAGACGGCTACAAACTACTGCATCATCCTAAGCGAACATAATATCCCCTACAGATGGGAAGTACCCGAAAGGGGTATCTTCAAGAAAAAAAGACTGAGAATTAACACATTGAGCAAGGCCAGAGAATTCTTAAAAAGAGTTTTGAAGAAGAACCAAACACCGGAGGAAGCGGACATCCTGAGTCAACATTCAGAAGAAGAAGAAGAAAACAACAATCTAAAAGATCAGAAGGACAATTCAGGAACTCTTGAGGAAAGCGAAGAAGAAGGAGAAGTACCGAACGAGACTTAAGATAAGTATTACAGACAATCGGATTTCTGGAGGGATAAAATGAAATTTAAAATATTATCTTGGAACATTAAGGAACTTAACCTTTCTAGAAAACGTAAAAAAACCTTTCAATTTTTAAAAAAGAAAAATTGGGATATAATATGCCTCCAGGAATCTCATATTAGAAAATCCGAAACACATCTGTTGAAAAATAGGAGCTTGGGAAAAGAATACGTTTCTGCTAATGAATCAAAGAAAAGGGGGGTGGTAATGTACGTAAAATCAAATATACCATCTGTAGAAATTATAAATGACAATGAAGGCAATTATGTTGGAATAGAAGTGAAACTAGATAATCAAAAATTATTGATAATTGGAGTTTATGGCCCATTAAACAAAAAAAATGAATTTTATCAAAAACTCATGAATGAGATATTAGATTTAAATTATGAAGATATCATTATGATGGGGGATTGGAATGGGGTTTTGAACCCAGTTTTAGATAGAAAAATAAAAAAAATAATCAAAAATGTCCAAGGTAAACTCCCTAATAAATTCAACAAAATGATTGAAAACCTAGGCTTAATCGAGGCATGGAGATATAAATACGGGGATAAAAAAGAATTTACATTTTACTCGCATAGACATAAATCGTTTTCCAGGTTGGACATGTTCTTTATAACTAAAAATTGGGTGAAAAATATTGAAAGCATTGAGACTTTGGCGAGAATCATATCTGATCATAATCCAATAGCGATGGAAATTAAAACCAGAGAGAAAACCTTTTCATGGAGATTAGATGATAACTTATTAAAAAAAACCTGATACGTTAGAATTAGCTAAAAAAACCTTAGAAAATTACTTTAAGGACAACTCTTGAAAAGGAATGGAAGAAGACATTGTTTGGGAAGCAGGAAAGTCTGTCATGAGAGGATTCTTTATACAGGAACACATATGGAGAAGGAAGAAAAGGAACCAAAAATTAATAAAATTAGTGCAGAAATTAAAAAGAAAGAAGAAGATCTTAAAGACAACCCAGAAGATAGAGAAATAGAGAATGAAATTAAAATTCTCCAGAATCAAATATCAATGTGTTTAACTGAGGAAGTGGGGGAAAAAATGAAATTTTCAAAACAATATTATTTTGAAAATGCGAATAAATTGGGAAGATGGTTAGCATATAGACTAAAAAAGGAAAAGGAGAAAAATTATATAACAAAAATTAAATTAGGAGAAGAAGAGGTAACTGACCAAAGAAAAATCATGGATATCTTCCATAACTACTATAAAAATCTATATGATGAACAGAACATAGATATACAACAAATTAGAACATATTTAGATAATATAACCTTACCACTAATAACAGAACAACAAATTGATAATTTGGAGAAACCTATATCTAAAGAGGAAATCCACCAGGTGATAAAAGATTTAAAAATAGGGAAAGCCCCAGGCCCTGATGGCTTTACAACATTATACTATAAAATACTAGCAGATCAATTAATTACCCCCTTACAGAAAACGATAAATAATATTACAGTTAATAAATTCCCAAAGACCTGGAAAGAAGCTAATATCACTCTAATTTTGAAACCTGGAAAAGATCCATTAGAAATTAAAAATTATAGACCAATTTCTTTATTAAACACGGATTATAAAATTTTTACGGCCATATTAGCAAATAGATTAAAGCAGGTTATTAAAGAATGGATTGGAGAGGAGCAAAATGGGTTTTTACCCCAAAGATACTTGAAGAAAAATATAAGAACCACGATAGATATTATCGAACTATTTAAAGACAAAAAAGATAGGGAATTAGCTATTATACTAATTGATATGGAAAAAGCATTTGATAAAGTTAATTGGAATATGATTTTTGAAATTCTAAAAAAGGTAGGAATTAAAAACAAATTTATGAATTGGATAAAGGCCATTTATAAAGAACAAGAAGCATGCTTGATTATAAATAGAGAAAAAACTAAAGTTGTAAAAATCAAACAAGGCACAAGACAGGGATGTCCTTTATCTCCTTTATTATTTATTATGGTCATAGAAATATTAATTAGAAAATTAGGACAGAACAAGGAAATTAAAGGTGTTAATAATAAAGGGATCGAATTTAAATCATCGGCCTTTGCAGATGATTTAGCTATCTTCCTAGAAAATCCTACATTAAGTATCAGACATGTACTAAATGAATTAAAAGAATTTGAAATGATATCTGGACTTAAAATAAATAAAAGTAAAACTAATATATTGACGAATAATTTGAACAAAACCGCAGAAAAAGAGATGATGGAAATTTCTAATTATAATGTAACAAAAAAAGTTAGATATTTGGGAATAGAAATTACCACAAATAATATAGATCTATTTAAAAATAATTATACCAAACTTTGGAAGCAAATTAAAAAAGATATCGATAATTGGAAATCTTTAAAACTCTCTTTATTAGGAAGAATAGCATGTATAAAAATGAATATTTTACCAAAAATACTATTCCTTTTCCAAACAATACCAATTATAATAAAAGAAAAACTAATTCAGAATTGGCAGAGAGACTTGACAAAGTTTATTTGGTTAGGAAAAAAACCCAGAGTTAGAATGAAAATTCTTCAAGACGCCAAGGAAAGAGGAGGTTTGGCGGTTCCAGATCTAAAAGTTTACTACCAAGCAGCATGTTTAACGTGGGTGAAAAATTGGCTAGAATTAAAAGAAGAAAAATTATTAAAACTGGAAGGAGAAAATTTAAGCTTTGGATGGCACGCCTATTTGTACTATAATAAAGCAGAAATTGATAGAGAATTTAACAATCATTGTATTAGAAAACCATTGTTATGGGTTTGGAAAAAAGTCAGAAAGAAATTTGGAGAGAAAATTACAATAGATACTTCACCACAAGAAGCCTTTCTTTGGAGAGAAAAAGGGGTAGAAGAAAATTGGCTAAGATATAGAGATTTATTAATAAAAGAATCAAACAATTATAGATTTAAAACGGACGACGAATTGAACAATCAAAATTATAAAATACATTGGTACCTAAAATTACAATTAAAAGAAAAATTTAAAGTAGATTTAAAAAACAACTCAACAATCATAGATGACTCGGAATTTGAGAACATTCTAAAATCTAAAAATAAAGGGCTGCTATCAAGGATATACAAATTTTTACTGAAGATCGAATTAGAAAATGAAACAATCAAAAGCAATATGATATTATGGGCACAAAATATTGGTCATAATATTGATTTGGAACAATGGGAGTTTACCTGGAACAGAAGATTAAAATATACAAGAAGTCAAAATTTAAAGGAAAATTACTATAAGATGTTCTACAGATGGTATATAACACCGGAAAAATTGGCCAAAATATATGGAATAGATAATAGTTGTTGGAAATGTCAAAAAGATAAAGGCACCTTTTTCATAGTTGGTGGACCTGTCCCAAAGTCAAAAAATATTGGCAATTAATTCATAAATCAATCTGTAACATATTGAAAATAAATCTCAAATTTGAACCTGAATTATGTCTGTTAAATATATTGGAAAAAACAGTAGAAAAAAAACATGGTAAAATAATCTTTTATCTGATTACTGCAGCAAGAATCATATTGGCACGCAATTGGAAAGATCAAAACATACCAACTATAGAAGAATGGATTGTTAAAATCTTTGAATTAGCGGAGATGGACAAACTAACAAGACTACTTAACAACGAAGACATGGAAGAATTTTATGAAGACTGGAAAGAAGTGATGATCTTTTTACAACAAGGAAGAAATGAACTTTTCATTGAAGGATTTAAAAAATGATTTGAAAACTGTTAAAGATTAAGATATAATAACAATGGTTTAACTATATAGAATTTAGACATGTATACATTAATACTAGACAAAATAGCTAAGATAATAAATACGGATCTTAGAGTACATTAGAAATAGACTTTATAGATAAAGTAGCAGTTACGGTGAAACAGAACTATTAAGAATTAGGATCACAAAAGAAATTATTAATTATAATGCTTAAATGCAGGGATCGGAAGGATTGTTTTAGTTATGTGTAGTTTAATTATATGATGTTTTTGATGTCAGTGAAGGAATGAATGAAAAAGATAGGGGTTTTCTCTTTCTCTTTTTTTTTTCTTTTCCTGTTTCTTTTTGTTTTTTCTTTTTCTTTTTCTTTATTCCTCTTTTTTTTCTTTTCTTTTTTCTTTTCTATTAGGATTAATGGAAATTTTGTGTTTTGTGTTTTATTTTATGTGTACTATGTTTTGTTAAATGTATTGTTAAATGTTACAATTCCCAATAAAACTTTTTTTATAAATAAATTTTAAAAAAAGTGCTTCATTGTTGTTGTTATGTGCCTTTAAGTTGACACCAACATTTGACAACCCTATGCAGTGGACCCTTGGAATCTGAAGGTTTGGTTGCAAGACCCTCCATGGATACCAAATTCCATGGATGCTCAGATCCTATTATAAACAACAGGGTAGTAAAAGGGTGTCCCTTATATAAAATAGCGACAATTGAGGTTTGCGTTGGGGAATTTTTTTTGTGTGTGAATATTTTTAAGCTCTGGATGGTTGAATTTGTGGATGCAGAATCTGTGGATATGGAGGGCCATCTTCAGTTCTCTCTAAAGATGCCAGCCACAGATTCTGGCAAAACATTGGGGATAAACTCTTCTAGAACATGGCCACATAGCCCGAAAAACCCACAAAAATCTATGTAATAGTGTTTTATTCAGAGGATGTTTTCCATGGCCTTCCCCTAAAGTTGAGAGCACATAGCTTGCCTGGAATCACACAGCAATTGAGCAAGGATTTGCACCTTGGTCAGCCACAGTCCAGCACTCAAGCCACTAAACCATGCTGGCTCACTCACAAAGCGGCTACTGAATTCCTTTTTTGTTTTTCTGTTTAAAACTTAATTTGGATTTGGACAGTGTCTGGATTCGGACAGTGGTTTTGCATTCATTTAGTTTAAGCTTACCAAACGCGAACCTAAAACTAAGCCCAGGCTGAAGTTCTGCAGATATTTCTGAACTCAAACAATTAGTGGTAATAGTTTGGACTTTGTGTTACAATGTGAGATGGCTTGTTTTTTCCCCTTTCATGCTGAGTTTTACATTTCTTGATACTATCCAATAACATGAAATTAGAAATAACATTGGGCAAATACATATAGCAGGATTTTATCAGGATCTCAATGTGCTTTGATTAAATTTTAATGCTCTTTTCCACTGTGACTTGTAATAAAAAGGTGTAAGGTCATGCTTACAAAAACAGACATATGGGAATGTTCAAGCAGCTGTAAATGCCATGCTGTGATGAGGTCAAACATTATATACTAAGTGTATACTATATAGTATTATTTAATTGCTAAGATTAAGTTATAAACTTAGTATCTATTTATTTGTATTTATATTTATAAGTTATAAATTTGTTATTTTGAGTATTTTTTATTTTAATTTTTTTTATCCATCTTGCTTGGAGGGACATTCCAAAGCTTTGGGAGTACTGTATACACTCATGTATTAGTCTAGAAATTTTAGTCAGAAAAATTGACCGCAAAAACCTGGGTTGACTTATCTACAGATCAGTGTAAGTAAGGCGGGATACAGACTGCCCCTTTCCCTGACGGATTGGGGCCTGAGCTGCCACAGCGGCAGCCCCAGAGGCCCCGATCTGCTGCTTTTCCAGGCCTTGGGGAAGCAGTAAAAAGCTTCATGCCCCAAGAACACCCCAACAGCGGCGGGGAAAGAGAGAAAGGGGCCGCTCAGCCCCTTTCTCTTCTGTGTCGCTGGCGCAGCCATGTAAAGGCTGCACCAGAGATACAAGTGGCAAAAGGAACTCCGTTTCAGAGCTCCTTCCGGCACCGCTGAAAGGGCTCCACAAGCACGCTGCTCCGTTTGGAGGCGGCGCGCATGTGAGGTAATCATGGCGGCCCCCGTGTGGATGAGAAGCCACCATGATTACACCCCTGTCACGTCCTAGGGTTGAGGCCAATATGGATGTTGCGTCCTCGGCCAACCCCTAGCATGTGACGGGGGTGCCATATTTGCCGGTCTGTACAGTGCCTGACTTATCAAAAAAAGGAACCATCTCTTTCTCTGAGTAGAGTGGCACAAAGCAAGAGCTTAGTCCATCCCAGGATTACTTAATAAAGCACTGCTCCTTCTAATGTGTCTTTTGTGGTAATCCTTCTGGCCTTTTTGAATATCTGGATGGGAAAATTGCAGCAATGGCAGCTCTTTGGTGCTTCCCCCCCAAAAGGAGCACCAAGAGAATTGAGGAGTCAGTGCTTCTTTTAGGTTTTCCTGGAATGAGCTCTTGCTTTTCGCCACTCCACTTGGAGAAAGGGATTCCAGTGATGTTATTGCATCAAAGAGGAAATGGTCAATAAAGGATTTGAATAAGAAATTTGTGTATGTTTGTCATCTTTTTTAGGTTACAATCAGACTGAGTTGTCATAAATACTGTAATCACTGTTACATTTCATTTAAGGCATCATTCCTGCCGTTGCATTATAGAATATGACTATGTTGAATGTTACAGTTTCAGTAGTGACTTTCATAAGGATAGAGCTTTAACCTCTGCACCTCTTTAACAGACTTGGTAATAATTAACACAAGTAAGAAATCATGCTTCTAAACCATTTAATTTAGGGCCAAAACAGAGGGCCCTGAAGGGGTGGCTTGATGCTGCCCTTTTGATCACTGGATCGGGGCTGCAGCAACTACATGCTGTGGCCCCAAGCCGGCTTTTTACGAGCACAAAAAGGAGCAGCAGAAAGACACTCCATTTTGTGCCAGCAAAAAGCTAGTTTTTCCTCCGGCTTTGTAGCACTCCTGCGGTATGCGGCGTATGAACACTGCACCACCATAGCGCCACAAAGTTTCATGATGGCTTCCAGTGATACATTGTCCAAATGACATGCCCCCAAGACGCTGGGAAGCCACCACAAAGGTGCCATCTCTTTTGTCTCATAGTCTTTTATCCACCATAAACACCATCCTCATCAAGTTCTTCCATAATTAAGGCTCCTGCTGGTATTGGGTCCTGGTTTTTCTGAGTCAAAATTCCAAGGGAAGTATTTGAATGTTTTATGTATTGTAACACATATGTTCACAGCATTTTTTAATATATATGTATGGTTTCAAAAGGTATCTGAAACAATATTTAATGAAATGCCTTTCTGATGCAAAACCCTGACTGTTTATAGAATCATACAATCTAAATGTTGGAGGGTGCTACAAGGGACATGTAGTCCAACTGACTGCCATGCAAGAATACATAACTAAACCACTCCTGAAAGATGGCCGTCCAACTTCTGTTTAAAGTTCCCCAAAGATGGAGGATCCACCACCCTCAGAAGCAGTCTATCCCACTGTTCTAGTCTCAGGAGGAGCAGAAAACAAACTTGCTCCATCTTGTACATAACAACCCTAGAGATACTTAAAGACAGCTATCATTTTTTTAAAAATGAATAACGAAAGAGGATGCAATGTTAAGTTAAACAGCTATACAGTGGACCCTTGTTATCCGCTGGGGTTCGGTTCCAAGATCCCCAGTGGATAACAAAATCTGTGGATGCTCAAGTCCCATTAAATATAATGACATAGCAAAATGGTGTCCCTTATAAACAATGTAAAATCAAGGTTTAATATTTGAAATTCATACTTTTTTTGAACATTTTCAAACCGTGGATGCTTGAATCCGTGTATAAAAAATCCATGTATAAGGAAGGCTGATTGTACAGTAGCAGTCAAGTTCATGAAATTGTGGACGAAATGAGATTTCATACTGAGAGACATCACAGTACAGAAGAAGCTTAGAGATGCTGGCATTTTGAATCGATATACAGTGGCTAGACCAAGTCAGGCAGTGTATCAACTTGGTATCCCTGCACCATTCCTTGCTTGCCTCTGCTCTTCCTGCCATTGTCTAAATCACAGTGATTCGGCAAAGAGGCATGGCACACCTGGAACATGTGCCAGATTTCCTAGCAGCATCACACTTCCATGGGCTACCAGCAGTGGAATTATGCAAAGCAGCAGTAGGATTTTGCTGCAGTGGCAAAAATGTCAGTGGCACAATAGAAATGTGCTGGGGCAGGTATGTCTACATAAGTGGTGAGAAGATGGGCCCCTAGAACATTCCAGAGATGCACAGCTTAACCCCAGCACTTGAGTTAGATGGACCAGCTGTCTGTTAATGGTAATTTTTTTAAAAAATGGATGAAATGACTGTAGAAACAAAGATACAGTGTGCCCACACCATACGCGGCTTCCAGCATAAGCTGAAGCCACGTGAGGAGAAAAACAATGGCCTGTGCACCTGTGCCGCTGTGTCGCCACGTGCATGCACCCTATTGTTTCTAATGGGATGCAAGCATATACATATTTTCCTATATGTGGGGGGATCCAGAACAGATCCCCCCCGTGTAAAGGGAGGGCCCACTGTATAGCCGCGTTAGTCTGTAGAATCAGTATATATAGAGATTTTCTAGCACCTTTGAGACTAACTGAAATAAAGAAGTTGGCTCATGCTGCCAACTTCTTTATTTCAGTTAGTCTCAAAGGTGCTACAAGATCTTTATACTGTAGAAACAAGTCAGGATCATTTTATTTTAGGCAGATTTAACATTGGCTGATAGCAAAAAAGAAAATCTGGCTGTCTGAGTTCAAAGTTTTAACTATTTTGCTTAGGAGAGTTGACAGTACCTTGTCCTTTGTTTCCACTAGTAACAGTGTTTTATACTGCTGGTCACTGCAAAATGAATTGTGAGGGAATATGTAGCACTTCAGTGATTTCTTCATCTGTCTGCAGGGTAAGAGCTGGATTGTGAAGCGGAGTTACGAAGATTTCAGAGTGCTTGATAAACATCTTCATCTGTGTATTTATGATCGGCGATTCTCCCAGCTCTCGGAGCTTCCCCGCTCAGATGCCTTGAAGGACAGTCCGGAGGTAAAATACCAGTTTGTGTCTAGTTCTGAGAAACTAGTTAATGAGCAGAGAGAATGGTACATCGTTAATTTTTAGAAACTGAATGTTATCATTTTATTTCTTAACTATATGGGGAATAATGCATTTCTGTATAACTGGAGGACTGGAGGCAGAAAAAAATGTTAGGCAAGTCATTAAATCTACTGAAAGAAAGGGTTGTGTTGATCATGGTTTATATTAGAATTTAATTAATTTTCAGTGTTTGGATATTGTTGGAAGTTCCTTTGTTTTTCTGTAAGAGATGAAAAATAAAGACTCCATTGTGTAAAAGGGACATATATTTTCTTAGGCATCAAAGATAGCTTGTTTTACAAGATTTTTTTCTCTCATATAACAACTATTTTATAACTGTAGCTTTCTTTTATTTCTGTATTCCTGTGGCAAATGGAGGGGTTTAAAATTTTAGATGAAGGAAAGTGTTGATAGACAAATCTTCTGGCCTGATAACTTGATTTCCCCATTTGATGAATCAGTACTTTTAATTAATGCCTCTGGTTTTCTAATACATAGAATTGTAGTTGAGCATAAAAATGTTTTCAAGCCTTCAGCAGAATCATACTGTTCCTTTCTAACTTTCTGTAGTTGGTCACCCAGATGCTGATGGCTTACCTGTCACGACTCTCAGCCATAGCAGGCAACAAGATAAATTGTGGACCGGCCCTCACATGGATGGAGGTACTCTAGCGTGTACAACATTGTGCCATTTAATATGAGTGCTGGTTAGCATCTGTAGCCATACAAGTTGGAAATAGAATGTGAGAATACAGTATTAAATGAGAAATCCCTGCTGTTTGCTATTTCCTCTGTTCTAGTATATAGTCATCCCTTGAAACCTGCGGGGGATCCGTTCCAGACTCCCTGCGAGTTCCAAAACTTGCACATATTCAAGCCCCATAGGCTTGAATGGGGTGCGCACCCCATTGAGGTTAATGGCAGTTGACCCTCCACAAATTTTCAAGTCTCCGGATTTCAAGTCCGCGGACTTGTAGGGGCAAATGTAGTTGAAAGGGACTGTGTAAATTTAAAACAGAATATGTAGATATTCCAGATATGTCCAATTTATTCTCCTCTTTCTTTATGATATGCATTGATATACAGTATTTGTGGGGGATCTGTTCCAGATTCTGCCCCCCCCCCCCCCCGTGCATACCAAAATCCAGATACAGTATGCTCATGCCCCATTGTCCTCAATGGTGGTGCACCCATGCCACCAATGCCACAACAGTGACAACAACAAAATATGCAGAAGGATCTTGGAACATCTTTGAGACTAACTATGCAAAAGAAGTTGTAGCATAAGCTTTCATGGTCTCTTTCCTCAGATGCATATATTGTTATTCATAGTAGAAAAAAAAAAGCTCTGATCCATAGAAAGTGATAGTATCTGTGGCCATTCTTTTTCTGTTTTTAGTATGCAGTGCCTATGCTGTGCTTGTGCATTCGTTCTATAGAGAGCCCTTCAAGCTTTGCTGCCTTTGCAAATCAGCATGAAATCCCACATTCATGCAAACACTTAGTACAATAAATCTGCAGAGCTGCTTGTCTTCAACTGCCTCACAGTCTATCATGTCATTTTAACAGATTGATAACAAGGGGAATCACCTCCTAGTCCATGAAGAATCTTCCATTAATGTTCCTGCTATTGCAGCTGCCCACGTTATTAAGAGATACATTGCTCAGGCAGCAGACGAACTGTCGTTTGAGGTAAATATTTTAAAGGAATAAAATTTTCCTTATGAAATGGAGAAAGAAGAATTGTTACATGTTACTATTTGTGCACATGTTTGGGATTTAGAGACCAACTAGAAATAAGGGTGGACACATAAGCCATCTATGCATCCAGGGAGAGCCTGTTTGGATGCCCATTACATATACCAAATCCTAACCCTGACAGTTACATTCTTGTAGCAAACAGCCTGAAAATTCAATTTTGAAAAGTCCCTTCCTATTTATTCTTGAGACACACACAGATGGGAAAAAACCCTCCCTCCATTTGAGTAAACTATACTCATTAAAAAGTAAGTTAGATAATGGATACATGTATAAAGATTTGTAAAGCACTTTCCCCATTTAGACATGACAGCAAGTGAGTTATTGTAACTCCTTTGGTCATAATAAGATGATTATGCGTTTGATTTTCCTTTTTGGTCTCAGACTTCATCCTGGTAGCTGATGGGGGACTGAAAATATGTCCCTGGCTGTTTATGTAAACTTGATCCATTCTAGCTAATTCCTAGGCGAGGTATCACTAGGGGGACGCGGGGGTGCAGGTGACACCATAAACAGGGGTGACACCACTGCTCCCCAAACACCTGCCTTTTATTAGAAACAGGCTGTGTCCTTGTATCCCTTCAAATCACTGAAGAAGTTGTGTGAGTGGGTTGAGGTTTAAGTGGGAGAAAAAGAAGAGGCTGCTGGTTTTGAAATAAATGTTAATGTTTTTCTTTAAAAAATTATATCTTGCCAAATGTTCACGTAATGTTTCAAATTTTTTATCTTGTATTAAAAACAAGCACACTTGCAGAACTTGTGGACATAGCAATAAACCTGAACAATATGAATGCAGTGTGGCTAAAGGACTCAAAGGGCATATAGGGAAAAAAAAATCTTGCATTCATATGTCGAGTTTTGCTGGTGTCATTTGCAAAGACTTAGTGATGCATTCAAACTATGATAAATGTTTTATGCGAGGCAAGTGGTCTCAGAGGAAAATTTAAATGTCTTCTCTCATCTTCCCATCCTGCTGATGTAACATCACATTTCCTTATCACATTGCTAACTTTAACTTAGTGGAACATGCCTTTGTAAGGTTACTCTGAAGTTCATACAAAAAGAAAAGACTGGAACAGAGAGCTAATACTTAGATGAATACAAGATTCAAAAGCAGCAGTTCATTGTTCAAGGTCTCTTTTCAAAGGATTCCAAGCTTTCAGGATACTGTAACTGCACTTCAGCACACACTACACATTTTACTCATAACAGCTTTTGACCTTTTAACTGCTATCAACCATATTCTCTTTATGAATATATTAAAATGTACATTATATAGCATTTGTAATACTTTACCTCACAGTTTAGATTTTATGACTGCTTAATGCCATAAGCAAACTAAAGGTGTTTTTTTAAATGTATGGTGTATTTGGTTGTGTGTGTTTTTACATTCTTGCAGAACATGTGCTTTTATCCACAAGGATGAAACAAAGTGATAATGAGATAAGAATGTATGTTGCTTATTTCCAGGTGGGAGATATTGTGTCTGTTATTGATATGCCTCCAAAAGAATTGACCACCTGGTGGAGGGGAAAGCACGGATTTCAGGTAAGCTTAACAATTAGGTTAGTTAATAGTACCACACCTAAGAAAACATTCATTGGATACATTCTGTGGATTTATTACTGCTGGTAATAGAGTGTCCTCTATTTTGTCCATAATATGTTGTTTCAGTGAATCTGTAGAAGGATTTAAGGGCATAAAAAGGGCCTTGTAAGGAATGTTGACATAATTACTGGATGTATAGATAGATACATTTTTCTTGTTAGCACTATGTTTGTGGAAATTGTTGTTCTTTGTGGCCTCTGCACCTCACACAAATGGATCTTGTGTCTGGGGAGACTGGCTTTGGCAGTACAGAAAATGCTCTGCTGGGAGAAGGAGGATGGAGTTTCTGCCAAAAGCTCCTAAGCTCTGGAAGGTTCTCGTTCTGTTTCTGGTTCTGGTTCTGGTTCTGGTTCTGGTTCTACACATGCACAAGACCCATTTGTGTGAGGACACAGATGACTACTCAAAAAACCAGTTACATGTAAACAACTCATCCTTCTTAAACTCATCCCATTACTTGCAGTTTTGTGAGACACTACTTTGTATGATGACCTCCGAGTGATTCCTTGTTTCCTTGGGCATGCAAAAGTGAGGATAAGCGACCAAGTTAGAATTGCCCAAGCCGTTGTATTCCCCACCACCGTATATAAATGTGAGAGCTGGAAAGTAAAGAAAGCAGACAGAAATAAAATCAACTCATTTGAAATGTGCTGGAGAAGAGTGCTTAGGATACCATAGACAGCCAAAAAGACAAACAGATGGGTCCTTGAACAGATGAAGCCTGAAATCTCCTTGGAAGCCAAGATGATCAAACTGAGGCTATTGTTCTTTGGCCACATAATGAGTAGACATGGATCACTAGAAAACACAATGAGACCAGGAAAGGTAGAGGGTAGTAGAAAGAGAGGAAAACCATATGCCAGATGGATAGATTCAGTTGGGGAGGTTACAAATATGAATTAAGCAGAGAAGTGAATGGTAGAAGAGCTTGGAGATGTCTGATCCACAGGATCTCCATGAGTTGTGGCTGACTGGAGGGCAGTTAACAACAACAACAAAGGAGTTTATCACATGGGGACAATTGGAAGTATAAACGGTGATTAACCTGCATTCGCAATTAACATTTTCACATGACGTCACGTTCAAAGTGCAATTATCCCAGGAATACCCCATGATAATCGCTCAATTGTGCTAATGGTTTTCACGTGACGCCACAATGAAAAGTGATTAAAGTGTCATTATCCCACGAATAACCAGGCAATAAACAGCAACAAATCATCCTCGGGATTTTCCCGTGAATTATTTTTTGCTGTTTATTGCCTGGTTACTGCCTGATTATTCCTGGGTTAATGGCTCTTGTGTGTGAAAATGTTAATTGAGTTTTAATAACTTTTTAATCTTGATTGCACAATTTTGACATCTAATCACTGTTTAAACTACCAATGCCCCCCTTGGATAAAATCCAAAGTGGGATAAGTGAAATACATCAACTCCCATTTTAAAAAAACTTTTAATCCTAAAGGGCCATGACCTCTTTCTTTTATTTGTCATTTTACAGAGTCTTAAGGTGAATCTAAAGAGAAATAGTATCCCCTTTAAATCAGGAATATGTCAAGGAGACTAAGGTGGTCTTTCTTCTGAAACCACCTTTAAGTTTTCCAGTACCTGAGTAGGTAGTCTGAGTACTTCCGAGGAGAGAAAATGTGGTACCTGAAAAAAAAAGTGCAAATGCATGCCAAAATGTTTTTAGAGAAGTGTGTGTATGCGTGTGCATAAAGCTACAGAGAAATAGGTAGCGGCTTTATTGAATGAGCAAAGGTATAAGTTTTGAAATAGGGGCCAAACTAAGCATTAGGTGGTGCAACCACATACCTGTTAAAACTGCTTCCTTTGATGAAATACAAAATGGGATTGGACAATCTACCCTTTACACCAAATATGCTCAAGAAATGGGACCAAATCTTACCTCATGCTCTTTAGTGCTTTTTAAACCCTATCCCTGCAATCCAGTTTTATATTAGAAGTGAGCCAGCCATCACAAATATTGTTCAAAGTGCAGTGAGACAAGTTAGGGAACAGCAACCTCCATCCAGCCTTGCTTTATATATGAATGGGGCACGTAACAGGCTAAATACAACATTCTTTGGAAGTCACAGAAGAACTTTAAACTCTAAAGGGTTTTCCATCCTCCAGATCTAATTTTGGTGGTGCATTGGGGCTTCAGTCCTAAAGAAGGCCTGTCTGGATTCTGCCATTCTACCAACACAGTACCATTTTTGGATACTTCAACTGTGGTTGAACCCCTTGTCCAACTTGGTCCCTAATGTCAAGACTTCTGACCATGAGCAGTGAAGTATGGATGCTTGCTAGCTTCAGGCAGCTTCAATTGTTTCCGAGCTTTAAGCATTTCCAAGAGAGTTAATGTGCTTAACAACTACCATGCCCAGTTTGTTCATGTTTTGTTCTCTTTCTTTCATAAGAAAAGAAGAAAGCATAGAGGCAAGGTTTACAAAATTCAACCGTTTTACAACTTTTTGTTCATATGTTAAGGAAAATGAAAATAGATACTGTTTAGAGCTGGAAGTTTAAGAGGGGGAGTGTGATATATTAAGGGAAAGAGATAAGGCTTTTAAAGGCAAGATGCCAGAAATGATCAGTGGTGACATGTAGCCCCAAGGACCATCAGGAAGGGAAATTAGAAGAGTTATGAAAGTAGAAAGGTCTTAAAATAGAAAATATTTAAATGTCAAGAGTCTTGAATAAGATAGATAGCAAAATTAAGAAATTAAAGGGCAGAAATTAGACAGGGTAGCCTAAACCTGTTGGTGACAGCCAGCACCGACCAAAAATCATGATGATGATTTTATTACTAGTCTGATTAGGGCTCACTTTCTTCTTTTGTTCCTCATCTTGAATTTTTACTTCCAATGTTTTTAAACCAAGTTCCCTCAACTATATTCAAAGGAATGTGAGGAGATGAAGGAAGAATAATCATTCATACATAAAGAAGAGAGATATACCACATAGCTCTTTGTGGGGAAAACACAGGAAGCATATACAACATACTTGGGATGGGAGGTTAGAACTAAACTAAAAGGTCCTCTTTTTTGCCACAAGGTGTATAAAGTAATATGCTTGCTGGAGCTCTGGAGCTAGATTGATACCTTTGACATAAAAGAACTGCCAAGCATTGAGAGATTTGTAGCGCTCAGGATAGGAGGAGTAGCTAATACACCTTAGGACAGGATCAAAACTCAAAATGACCTGAATAGACTAGAAAGCTGGGCCAAAGCAAACAAAATGAAATTCAACAGGGAGAAATGTAAGGTACTGCACTTTGGGCAGAAAAATGAAATGCACAGATGGGGGATACCTGGCTGAACAAGACTACATGTGAAAGGGATCTAGGAGTCCAGGTAGACCACAAGTTGAACATGAGTCAACATTGTGATCCAGCAGCTAAAAAGGGCAATGCAATTTTAGGCTGCATCAGTAGAAGTATAGTGTCTAGATCAAGGGAAGTAATAGTGCCACTATATTCTGCTTTGGTCAGGCCCCACCTGGAATACTATGTCCAGTTCTGGGCACCACAGTTCAAAAAGGACATTGAGAAACTGAAGCATGTTCAAAGGAGGGTGGCTAAAATAGTGAAGGGTCTGGAAACCATGCCCTATGAGGAACGACTCAGCGATCTGGGGATGTTTAGCTAGGAGAAGAGAAGGTTAAGAGGTGATATGATAACCCTGTTTAAATACTTGAAGAGATGTCATATTGAGGAGAACAGGACCCAATGGAGCAATGGATTCAAGCTCCAGGAAAAGAGATTCCAGCTCAACATTTGGAGGAACTTCCTGACAGAAAGGGCTGTTCAACAGTGGAACATATTCCTTCCTTGGAGTGCATTGGAGTCTCCTTCCTTGGAGGTCTTTAAACAGAGGCTGGATGGCTATCTGTGATTGAGGATGCTTCGATCAAGAGTTCCTGCATGGCAGAATGGGGTTGGACTGAATGGCCCTTGGGGTCTCTTCCAACTGTATGATTCTATGATTTTCAGCTACATGCCCCAGAATTCCCAGCAAGTATGCAGGCTCATCTATTAGGCTGTCTTTTGGCTAGTCATATAAATGTAAGAAATTTGAAAACATTTACAAAAAAAAATTGAAATCAAGTATGGTTTTTGTTGTTGTTATGTCCCTTTGAGTTGTTTCTGATTTATAGTAGCAGTAAGGCACCTATCATGGGGTATTCTAGGGCCAAATCTGGGACCCACCTAAGGTCACCCAGCAGCTTTCAATGGGTTACAGTGGCCAAGAGGGAAATTGAAACCTGTTCTTGGTGGTCTCTGTGCCTCACACAATTGGGTTATCGTGCCTATGCAGAGACTTTAGAAACTTCTAGAACTGAGTAACTTGGGTTTCCATGGCCAAGAGGGGAATCAAACCCTGATCTCGAGAGTCATACTCCAATGCTCAAACCACTACAAAACATTGGTTCTCTGAATATGATTAGCAATGCTGATTTAAGAAGGTGTATAAATTTTGTAATGAAGAGTTCCATTTGCAGTCTTAGAAGGTTTCCTTTCAGTTATTTAAACATTGTGGTGTTATGCAAATAGCTCTGTATTGTGAAAATGTTAAGGACATGGCTTCACACATGGTTCTGTTAAGATGCTGCCTTAAATATGCTGCTGACATGAGATACTTTCTCTCTTTCTCTCTCGCTCTCTCATTGCCACAGGTGGGATTCTTCCCTAGTGAATGTGTAGAACTCATCAATGACAAAGTTCCTCAGTCTATGACCAACTCTGTGCCAAAGCCAGGTATGAGAGTGTGCATTTTAAACAAGATAAGACAGTGCTGTCAATGGTGCCTTGTTCAGGCAGCCACACTGACGTAGTTGCATACATGTTGCCACCCATTGATTATAGTGGGTCTTGAGCATGCACATTTTTGTCATGAGGGGGCCAGATCTGAATCCCCATGGATGGGAAGAGTGCACTGTATGGTGTTAATTCAGTCTTAATGGCTTTCAGAATGAATGTAAAATCATATAAATATTTTGATTTATTTTTGACCTGATTTTCATGTTTTATAAAGTATCAGGGAATACTGTATATACTCATGTATAAGTCTAGAAATTTAGGTCAACAAAAAGTCAACTTATCCATGGGGCAATGTCAGTACTGTATCTTAACTCTTATGTATAAGAAGGAACCATTCCCTGGTGAAAAGCAAGAGTATAATTTGTCCCGGAAGCACTGATCCCCTCTATCCTTTCATCCATCCAGCCTAAGAGTAAGCATAAAGAGTTATTTCTGCTGGAATTTTGTAAGTCTATTACATTGTTTTACTTTGCTTCATCCTTTAGATCCTTTGCTATATGCCCCTACATTTTACCCTCGACGTCTCCTCGGGTCATAGCAAAATCCATAATTTTGGCCCCAGAACTTGCCCTCGACTTATACATGAGGTTGACTCATAGTTGAGTATATAGGTAAAACTACTGCTGGACTAGTTCTGTTATCAAATGATGTATAGTGTGGGGTGTGATATTTCTTTTGGAGGAAGCTGATGTCTTTCCATGTTTTAAAAAAAGTGCTCAAGGTCTGCCTTCACCTTTTCTTCCCTTCAGTCTGGTTCCTAAATATGTTTGGCTTTGCATTTGAAATCACAAACTAAACCGTTTATGTCCTACCCTCCACAACTGCACCTCGTTGATTTGTTAGTCGGCTAATTTGGTGGTTTTGGTAAATTTATACCCTCCCAAAGCAGAGATGTGAAAATCTCTTGTCTTGATTTCAATGAACTTTCTCTGAATCCTCTCTTTCTCTCACAAGTCTCCTGTCAACTTATGATGACCCCATGAATTTCAAAGGGTTTTGTTAGGCAAGGCATGCTACCAGCACTTTTGTCCCATCCCTGTTTCATATCATGTTGCATGATTTAGTATTTTCATCTTGCACTGAAATTCAGAGTTCAATACGTTTTTATCCTAATTGGAACATTTATATTTGCAGTTTTACTTAACTTGTGCAACTTCCTCATTGACTAAAGCATACCTATATATGTTTCAAATGTTTTAGTTTTTTTATCCATTTGTGTGTGTGTGTATATATATATATATATAATCTTTTATTATTTTATTCCTCTTTTATTATATGTTAAAATATACATGTACCATAAGTCTTGAAAATCTGTCAATATTTGAAGCAAAGTACACATTTTCTCATAAGCCGTGTTAGGAAGT
The DNA here is from genome assembly GCF_019175285.1 of Sceloporus undulatus. Classification (NCBI taxonomy): domain Eukaryota; kingdom Metazoa; phylum Chordata; class Lepidosauria; order Squamata; family Phrynosomatidae; genus Sceloporus; species Sceloporus undulatus. Next base: position 142,259,012 of record NC_056527.1, read on the forward strand.
ATAACAATGCTACTTTCATTGAGACTGTCAAATTAAAAAGAAAATCTGTTTAAAAGTAAAAACAGACTAAGAACAGATGCACGGTTTGGTCCTGACCATAATTTTCAAACATTTCTTAACCCCCCATCCCAACTATATAATGTGTTTAAAAGATCTCGTCTGTTGAAATGTTGGTCTTCTGTTTCTTGAACAGCCTCCGTTCCTTCTTTGTGGCAAACCATTTTTTTAGACTCAAGGGTGTTCCAAAAAGCTGTTTATCGTATTCAGTCCATTCAGTCCTGAGCGTTCAGCTTACATCCCCTGTGAATTATTATATTGGCTTTTAATATCCTCTACTTTTAAGAGTATTGGGATTTTACTATAAACTGCCTGGGAATTCTGTTGCAGCCTCAAGGCAGTATAAACATGCTTTTAAAATATAGAGAGCATGGGTCCATTTTCCTCAAGGGCACCACAATAAAAACAAAATAGGCTGCTGAAATGGACCCACAATGAACGGAAGCAGAGGAAAGAAGGATCAGAGGAAAGAGGTTAAAATTTGCTATATAAGAATTCTGCTAATATATGAATTCTCCGCTTCTTGGAATATGATAAGTGAAGGATGCAGCTGAAGAGGAACTGAAGGAAGATATGTAGATCCACACTGCAGAAATAATCAGTTTGACACTGCTTTAATCGCCATAGCTCAGTGCAATGGAATTCTGAGAATTTTAGTTTATTGTCGCACCAGCTAAATTTCTCAAAAAACTACAAATCCCAGAATTCCATAGAATTCAGCATGTAAAGTGGCATCAACCTGGATTGTTTATGTAGTGTAGATCAAGCCTCAGCTGTCTTTCCTTTTCCTGTTAGGGTTGTGAATGTTCCATATATTATCTCAAGATTGGGGGACAGGGGAGAGTCCAACTGCATGCAGGCAAATCCAGATTTGCTACCCAACCACAGATGAGATATCTACTAAGAGAACCTGGTGTCAGAATCCACCTTCAGTCAGTCATTCAGGATGTATTCTGCCATGAGGTTTGTAGAGATAGAAGATATAGATAGACAGTCACTTTGAGAATAGGGGGGCTGCCACCATGAGGAATGGGACGGATGGTCACGTATTGCATGGCAGTTAGGCAGTTTTATGAGGGGTTGTTGGGAAACTGATACCAAAGGTGCATATAGTCTTAGATCTCTACTTGGTAGAGGAACTAGGAACCAAATGGCCAAACCCCCCCCCTTCTTTCCCCCCTTCAGAACAAAGGGAGAAATTCTACATCAAAGGCTGAACCGAAGGGAACCAACTCAAAGGGAGGGGTCTGGGGAATTCTAAGGTTCTGTCTCTATTTGGAGTTCTTCAGATTCAACAAAGACGTGGCCAGGAATACTTCTACTTAGTCCTTACAATAAAAACTTTCTGATCTACCTGAAGTTTGTAGTGGATTTTGGTCAGAGTAATTCCAAGTCTCACACCTGGGGCAGTAATCTTGATGCAGCAATACCTCTCAGGAGTCGGGACAGTGGTAAAAAGAAACTAAAGCCACCATTGCAGCCTAATAGCTGTGAAGAAAATGAACTTCAACAGGGAGAAATGTAAGGTACTGCACTTAGGGCAGAAAAATAAAATGCACAGATATAGGATGGGAGACACTTGGCTTAAGGAGATTTATAAGTGCGAAAGGGATCTAGGAGTCCAAGTAAACCACAAGTTGAACATGAGTTAACAGTGTGGTGCGGCAGCTTAAAAAGCCAATGCAATTTTAGGCTGCTTCAATAAAAGTATAGTGTCTAGATCAAGGAAAGTAATAGTCCCACTCTATTCTGCTTTGGTCAGGCCCCACCTGGAATACTGTGTCCAATTCTGGGCACCACAATTGAAAAAGGACATTGAGAAACTGGAGTGTGTCCAAAGGAGGGCGACTAAAATGGTGAAGGATCTGGAAACCATGAAGCCCTATGTGGAAAAACTCAGGGAGGTGGGGATGTTTAGTCTGGAGAAAAGAAGGTTAAGAGGTGATATGAGAGCCCTGTTTAAATACTTGAAGGGATGTCATATTGAGGAGGGAGCAAGCTTGTTTTCTGCTGCTCCAGAAACTAGGACCCAGAGTAATGGATGCAAGCTACAGGAAAAGAGATTCCACCTCAACATTAGGAGGAACTTCCTGACAGTAAGGGCTGTTGGACAGAGAAACACGCTCCTTCCTCTGAGATTTTGGTGGAGTCTCTTTCCCTGGAGGTCTTTAATCAGAGGCTGGATGGCCATCTGTGGTGGATTATTTCATTGGGTGCACAGTAGCAGCCACAGTAGCAGCCAGTACAGTTCTATTTCCCTGCTCCACACCATTGCGGAGGTGTGCCTGCGCATGGTATTGCTGTACTTGAGCATCTGAGGAAGAAGGAGCAGCCTTATGCTGGAGGTGGAGGTTGTTATTTTTCCCCAGCTACTTGAGTACAGCCAGAACATCCCCAGGCATACTCCCATTGCCCAGTCAGTGGCCAACAGAACAGAACTGGGCCAGGGAACCTCCAGATGCTATATTGCATTTAGAGGAGAAGGAGAAGCCCTGGTCCCGTGGACATCTGACATATGCACACTGGGAAAGGCTTACACTTTGCCAGACTTCTAACTGGACCTCAGCTGGGAGATACATTGTTGTGCTACTTATTAAAATCACTAGTCCAAATGCTTCTGTCATGGAGGATGCAAAATGTATTCCTCCTGACACAAAATTGTCTCTTCATTGTCTCTCCATATTTAGTTCAAAGTTAAAAGAGAAAGTGAGAACATGCACCTTATTCTAACATCGATTCCAGTTAATTCTGAACAGCATCCTCCTTTCTGGCATATAATTCCATTTCTGTTGTATTTAAACCAGGGGTTGTCAGTTTCTTGGCAGTCGCTATGAGGGCTAAGAATGGGGCAAGTGTTCTATCCTCCCCAACCTGTCTGTTCTGTGATGTCCCCCTAATAGATACTATCTTTTCTTGTTTGTTTCTTCTGCTGTTGTTTCATCATTGTTTTGAATGTTAGCCATACTAGCTGAGGTCTTCCGCTATCATCATCTTCTTGTAAATGCATCATATGTCTTTTTGTAAAAATCAAGCATGGCATCCATCTCATTCTGTACCAGATTCGGTATCAAGATTTTTTCATAGTTTTGTCAATTTGCTTGATTATAGAAATGGCAAATGAATAACTAAGTGCCATTTGGGATCTGAATAATTCATTCTGTTTCTATACTCATTGATGCTACTGTACATGAATTAACGTTTTGCTTCTTTTTGAATATTATGAAAATATAAGCCATTGAGGGCTTTGGCTTGCTTTTGTGTCCATAAGGTTGTCTACAAGCCACCTGTATGATACATCAAATAAAGTGTCCTCAATGATGTATGAACCATCAGGGAGCTGATGCATATAGCAATCTCAAGCTGTCTTCATGATCCTGATGGTTGAACTGTCTCTTCAGATGATAGTGTGATCTAGCTGAATTTTGATCTTTTGTAATTGGAAGGAATGTCGGTGTGTCTCTGTGTTCAGAAGTGTGAAACCTTTGACCCTCCAGATATTGGTGGACTTCAGTTCTCAAAAGCCCTAGCCAGCATGGTTGATGGGAACTGAAGTCTAACAGTACCTGGAGAATCGCAGGTCCTTTATTCCTGGTGAAGGGCACTAAATTAAAAAGAAAGATCCTACTTCACTCCATGGTTTACTGTTCTTACCACCCTATAGTATGTAATTGTAGAAATCAGTTTTCTTTCAAAAGGGAGTTAATATGTCAATGTACAAAAAAAGGAGTTTGAAAGGAGACTGAAAGGATACTTGACATGAACAAATGTGGTGCCTTGTCCTGCAGGACACTTTCTATTTTCCATTTCTGATTAATCCATTACAACAAAAGGGCTCTATCACTTTATCACATTGCTTGAAACTGTTAGCACGTATGGTTTTGGTACTAAATCAAACATCTGTGAAATTCTTTAGACACTATTGTCATCTGTTATGGATGTTAAAGTCAGTTGGGAGGCTGGGCAAATAATACAAGGTTTTAAAAGGATGATGTTATGGCTAAATTTGATCTACAATTCAACAATTTGGCAGGGAATTATTTCAGTGGATTAGGAAAGATTACTAACCTTTTGATGTATGATATATTGAGGAAGCTGTTTAGAAGTATATAACTGCCTTTTTGTAACACTATCACAGAAAGTACTAAAATATAGAAATAAACAACTTATTAAATGCACCAACAGCCATTGGCAGAGGAGACATTATCTTTGGGAGATGTTAAAGCATGTAATGCATCTAAGTTATATACAGTAAAGGAAAGTTTAGTACAAGTTAGTAGAAGTTGTAGTGTCTGACATGACCTCAGAAGACATCCCACTCAGCTTGACTGTGGTGGGAAGGGGCGCATGGAAGGCCTTCTTCTGCTGAAATTGTGAAGCTGCTGGTCCAGGCTCATGATCTCTACCAGGAAATTTTGCCCATGTATAATTTGTGCGTGATGCAGTGGTTTAGTGGTTAAGATGCCAGTTCTAATGACTGGACGATCAGAAGGTTGGCAGTTTGAGGCTTGAGTGCCACCTGATGGAGTGAGCTCCTGTTACTAGTCCCATCTTTTGCCAACCTAGCAGTTGGAAAGCATGCAAATACAAGTAGATAGATAGATACCACTTTGGTGGGAAAGTAACAGCATTCAGAGCAGTCATGCTGGCCACTTGATCATGGGGTTGTCATAGAATCATAGAGTTGGAAGAGACCACAAGGGTCCTGATCCAGTCCAACCCCATTCTGCCATGCAGGAACTCTCAATCAAAGCATCCCCGACAGATGGCCATGGTATCAAAAGTTGCAGAGAGTGACAAATCAACCAAGCACTTCCTAGTTAAAGTTTTCAGCCAAGACAATTTATTCTCTGAACCTGAGCTGGAACCCAGATGGGAAAGAAGCAGAATGGTTTATTTCATGCAGAAGCTTGAACGTTTCAACCCATTTTCACCTTTGTTAATTTATAGGAAATTGAGATTTAATGCTGGCTTTTGGTCCACTAGATTGTATTGACATACCATAACAAGTTCCTTGTTTCTCATTCCATGTAATAGTTCATTAAGTGGCCATCGTCACGTTCAACACCTTTCGTTCTGTACTTCCTCTCAGTCTTGCAGTGGCAAAAAGAGGGTAGAAATGTACACAGAGAAATAAATAAAAGCAGCTGTGCTCTCTTCAGTTTAATTAAATCTGGTTTGATGGAAGAAGAAGACTTCAGGAAGCAGATTGCTGAACATTTGCAAATGCTGCGGTCTTTTGAATGTTTGACAATGGGCCCGTACAGACATGCCAAAATAAAGCTGCTTCAGATCACTTCGGAGATATGCTGTTTAAATGACACATGCGTCCAAAGAGGCCAGAAACTGCACCAAAGCCATGCTCCAGTCCTAAGGACTGGAGCGCAGCTTTGGCACTGCTTCTGGCCTCTTCAGATGCATGTGTCATTTAAAGAGCATATCTCCAAAGTGACTTGTAGCAGCTTCATTTTGGCCTGTCTGTACATGCCCAAAATATCTCTTTGTCTAGAAATGTGACACTTAGAATTGGGTTGAGCAGTTGTGTATCATCACATTACAGAAAGATTTAGTTTCTGTGTTTTGGAAATAGGCACTTTTTCCACGATCTATTCTCAGTTCCCATTTAGCGTTGAACTGCATAAAGTCCAATAGATTTTAAGAGATTCAGAGTATGTGTATATGTAATTGCGGAGATGCCCAACGAGGAATGGGGAATTAGATCCAGAGCCAATTGATATGAACCTTTCCTGTCTTTTCAAATGAAATGTCTTTTTGAAAATGGATGTTCGCTGTAATAATGTCTTTTCCTTTGGCTTGTACTTTCCCAGTTTCCCCTGCCCATGGAAGCCGTCCAGCATCCTGGAGCTACTTCCCCCCTTGTACGTTTTCATTTACTTCTCATATCTTAACTTCTTTTGTCAGTTTCTGTTTGAATACTTTGGAAGGAGATCAGTCTTAAATTTATTACATTCTCAATTTTTTTTACACTTTTTTGTTTCTAGGTATTTAGAAATACAAAGCAAAGATAAAAAAATGGAATGGCAATAATCTGAAACTTTCTTGTTACTTTTAGATTTTTAGAGATAGTTGTAATTTCAGTTGGGCCTATTTAACCATAACATGCAAAGATTTATAGGTACAAAACAGCTGCATCTTCATGTGTATCTTCCAATGGTGCTTTTTAATCAGTCTACTTTACTAAAGTACATGAACTATTCAGTATTTCCTTGAATAAGATATTTATGTTGTTCATGTTATCTGATCTTCCAAATGGAAAATGAAGGCATCACTATCACCTTCATCCCCCAAATTAGTATTTGCTTGTTTTTACCCTTGAGATTGAAAAATAGTCATGAAGGAGTGTCACCTTAGCCTAGTTCAACAGCATAGTTTCTTCTGTTAGAAAAATATGTTTTAATGTAGGCATGTTCAGTATGCATGATATAAAAACTGTTTTATAATATGGATGGATGTTATAGAATTCCTTAATTACTTACATGAATGTGTTAACACATTCACAAAGAAAAGTGTCATAGGAGACAGATTGCCAAGGTATTCATATTTTGATCACAGATCAGGAGAGCATTTTTCCCTCTGTACATATTAGCAGTTATAATGGAGATGTGTCAAACTCCAAAATTGTAGAAAGAGAAACAGAAGGGAGTTTATGTGGACATGTGTGCATGAATATACCCTTCCCTTCTCTCCCTATCAGTGGCTGGCTTCTCTAAGGCAAGGGAATGAGAACTGGCTCTCTGGAAGAAAGAGAGCATGAATAGAGAGCATAGAATCATAGAATTGGAAGAGACCGCAAGGGCCATCCAGTTCAACTCCCTGCCATGCAGGAAATACAAATCAAAGCATCCCCGACAGATGACCATCCAGCCTCTGTTTAAAGAGCTCCAAGGAAGGAGACTCCATTACACTCCAAGGAAGGAGTTTGTTCCACTGTTGAACAGCCCTTACTGTCAGGAAGTTCCTCCTAATGTTGAGATAGAATCTCTTTTCCTGGAGTTTGCATCCATTGCTTCATTGGGCCCTGTTCTCTGGAGCAGCAGAAAGCAAGCTTCCTCCCTCCTCAATATGACACCCTTCAAGTATTTAAACAGGGTTATCATATCGCCTCTTAACCTTTTCTTCTCCAGACTAAACATCCCCAGCTCCTTAAGAGCATGCTAATAGATGAATTTTCCTGATATTGTAACTGTAAAGAAGAGAAAGAAAAGGGGAGGATGTTACTCTCTTTTTCAAAGTACACTTGTCCCTCCATATTTGCTAGGATTAGGGGCATAAGATCCCCGTGAATATGGAAAATCCACAAATAACAAAAACACCATGTTTTTACCTGAGAGGACACCTCTCTAGGAATCTCTAGGTCCTCCAATGCAACTCTCTGGTCAACTTCTGCCAGACATTGACCACAGAACTGCACTGGAGGAGCTACAAATGCCAAGCAGAGTATTCTCTCTAGGAATCTCTAGGTCTTTCAGTGCAACTTTGAGTTAAAGTTGACCATAGAGTTGCACTGGAGGACCTAGATATTCCTAGAGAGAACATATTAATCAAATCTGTGAATAATCAAACCCGCAAATATCAAAGCTGCAAATATATGGAGGGATGAGTGTAGTATGATTTCATCCTTGGTGAAAATGTAGAACTAAATTCTTCAGCCTATATGGCTTTGTCACTTGGCCTCAGCAATGGCTGACCTTAGATGACAACTATGCTACTTATTTAGCTAGTCAGGCTTGTCTTTAAAAAAAGATGCATTTTTGCAGATTATTTGGTTAGAGGGGAGTGTTATCAGTGAATAAAAACTATGATATTACTACTGAACAGTTTAAACAAAAAGGTTTTGCTTTCAAACCTTAGCTTGTTCACTATATCTCTCTCGTCTGCACATATAGTCACAGTACACACATATCAACCTGCCTCTTATCATCTTGACAACACGGTAGTTTGGTTTTGAACTTACTGTGCTTATTCTGCAGATAATTCTGCAGACTCTGGCAGACCTTACTGTCATCATGGCACTTCTAGCATGCTGATATATTCTAACCAGTCTGCTTGCTATACATACAGTTCTTTATACAAAGAAAATAAGGGCTACAAACATTTTTATTACTCGTGGAGGAAAGTAATAGCAGACACTGATCAATGTCACCTTTGCATATCAGGTAGCATTGGCTGTATTTACAGGCGGCAGAGAGTAAATGTTGATTCTAATGGTCATATTTCTTCCTGTCTCTATACCAGGCCTTATAGATATCTTTGGACTGCAGCTTCTGTAATTCTTTACCATCAGCTATGCTGGCTAGGGCTACTGGGAACTGTAAGCCAAATATATCTGAAGGACCACAATTGCCCTCCCCAGTATAGAAAATGTAAATTGGATCATCCCCAGAAGACTGAAGTTCTGCTATATTATTATTAAATCGGCAAACTAAGCTGCTAATGTCCAAGGTTTATTTTAATCAACTTAATTTTGCATTAAACTTATTTATCCTTTTCTCACCTCACTTTCTCCCTTTCCTCACAAATGCATGCAGATTTGGAGATGGATAGTGTAAAGCAAGGTTCACCATATGTTTCAGATCCTTTGAACCCATCCCAGCTGAGCTCAGGTAGAGCACTTTATAGTCAACTGTAGTTTCTTAAGTGGACTAACCTAGAGTCTAATGTTGTGTGTACTAGCAATAATACCTGCTAATGAATGTAGATTTGGTGTTAGAAAATACAGTTCTAGTTACGTCCAAACATTTGTCTTCTCATGGCTGGCCAAAGAGTCTTACCCTCTGATCTGCGTATTTATATCTGTAAATAGAGGATTTGCTTTGGAAATGCCTTGGAAATCAAAGGGATCACTGCTAGAAAGGGTTCATAGGCTACACTTTTTCTTGTGCCTGTCAGTTTATGTGTGAAACTTGGATTATATCTGGCTGCGACACATTTCCAAAATAGACATGTTGCCTGCCATAGGGAATTGGCTCATAATGCTGGGATGGGGATGGTAAGACTAGCAAGGAAGGGGAGATGGAATATTATTGAAACCCTGTTGTTTAGCAGTAGCTCAAACAACCATATTAAATACACAGCTGCACAGCTATAACTAGAAACAGCTATGTTGTGGTTGCCATGACTACGTCGCAAGGGTTTGTGAAGAAACAGCGTCTATTGGAATAAAAATAACCAAAGCATGGTTTTGTGAGTCATGGATGTTGGATAATCTGCCTCCTTTGAAGCAGTTGTTAAGTGATAGGGTCATTCACTAAAAACAAAAATCCATCCTGTTTGTTTATCTACAAGAAAGCTTGGAGATGCCAGGATTAGTTTTAATGGTATTTGAGCCTTGCATAAATTTAGACACAATATGTGCCTCTTATGAGATGAAACATCATTAATGTTGGATAACCTGGAACACTTAGGGGTAATGGAAGAACTCTTTCTGTTCAGTCTTTAATAGCCAAGATCTATGTCTCTAGAGGTTGACTGTTGCATTGTCCCCATCTCTGTCCCTTCTGCCTGGCGTTCTTGGTCGAATATCTGCATGGCAATGCCCTTGTACCTGGGTCACAGTAACAAAAAATGTTGCGTTCTTCCAGGCGCTCAGAAAAATAGCCGCACTCAGTTACTATACTAGTAGGGAAGCAAGCTCTCATTCTGAGGAAGAGAGAGAAAAACTTTAGCCTAAAGCAGTAGAGAGTAAATCTGTAGAAGGGGACTGTAATCTATAACAATTTGCAACTGTTAAGAAGGCGAATGAAAACACAAAGGCCTCCACTACCAGAACAGCTGTAGGAAGGAGTGAAGTAGAGAATGTACTTCTTCCATTTATAGGATGCTGTCAATGCGATTTTAGTCTACATCAATAGAAGTATAGTGTCTAGATCAAGAGAAGTAATCGTGCCACTCTATTCTGCTCTGGTCAGTCCCCACCTGGAATATTGTGTCCGGTTCTGGGCTCCACAATTCAAAAAGGACATTGAGAAACTGGAGCCATGTGTCCAAAGGAGGGCGAACTAAAATGGTGAAGGGTCTGGAAACCATGAAGCCCTATGAGGAATGCCTTAGGGAGCAGGGATGTTTAGCCTGGAGAAGAGAAGGTTAAGGGGTGATATGAAAGCCCTGTTTAAATACTTGAAGGGAAGTCATGTTGAGGAGGGAGCAAGCTTGTTTTCTGCTGCTTCAGAGAACAGAACCCAGAACAATGGATGCAATCTATAGGAAAATAGATTCCAACTCAACATTAGGAGGAACTTTATGACAGTAAGGGCTGTTCGACAGTAACTATAACACTACACTCAGAGTGTAGTGGAGTCTCCTTCCTTGGAGGTCTTCAAACAAAGGCTTGAAGGCCATCTGTCAGGGATGCTTTGATTGTGAGTTCCTGCATGACAGAATGGGGTCAGGCTGGATGGTCCTTGGGATCTCTTCCAACTGTATGATTCTGTGATTCTAGAATGACTAAATAGATGTAGATGAAGAGAGCAGATGGAATTACCTCTATGATATTTTGAGAACAAAAATTCATAGGTTTAAAAAAAATCTTGTTTTGTTAAGAGGGCATCACTCCCCTCACAATGTATAGGAGCAATAATGGTAAAATCTGGGACTTGAATGATATGCACTACCAGCATCTCCTACTACTAAACAGACTTGTCAGTTGTGACAGTTTAGTGTCTAGAGAAGCTGTGCCCTGATGTCAAAGAAGTTGCCTTCAGTAGGGATGCTTCCTTCAAATAGAGTTATAAAGTGCTTTACAGCCTTCACCCTTGTGTGAAGACCTAAAGGTTGCAAGCCCTAGATGGTAAATTGAAGCTGAGATAGAATGAGTTAAGTCACTGTATAATCTCTCATGCCAACTAGGGATGTAAACATAAGCCTAAATTAGTGTTTTACATAAGGTTTGGCTATAATTTTCCCTATAGCAGGCCATATTCCCAAGGTCACCACCCCCTACTCTTGTCTCATGAATTCAAGGAGTGAGGATAAGGATGATGAACTTGGGAGATGGAGAAAGTATCAGATAGGGATCATTTTGTGTTAAGATTGCCACCCTCACTGTCACACTCCTTTCACACACGTTCATCTACACAAAGGTACCATGCACACATACCACCCTCCAGTGGTAACCAGTTGGAAGGTGGTGAATCTGTTCCGGGTTTTAGTCTGAAGTCTAAAAGAAATATCTAAGTGTTGAACCTGCTTTTCAGGATATGGTTCAGCCACTTGAATAGGTTCCTTAGAAATTCAGTTCAAGTTTTAGTGGGGCCATGGGGTGGGAACAGAGTCATAGACCTCTCCAAAAACATTTCTCCCCGTTCTTATGCTAAACAGAGGAGAGGGCTGCAGAGCAGTGTGGTTTCTTTCTCCTTGCCTGTTATGAGGGTATGATTCAGGTCATGCAAAATTAAGCAGTGGGATATTCGTTCCATTTGAAATGCTGGACTTTTTTGCTTCTCAGACTCTATATCCCATGAACACATCTGAGCATTATCCCATGTGCTGAATATAACAGACAAAACTGAGCAATAGACATAATGTGTCAGCATATGGCTTCAGTTCCTTCCAGTTTACCCCCCCCCTCCCTTTTTTTTTTTTGCAGGATCTCATGGTGAGTCATTATACCACAATGTGCTTGAACTCAAAAATTCAAGTAGATTATTTTTAAACGAAACCAAAATATGTGTATGACACATCTTTTTTACACACAAATCTCTACTTACATGGATATGTGTTGTTCTTGTTTTTAAGTATAATTTAATTGTCACACACCAGCTGCCTTGCAGGCTTTCATTGAGACCATAGAGACCTTTCATTCCTATGGTACTGGCATAATTCTTGCTGCTGCCCCCCCCCCCAATTGCTTTTATATGTAAGATACATAACAAGTAATACAAGCTATGATGTATTATTAGCTTCCCCTTTGTTACCACTAAACCCTGTGCAAAAAATCTCTGATTTCTGTTCTCGGTGTCAGACATTGTATTCCTAACTACCCAGGTGAACACCTAGCTAAATAAGTGTAACCCTGGATAATTATAATAGCATGTTGATAGAGCCTGGAATGATATTACAAGCAATGGCTGTGTCTACACAGCAGAAGTAACCCGGTTTGACACCACTTTAACTGGCATGGCTCCATGCTGTGGAATTCTGGAAATTGTACTTTGTTGTGGCACCAGAGCTTTGATTTAAATTCAGCATTGCTCTGGTGCCACAAAAAAATTACCATTCCCAGAATTCCATAGCATGGAGCCATGACAGCTGAAGTGGTGTCAAAACAAATTACGTCTGCAGTGTGGATGCAGCCAAGGTGATTCAGTCTGTATCCAAAAGCATTCTGAAGTCCTGCAAAGGTGTCAAAAGCCTGGATTCCCTTGCAAAGGAGAGTCAAATATGGTGTCTTCATTCAAAGGCTATATTTTAGTTGGCGAAAACCTGCATTTCGGTTACATCTCATCTACAATTAGTGTCTAGATTGAGCGTGGCCCCATACTTAAATGTGCCCAATTTTAATTTTAGAATTTCACCCACTTTAGATCATTTTTGGGAGAAAGGCAGCATACAGATAAAATAGGATAAAATAATAAATGGTCTTGACTATTCTTCTCCATCCCAAAGCATACATACACAAACACACACACACACAGTTTTATGTTTCTGATCAGTTAATTTTCTGTTTACAAGCTGTACGGTAATTCCTTCAACCTCATTTGTTGCTGTCATGTTCATTATATGAATGACAAGTGAGTATAAACTGGGTATGCACCACAGTTAATATAATTTGACAGGATTTGATGTTGGCAGCTGGGAAACATGTTGACCATTTGTGGAACTAATTCAAACACTGAAAGATCTCCCCTTGCCTCAAAGAGCTGAGAATGATTGGAAAGAACTGAAAGTTCAGTTTGAGGTCTTCCTTCCTCCCTCCCAGCTTATTTTGTAACTTTAAACTGATATTCTAAAAAGGATGGATTTTAACCTAATATTTGATATGCATCTTGTTTCCTCCTTTTCTTCCTAATTGTCTAGTGCCCATAACTACCGTTTCATTTGTCAGTAGAAAAGCTTTATCAGTTTTATATAAAAAGAGATATTATTTCATACTTTAGCTCAGTTACAAAAGGCAAATCTTAAACCATACAACCCACATCATCCCACTGATTTAATGTTTTATTTTGACACCAAGACTTCTTTATGGCCAAATATTCTGTGAGCAGCAGTATCATGGTCATTCTTAAGGCTCATGTTTTGTGTGTATAAATTTAGATTTTGTTGTGTTGACACTGTCTACACTCTTATCTCCTCTAATAGGGATATCTAGAATCCTCACTGGCAGTATAAATATTGGCAGTGTGTGAAACATTTAATATTGTTACTACTTTGGCTCTAGAGAAGACGATTCGTACTCTGTCCAAATTTGTTAAGATGACAACTGGAACATGTACAAAGAGAGCACAGATGGCTAATGATAATGGAAGCATATGACACACTCCTCTTTGTCAGATTACTGTATATCCACTGGCTATGCTTACATTAGTTATTTGGATTTTTAGCCCATTTTAGCCTGAACATTTGAATCGCTTATGTTATAGATACACTTATGGTGTTGTTATGTGCCTTCAAGACAGCTCCTAATTGTAGTGAGTATCATAGAAGATGCCTGCCCCTGTGACATTATGGTAATATTCATGTATTATGTGCAGTGTAATGCCCCCTGTGTTTTGCGACCTAGAATCATAGAATCATAGTTAGAAGAGACTGCAATGACCATCCAGTCCAACTCCATTCTGCCATGCAGGAACTCTCAATCAAAGCATCCCTGACAGATGGCCATACAGCCTCTGTTTAAAGACCTCCAAGGAAGGAGACTCCACCACCTGTCCAAGAGCTGCTGCACATAAGTTAGTTGCTCCCATGCTTTGGTGCATTCTTGTCCATCAAATCCATGAAAGAATCTAGGGTCATGTGGGCACAGTATGGCCATGAACCCACAAGTGGTTTCCAGGGACCACCATGAGTCAATTGTTTTGCAAAATGCCCCCAAATGACCTCTAGATTACATGGAGGGCATTTCCACCACATTTAGAAACCCTCTGGACCCCTCAGGGTTTCTTTTTTGGTGTGGTTTGGTGTGTTTTTTTTAACATTTTTCAAAAACCATTTTTTGCACCAAGGTGGCCTCTGGTGGGTGTGGGAGCATTTCCACCATGTTTTTAACAACAACAACAACAACAACAGTAATAGGATTTATTTATATTCCACCCAGTCACTGGGAATCTGGGCAGCTTACAACAGTGAGATAATACAAAGCAGTAACAATAAACATGAAAATAATAAAACAATATAACATAGCAATACATAGTAAATCATAATAATAATAATATTTCATAATAATTCAATAATAACAAAGGATAACACAAAAGATTACATTCAAATCGATAATTATCAAAAGGAAATCCCCATTTCCAACCCCTTATTCAAAAAACAACGAAGCAAATGCCAATAAACAATGAAATAATAAAACAAATACATCACAGCAAATTGGAAGATTACAGTTAAGAAGTCACAATTAAAAGATTACAATCTAACACCCTAAAAAGGGGGGAGACTAAAAATTAGCAACAAAATAATATTCTTAGTATCGCCCGAGGCTTTATGGGCCACTGCCCATGCTGAGTTGGCCCGGGGCTGGAGAGGGGCGAAGATGTTAAAGGGCCTCCGTCACGTGCCCTACATTCTCCTGGCAAGTCCTGGTGACATCATGGCCAATTTATACCCAGGAGAGGCCTTTTCTGAAATTTATACTCAGGAAGGCCCCAGAATATGGTGAGAATGCTCCCTAAAGGGTGTTTGGGGCTTTTTTGGAGGGTGGGGTGGGAGTGGGTTCAGTAAATGTGGTTCGTCAAGGTCTCCTGGTGATGTTAATGCAGTCCCCTAGCCTTCCACAGTTACCCACTTGTGATCTAGAGTTTAGTCTTGGCATCTCTGCCCTCTGTGTATCCCCATTTGGAGTAGTTATAAGTCGGAGAAGGGTAGCTGCTCATTGCCAACCATGGAGCAAGACTCTGTTTTGCTGAAGCAAGAGTGATTAGTTGTGCCATATGAATATATCCCTTACAGGAATGGGGGAGTCTTTGATTCAGATCCCTGTTTAGCCAGATGAACCAGGCCTATCTCTTAGCCTAATCTATCTCACAAGCATATTGTGTGCATACACTAAAGGTTGGTGAGAATAATAATCGTACTATGAATGTTCTATATCTTGGTTTGACTTAAGGATATAAAAGCAACATCTACAAACTGATCTTTTTAGGGAATCTCTTCCACAGATCAAAAATTCACGGGAGAAGTTAACATAGGCTCCTCTATGTGTTCTTACGAGTCACACATATAGTTTGTTTGCTGCCTGTGTGCAGCTGTTCAAAACCTTCTCAAGCTGAGCAGCATGTTTTGGTGGGAACCCTGCCCTCTTCTTCTGCTCATGTCTAGGCAGAATTCCCAGTCTTTCCCTCACTTCCTTTCTCTCTGTTGCAGCTGCAGCAGTTCATTAAGGGACCTCTTCTGACTTCTCCAGTTTTCTTTAAACCTTTACTGAGAAGATTGCTCTCCCTTGTTTGGAAATGGATAAAGATTGACCAATAGCCAAACTCCCATGTTTATGCACATATTATATTAGCATCATGTTTCATTTTCCGGTGTGTTTTTTGCTATGACTGTTATGACAAGAGTGTGTGCAGATTGGCTCATCCCTGCCCACTGCAAAATCCTGCAGTTTAGCCATTAAAACATCACCATTCTGGAAGATATCAGCAGTTTGGGAAATGGAGAAGAACGCTGCTTATTAAAAACACTTTTTTGGACTACTCTCTCTTCCGGTTTGGGAGCTAAGAAACCAAAACAATCATTTCCCCGAAAACTCCAGTTTACCTCAAAGAAGTTTCCATCATCATTCCTGCGCTTCTGAATTATGTTTGTTGTTTACTACAATTGTGCATACTTGCATTTTTATGGTTTAATGAAATTGTTTTTAATAAACTAAAACTGCTGTGGGTTATTTAATACAATGTCTTTACAAATATTGCTCTTCACTTAATGTTTATTTAACGGAGCCACCTATTCTCATTTCACTTTCTAGCTAGGGCTCTGTATTTATTTTTGGTAAATTTGGTGTCATTTTGTACACGGATGACCAAAGCATATGTAGTTTTATATAATGATGATAGCAGGATTTTTTTAATTTTATTTTTCATGATAATTGGTTACTTGATTACTCTCCTGTTTCCAAAACAGTTAACATTTGGCAGGCTAAGCTCATTGCCATTTATTTCTGAGTGCTTTCAAAATGTAGTAGATAGAAACAAAGAAGTTAAAACTTTATTTTTCTGGGACGCAGCAGTATAGTGGGACGTTTACCTATCTAGAAGTTTTGGATGCCTTCAAAAAGTGTGATTTTGTAGTTGCATATATTGCCATGCTGCAGGCTTTGAAAAGCCTGCCAGCATAGCCCTAAGAGATGCCTGCAGAAGCAGAAGCAAAGACACTGTTGCTGATAGCTGTTGCAGAGTTATGCGGATGGTCATAAAAACAGGTTGATACCATTAGATAGTTTGAGCAAAGTAGGTCATTCTTATTAAATGAAGTCAAATCATTCTAAATAATGGTGGATATATTATTTCCAAATTTAACAGAAAGGGGTTGATATTGCACTTTAATAGCATCAGTTCCCTTCTTTTAACCATCTGCAGATCTTGGCACACAAGAGCAATTGCAGTTGTCAAGCTGGGGGTGGGAGGTTAGATTTTAGCTGGAGTTAGCTGCCAAGCAGCATTGCAGGTTTCAATAAGCCTATCCAAACAGCTGAAGAACTATTTAATCGGTCTCCAGGAAACTTTATATATAAGGCTCTGTTAGTGTTGTTTAAATCAATTTTAAGTTGATCTAGTTATATTTGCCAGACCTATTTAACACATACCTCAAAGCTTAGTTAACCTTCCTTAAATCTATTTAGCACAATCATTTTCCCCCAAAGTGTTATCAAGCCATAAAAATTGCTGGCATTATTTGATCCTTTGCTAGCTCTTCATTATAAGCACTTCAGTTCCTTTATACATACTTCACTGTCATATGCTCAGAAGCAGGAGAGGTCCAGAATCCCGAGGCACTTGCATTTGAAAGCAGAAAAGCAGCCCATTGTATTCTGTGAGACTTCCTCCCACACAAGGCTTGTGTGAACAGCAATGATTTCAATGCAACTCTCTAGTGATCTCCTTGCATCCGAACTGCCATATGTAGTGAATCATCCTTTTTAATTGCCTTCCCCTTTTGTTCCCTCCCTCTCCCTGCTGATTCAGTCAGTTTGCGGATGGACTAGGCTTGTTGTCCAGTTCCTTGGTCACACCACACAGTGCTTTCCAGGGAAGAGAGAAGGCTAGGGAGAAAGATATGCAAAAGTGCTAAAGATCCTGAGCTTCTGAAGGTCGGGGAGTCACCTGAACGGAGGAGTGGCTCTACAGGGAGGAGCATAGACCAGCATAGCTTGTTTCACAGGGGTGAGATCTTTGGGAGGAGCCTTCTCTGATTGTACAACAGAGCAGACAAGCAGTGTGTGTGTGTGTCACTGAGCTCACCTCGAAATGCACAACTAACCCTGAGAGGCAGCCAGAGTGGATTTTAAAGCAGAGGAAGACAGCTGAGTGGAAGGGGGAATATTGCTTGGTGTGGATATTTGCAGGAAAGAAATTCCTTTCTGCTACTGACCTTTCAGCCCGGCTGGTTTGTAATCATCTGTGGCTGGAACGCTGAGCTGAGCTGGTTGGAGAACTCCATTGCTCCCTTGGAACAGCAGTGATCTGGTCTCCCCAAGTAGGAAAGCTGCTTTCAGAAAGAAATTGGACCACAAAGAAATAGAGAACGGCAAAGGTAAGGCAGGATCTCGTAGCTGCTTTCAGGAAATATCTTTACCTTCTGATGGTTCACTGATATAAGCTACACTGGGTAGTGCAGTGTTTGAAATATTTGCCTGATATAGACACAGGTTGAAAATATCCCTCTCCCATCATATAGGGTTACGGAGCACATGGGAGTGGTTGTTTCTGATTTGTCCCAGGGAGGCAAATACATTACACCAACACAGTGGGGTCAGCCGAGCAGCAGAAAGAATGAAGTGGCTGGTTTTATGGGGAGCAACATATTTCACCCTGCCGATCCCAATCAGTTTTGCTCTTGCTGCTAAGTGGAAAAAATGCAAAACCTGTTACTCAAGAATAGTGAATAACGCTTTGTTGTGTGGGACCGCAACTGTTACATCTAGACAAACTAGTTTTCTTGTTTTAAGAGCGGTTGGGGTTGTTGGATGTGTGCCCTGCAGTCATTTGCCTGCCTCAGAGCTTCCCTTCTTAAACTAGTAAAACCGTTTTAAGAAGTACTCTTTCTCCTGATCTGCATTAATTATAGATTCTTTAATTGTTTGTTTGCTTCTTCCAGAAATGTCTGGCCTTCGGTCTGGGTAATTTGTTAACTCCAGAGTGGAGTTTACTGAAGTAGACGTTAGCTCATAGCAAACCACTAGAGAAGAGGTAGATGCTTAAACATGCTTCACATGCATGTGCTAAAAAGCTTAGGGTAAACACAGACACACACAGGAAACCACCCCTTCATTCTCCCACGCTTTCCTTGATTTTTTACTGTGTCATTTTTGGGGAGTTCAGAGATGTTGTGTCAGGGGTTTCTTGGTCCATTTGAGTCTGCAGCTTATACCAAGAACGGCCTGAGCACAGGAGAGTGTTTGACAGTGTGGATGCATTTCAGATGAAAAACATTTTTTCACAGAAGTGAAGACTGGAGAGAGAGAAGTTTTTATTGAACTGAAGTACAGTTGGCCCTTCATTTCCATTCTGGACCCGCCACTCCTGCACAAACGGAGGCTCACACATATGTGCGCGGTTTGGGGACATGCGCCATTGAAAAAATGGTGGAGGTCACCCCTCCGTGGGTAATTGAGGGTGCAGATCTGAGATGTGTGAGTCAGGAGGGGTGACTGTATTTCTCTAGGTTTCCCTAATTGCCAATGCATACATAGGTAACAATGTACACTTGTCCCTCTGGTTAGGGGCACAGGACCCTTGTGAATGTGGAAGAACTGCAAATAACAAAAACACTATGTTTTTTACCTGAGAGAACACCTCTCTAGGAATCTCTAGATCATCCAGTGCAACTTTGTGGTCAACATCTGCCAGACATTGACCGTAGTCATTGATCGGAGGCTGGATCGGGGCCACAATGTGAGATTGTCACATCCCTGATCAGATCAGTAAA
The DNA here is from genome assembly GCF_019175285.1 of Sceloporus undulatus. Taxonomy (NCBI): domain Eukaryota; kingdom Metazoa; phylum Chordata; class Lepidosauria; order Squamata; family Phrynosomatidae; genus Sceloporus; species Sceloporus undulatus. The sequence goes on from NC_056527.1 coordinate 142,278,386, forward strand.
GGAGCGAATGGGGTGGTCTATATAGCCCCTCATTTTGCTCCTCTTCCCCTAACTGCCACTGCAGCAAGATGGGCCACTTCTTGGTCACCTGAGTCACCTTTCCACCAATATTGGCACCCCCTGGTACTTGACAGTTACCATGGGCAGAGGTTTTGAGCAGTGCACAAGAGAAATAGTAAGTAGCTTATTGTGTACCATCCAAATGAAGGCATGCATGCATATGTCTCTAAAAGGATTGCAGTCATTGTCTTTTAAAACATATGACCTTAATCCCTTTTGCTCTCTGTTTGTGGCCTTCTATAAAATTGAACAGAGATTGGTCCAGTTGTTCTGGGGTTTATGACAATATTCTGTGCAGGTTTGGCGCCCCCATTTTGGCCCTACCCATGATGTGGAAACCATAATGGAAACCCTCATTTTAGCCCCTCATACTATTGTGCACATAGTAGTAACTTGGGAACTATCACTGTTTAAACCAACTTCATTGGAATCTTCTTTTAGCTGGCCAATGTGCCCATAACTGAGTGCATCATTTATAGGTCAGTTTATATGACCATTTGAAAATGATGAACATGAGAATTTAGAAAATGAATCCAAACAAATGACTATCAGTTAATGGCAACTGTGGTTTTGGGGAAAAAAATGAGTCTAGATAATTAATCTCAGTATAAAGTCAACTGGTGCTTCCAAAACCACAATTAGCTTACACTTTGTAAACCGCTTAGTACATCAGTAAGCGTTATAGAAATATACTTGCTATTGCTATTGATATTTGAACTTGTGGTCATATTGAGGACGTAGCAAGCTTGTTTTCTGCTGCTCCAGAGACTAGGACCCGGAGCAATGGAAGCAAGCTCCAGGAAAAGAGATTCCACCTCGACATTCGGAGGAACTTCCTGACAGTAAGGGCTGTTCGACAGAAGAACATATTCCCTCGGAGTGTAGTGGAGTCTCCCTCCTTGGAGGTCTTTAAATAGAGGCTGGATTGCCATCTGTTGGGGATGCTTTGATGGAGGGTTCCTGCATGGCAGAATGGGGTTGGACTGGATGGCCCTTGAGGTCTCTTCCAACTCTTATTATTCTATAATTCTATCAGGCTTCCCTTAAGTTAACCACTGGTGGTGCAGTGATTAAATGCTGGTATTGCAGCCTCTCGCAGCCACAAGATTGTGAGTTGGATCTTACAGGGCTTCAGGGTTGACTCAGCCTTGCATCCTTCTGTAGGTCGCTAAACTCACCTTGCTGGGAGTGCTTAGGTTCATTGATAAGTTTTGTAGAAATGTACTCGCTGTTGCTATTGCTTACAATCCTGTATAGAATAGTGTGTTTTGAGAGGGCTCTTTGTAAAGCCTACTCTCTCTCACACCCACTCTTTATTTATTTTTTTTCCCATTTCCTATTCTGGACCTACAATTAAATGGTTGTATTTTAAACACTGACCTAGGATGGCATACTGGCTAAAGTGTTAGCCTAGAAAATGAGAGACACAGATTCAAATTTCCAATCAGCCATGAAGTCCATTGGGTGATCTTCACCCAGTCACTTTATCTTTAGTTATAGTCCCCCACAACTTGATCATGAAGACAAAATGGATAGGAAAGCAACCGTGTATGTCACCTTGAGGAAGCTGAGAATGATATTTTTTTTGGAAGGGGGATATTACCACTTAACATGCTTTGAGAAAGTTGAAGGAAGGGTAGGATAGAAATATAAAAGATATTGTCTTGTCTTAAATGATTAATTAAAAAGTTCAACTAATTCTCAGTTGGATTTTAATTTAGGTTTATAATAATCTTAAAGATTATGTGCTTGATTGGAATTTGGTTCATTAAGTCAACTAGGGATATTATAATTAATGAAATAATATTTAGTGAAATAAGCTTAGTGAAAACAGTGAAGACCTCTTCTCTATTTTCAGGGCTTTGTAGAACCAACCTCAGGAGAAGTTTTTCAAACATTAAGGTAGATGCTGGAGTAGCAGTCCCTTTTTAATGATATTTTTTGGAGGGTGGTGGTGGTATTACTGCTTAACATGCTTTCCCCATCAGTCTATATATTGATTTAACTTCTCTTTTATCATGATGCTCATTTGTAAGGAAAATGATTTCATTACTCAACCAAGGCTCCAACTAGATTTTCTGAACAGCTCCGACATTAGTGGTGCAGTTTCGGAGGAATGTTTCAGCAAATGATAATGCATTCCCAGAGTGAACATTGATAGCAGAACAGCAATGCTTTACTGAGGGATGATGCATTTAGTTCCATTTAATTGGATACCAGAGATCTGATCCACATTTTCAGGTAGAACATTAGATCATCAAGTTATGAAATGCCACCAGAGGGTTTAATTGAGCTTAATTATAGTATCTAGCAGAAAACGTTTTTCCATGATAGGAAACTAGGACTTGATTCCTGCACTCCAGGTACTAATGGTACATAGAACTCTAATGATTCTTTTAAAAATCTAAGTTATTTGCTTTAGTTTTTGTCTCCTAAAAATTATCTTCCCTATTGAACACTTAGGTACTCCATGCTGGATCTTTTGCTTCCTAAAATCCATCTATTTTATAGCGATGTCCTGCGTGGTTGTTTTCTGTCTTTGAAACTGTACACCATTTTTATTTTCCTGAAATATTTAAAGCAGTCTTCACCCACGCTTTCTGGAGTATTTTGAATATTATACTCTGACATAAGCTGAGAGTATCAGGTTGAGACAAGCTGATTTAGAATCTTGTTCTCATGTCAGTAGCTTCATCTTTTGTGTGTGTGTGGGATTGGAGGAATATGAAGTTCTCATGATCTATTCTTCTTTTCAATTCTGTTATATCCAAGTTTTGTTATCTTGATTTATGCTGTGGCAGTTTCATACTGTTATCTAAACTGATGTGAGCAACTGTGATGGGTTTCCTATCCCAGGGCCTTCTTAGTGCTGTGTGGACTGCCAGGAAATCCCAAACCAACCTCTTTTCTCTTCCCTATGGAAATGGGCAGGCATATACTTCTGGTTTTGTAAAACTATTATTCTGTGATGTTAAGCAGTGTAGATGTGTCCCGCAAACTATTTTTCTCCAGAGAAAGGAAATATAGGACCAAAACATCTAAGGAGCCAGGACATGTCAAGGGCGACAAAAATAGCCTTATTTTCTTACTCTGTGCATCTCTGATCTAAAGGCCTTCTTAAACAGTTCTGTTAATCTGGACATAACTTATTGGTTGTATATCTGGGAGGTTATTCAGATGGTGAAAATAAAATGCAGGTAGAATCTGGATTGAATTTTTGTTGTTCGCTTAATTTTGAATGCATCTGATTAAATTTTTTGGAGGGCTGACAAAAAGCCCACTTAACCCAGGACAATCAATGTTTGGGGGAGTTTCCCTGAGTTTTTCCAAAAGATTAGGATTCTCCCCACTGCATGAATAATTGATGCAAATAGGCCCAGGATAAACTGGGATAAAGCTCTGCATCCCTCGAAGTGCTTCTAATACATGACACATGTGAACAACCAAACTCACAGAGATGTGCATAGATGTGGTTCCATAGTGTGAACAACAAACCCGGAATGTGTTAGTGAAATTATTCACATACTTGTGCTAAAAACAACAACGCATGAATGCTCCTGGGATATCAAGACATGTTCCCTCCATGGAGAATTCTACAGTATCACATGCAGAAATACAAAATGGCTGCTTCCATGGGAGTATATTTCACAACAAGGTTTCCTTTGGCTGCCTTAATCTGTGCTAGCATATTTATATATTTACATCTAAATGTGTCAGCACATACATACCACCGTGGACTGAACTTACACAAGCCTGTCAGTGTGAAGCTCCATGTTCAGTGTTTGCCTAAAGAACAAGATTAAAAACCACTTACAATACCTGGATAATCTTGTTTCCATGTCAGACCGTAACCTCTTCACTAACAGACATGTGCAGCTTCAGTAATGATTGGCATATAAACAGCTGATGCCTGAAAGAGCATGACACATATAATGTAAATGATCTGACTTAAGAACAATTTGCGTTAAACGGTAAGATAAGATACATTATAATGAGCTAATTCGCTATACTGGGCAATGCATTCAACTTCCTGAGAAGCTCTTGCTACCTGTATTAGCAGAAAGGCCTATGTCAAATTACTAGTCACAGCTAGAGTAGACTCATTGGACCAGTGGTTATGGGACACACAGATTTGATGGCCTTGGTGGATGACCAGTATAGGCAATTGGATAAGGGGCATGGTCCTGTTTCTTCTGCTGCACCTCGCAGTGGCTTTCACTACCAGTGACTAGTGTCTTTCTGGTCTGCTTCTCTAGGATGGGTTTCGTTCTTCCCAGACAATTGGGATCACAGAGGTTGGTGCTGGAGAATTACTGTTTAATTAGTCTGTTGAGATCTTACAGGGTTCTGTCTTGTCCCCCATACTATGTAGCATTTATGTGAAACTGCTGAGAGACATTGTTCAAATGTTTGGGGTTTCATACCACCAATATGCTGATGGCACCCAGCTCTATCTTTCCTTTCGACTAAACCATAGGAAGCAAGTAAAGAGCAAGAGAGAGGTGTTAGTGGTCAAAAAGTAGATCTGGGAATAGAGATTCAACCCATGCTGGATAGATTACACTTCTACATGAAGAGGCAGGTTTGCAATCTGTGTGAACTTCCCAAGGCAGTCCTGAGTTTGGAAGATGAAGTTTCAACAGTGGTTAGGAGTGTTTTTGCAGAGTTAAAGCTAGTGTGCCATGTGGGCCCATTCCTGGAGATATCTGATCTGACCATGGTGACACCTGTCTTAGTTGCCTCCTGTTTGGATTATATTCTGCCTTTGAAGAGTTCCCCATTTCAGAATGTGTACCCAGACTGTTGGCCAAGGATGGTTACAGGGGACATTGTCTCCAGGTCATGGTTCAATTAAAAATGTAGGTTGTAACCTATAAAAGGCCAACATGGCTAAGGTCCAGGATATCTGAAGGACCGTATCTCCCCATATGAGTCTAGCTGTCTTTTTAGATGTACAGAGGATGGTCCTCTTTCACTACCTTCAGAACTATTCTTCATGCAGACACAGATAGTCTTCTCAGTGACTGTTCTTAGGCTATGAAAAGCCCTTTCCAGGAAGATTAGACCACCATCCTCCCTGGTGTCCTTAGGCCAGCCAGCTAGTAGTCATTCATGAGGTTTAAATAGAGATAATAGGCACCTAAAACTTAAAAATGCTTTTTATTAATGTGGTGGTCTAAATTGTTTTAATAGACATTTTAAATTAACGTGTATATTAATATTTATAACAAATATTTATAACAACTACCGTGCACCCGCACCATATGGACTATACACGGCTTTCAGCTTACACTGAAGTCATGCTGCAATAGAATGAATGGCATGCATTCCCATGCATGTGCATTGCCATGCCCGAGCCCCATTTTATTCAGTGGGGCTTCAGCATACGCATTATTTGCCTTATGCGAAGGGGGGAGGGTCCAGAACGGATCCCCCACATAAGGCAAGGGTCCACTGTATTTTGTACTGAGATGCTTCAGTAAAGTGGGAACTTGGCAAATCAATGCTCAGGTAAGGTACATTGGTTTGTTTGGATCAACTGTTGAATGTAAGCTTAAGATTCTAATTCCAAAGCCAACTTAAATTGGTAGAATATTTCATAATCACAAAATTGAGACATTTGCTCCTTCAATGACAGCTCAGTTAGTAGGGGAAAAAAGTTTAAAATCTGTAAGCAAGTTTACCTCATTACTCATTGCAGTAAAATTTAGAATTCTTTGATACAGAATTGTAATGGCCTCACAGTCTGTTCATTAAATAGATTTCTTTGTATTTTGGTGACCTGGTGCCATCGCATTCCTTAAATATCAGTGTCAGGCCATTTATTTATTTATTCAGACAAAAGATATGGGGAAAACAGTAACCTTTTGCATCCTCTTTCCATTTTCCTTTTGATTTTGCTGGTAAGCAGGCTATAGTTATCTCCTTAAATCCATGCAACTGTTCATGGTCTAGTTTTTGACCCTGCCTCAACATTTTCCACATTCCAGGAATAAAACCAGCAGCAAAATCTGCAACCAGTATGCTGGCCATGAGCCTGAAATGTGGGTCATTCTGTATGTGGAAAGATTTTCTTTGCTAGGCTGCTAATCCTGTATTAGCAATCCTACTGCCATCAGGAGTCCTAAACCAGGAAAGGGCACGTTTCAAATGTGCCTCTAATAGGACAACTATATGATGTGAGTGGTTTTAATTCATCCGTGAACTCTTGTGAAATTGCCACTAGATCTTCTAAGTGGATTGAAAAGCCATGCTTGTCCCCATGTGGTGTAAGCAGCTTTTAGTTGCTGTCTCTTTCCCCTCCCTCCCCTCAAGAGGAAGTTATATGGATATTATTTTCACAGACACTTTACACCCAGCAGAGCAAGCCTATATTCCAATACACTGAGATGGACATGCTGTCACTACTTTTATGCAATGTCTACCTTATCCTCCACCCTTCCAGCCCAGAGTAGCCAGAGAACAGTTTGCCAAATGGCACAAACAACAATGACAACACACAGCATCCAGAAATGGCATCAAGGTCATTTGCATGATGACTAGAAACCTGGGCCAAAGCTAATAAAATGAAATTCAATACAGAGAAATGTAAGGTACTGCACTTAGGGTGGAAAAATGAAATGCATAGATATAGGATGGGGGACACCTGGCTGAACGAGAGACTTCTATGTATGAAAGGGTCTAGGAGTCCAAGTAGATGACAAGATGAACATGAGTCAACAGTGTGATGTGGCAGCTAAAAAGGCCAATGCAATTTTAGGCTTCATCAACAGAAGTATAGTGTCTAGATCAAGGGAAGTAATAGCGCCACTATTCTGCTTTGGTCAGACCCCGCCTGGAATACTGTGTCCAGTTGTGGGCACCTGCAGGGAACAAGAGGGCACAGCCAAATGTAATTAAAGGCACCCTGGGTTGTTTTTTTAAAGGGAACCACAGAGATGTGTTAATTTTTGTTAAAAAAAAGTGGTGCATTGAGAAATAACTAAGAATACTAAAGAATACTAAGGCTAAAAAGGCAGCTAGAAGGCCAATGCAATTTTAGGTTGCATCAATAGAAGTATACTGTCTAGATCAAGGGAAGTCATAATGCCACTCTATTCTGCTTTCGTCAGGCCCCACCTGGAATATTGTTTCCAGTTCTGGGCCCCACAATTCAAAAAGGACATTGAGAAACTGGAGTGTGTTCAAAGGAGGACGACTAAAATGGTGAAGGGCCTGGAAACCATGTCCCATGAGGAACACCTTAGGGAGCTGGGAATGTTTAGCCTGGAGAAGAGAAGGTTAAGAGGTGATGTGATAGCCCTGGTTAAATATTTGAATGGATGTCATATTGAGGAGGGAGCAAGCTTGTCTTTTGCTGCTCCAGAGAATAGGACCCCGAACAATGGATGCAAGTTACAGGAAAAGAGATTCTGACAGTAAGGGCTGTTCGACAGTGGAGCAAACTCTCTCAATGGAGAACTGTGGAGTCTCCTTCCTTGGAGGTCTTTAAGCAGAGGCTGGATGGCCATCTTTTGGGGATATTTTGACTAAGAGTTCCTGCATGGCAGAATGGGGTTGGAATGGGTGGCCCTTGGAGTCTCTTCCAACTCTACGATTCTATGATTCTATGATGATGCAGAACTGATGTGAAGAACTTGCAGAGTAGTGAAGGTCTTCATGTAATCCAGACACTCACACTGGCAAGGGAATACTCTATTCCCCAAATTCATACACAGCCTCCTAGACATAATTCAGTCCATTGGGCAATCCCAAGATGACCCTATCACTGGGTTTTCTTGGCAAGATTTGTCCGGGGGGCTTTTGCCTTCCTCTGAGGCTGAGAAAATGTGATTTGCCCAAGGCCATTCAGTGAGTTTCTGTGGCCAAACAGGGATTGAGGCCCTAGTCTCCAGAGTCATAGTCGAATGCTCAATAGATAGACAATATGTAAATGTAGCATCCTGCATGGCTGTCATTTTGATACTAGTAGTTGCACAACTGTCTGTCACCAAATTTGCAAAGGCACAGAAGACTGACTGGAACACATTAGTTGGCAGCATCACATAGGAACAGCTAAGAGCATTCTGGTCACTGCTGAAGGGCACCCTGTTAGTCTTCAAATAAGTGGGTGTGATGGAAAGTGATAACAGTGATCAAAAGCTCAAACACAAGGGTGGGAGTCGTGCAGTTAAACTGCAGCTCCTGACAGCTATATCTTGCAGAGCCAGTGGTGAAGGAAAACATGATCCGAGGGAGAATGGGAAAAGAAGTTAAAAAAAAAGTGGAGTATGGGTGTGTGTGGAATCCTCCAAAGTCATTTAGGGCACTAGTGTGGAGTGCCAACCCCTGTCATTTGCCTACCAATTCAAGTAATACAAGCTTAGCTAGAAGACTGTGTATTGAAAACCAACCTTTCTTTACGGTTCCCTTCACCACAGCTCCCCCTTCCATATTGTTAAGTATGCACAACATGAGATCACAGTGATCTAGCATCACTCAGTGTTTCTTCTGAATTAGCTTTCCTTTTGGAGGTTTATGTACAAATCTTGGTAAGCTGTCATTTACTTATTATTATTATTATTATTATTATTATTATTATTATGCTTTATTTATATATCAATTTATGCCATATCCTATACTGCTTGTGGCAATGTGGGTAAAAGACACCTTCTTGTTGAGTTTGATGGGAGGAATTTTCCTTTACACCAGCTTTATGGTTAGTGCAAAGTACCACTTTATTTAGGGGAGTAAGATTTGAAATAAGCCTACATTTCCCTTATTCAGTTCATGTCCTGCCTCCATTTTGTTAAGTCAGTGGGGTAGCATGCTGTTGCAAAATGGCACTGGCATATTTCCCATGATGAAGTCACATCTCCCGTTTCACTGGTGTAGTAAAGTGTGTGCCGTGTCTTGTTGTCCCTTGGCATAGCTTGCATGCAGGAGTGTAACTTTAGAATATTTACCAGTATTGAGTAACACATCCTTTTGTGTGTGTGTGTGTGTGTCTGAATATATATGCCTTCAAGTCACCTGCTGAGTTGTTTTATAGGGTTTTCTTAGGCAAGGAATACCTGGCATTCATTGACAGACTCTCAACCAATACTAACAAGTGTTTACCCTGTTTAGCTTCCAAGATCAGACAGGATCTGGTGTCTGTATTTCCTGTAAAAGATCTGGTACACTGAAAGGCAAGCCTGGCCTATGTTTCATAATATGGTGCTTATAAATAGAAGGAAGTCTCTATTTATTTTCTGAAACAAAGTGCATAGGGATATGTCCCAGTTGATTCCAAATAAATACCATTTGGAGAATGAAGGACTTTCCCCATAAAATTGTAATACTAGTGTGATTGTTATGGCTGCTGACAAAGGCCTTGGTATCCTTCTGTTGAAGTCAAACAGATCAAGGTGGGAGAGGCTTAAAATCCAATGCACTGTTAGCAGAAAGTCACCCCTTGAGCATTCATGCTGCAAATTTGGGAGGTCAGATATTGCTATGTAAACAGAGTAAGTAGGAAATGCAACAGGACATTAAAAGTGAGATGTGTTTCTGTTTGTTTGGGGTTTTTATTTGCATCACTTTTCCAAAAGAGCAGTTGAAATATTTGTCTTTTCCCTTTGTTCTTCTTCAGTTTCATAAAACACCCTTACTAAAGGTAGTATTTGTCATCAGTCAACTAGCAGTGTTGTCGGTTAGCACCTTGACCTCAGCCAAGGTCTCCTGTACTTGGGACTCAGTGTGATGCGTTGCTATAAATCTCAGCTGTAATGGCATTAGACTGAAAAAGCTGCAGACTGTGCTTTGAACTTTGCTTGGACTCAAGTAAACTGTAAAGAGGAATAGCATCTTTTAATAATATTTTCCTTTTCATGTAGTCTTTTAAATTTTGCAAAACAAAAATAAACATCCATAGTTTTGTCACATAGTTTAGACAGGACCGTGAAATGGAGCTTGGATGGCCCTTGCCATTTTAATGAGGGTTATCAGTTTACCTCCCCCCCTCCCCCCCAGTGTCCCTTTGAGAGTTGCTGTAGTTGCGGAGTGGCAGCTAAATGAGTCTATAGCATCGTGTTACTTTTTAGAGAATTAAAAAATATAGAAGGCAGAAAATGGATTTGCCTCCACTTTGAATGCCAACATCTCATTCCAAAATTCTGAGTAAAGTTTAACCACATCAGAGTTCACCTCAGCAGTAGATGCAGCGCCCACAGACTAGGCTGTCATAATGGGAGAATTAGATGATCTCATTGTAACTGTTACTTCTTTGGAATTAGTCACATCAAATACGGTTTTGGATCCTCAGATTGATATTCCAGTATTGCAGAATATAGTGCAACAAAATACAAAATCTACGAAAGTGTGATACCTTTATTAGCCAACTGAAATGCAGAAAATACATCCTTCAAGTTGTCAACTCTGCACTGGCTTCTTCATCAGGCAAAGATGTTTAAAATCCCACAGACGTTATATTTTGTTGTATTTTTGTGCATGGCTAACATGGCTGCCCCTGAATATGTTTCCAGTATTGCAATGTTTGGAGATAAGACCCTCACTATTTTGTCACTTGAAATCAGAAATCTTGGCCCTTTCCTCAAAAAGAAAACTGTTATGCATGATTGCCAGGTGAGCATTTTTAGCTTTAATGTGCTATGAACTTGCCCCTTCTATTTAGGCTGTAGAAACAAATGCACAGAAAATCTGACTGCCATACTGCTGCTTAATGACCCTTTATAACTTCCTGATATTGAAAAGGTTGGATACAAAGGAAATCCTTTTCTCATATGCATCATGTTGTGACTTTTATTTTAATAGGATACAAACAAAAGCTATTCAGCAAGGTAAATAGGGTGTCTTTGTATGCTGCTTCATGGTGTTTCCTTTTGAGTGCCCCTCCAACATTGGAAATGAATAGCTCTCTCCTACTTGCTAATTCAAATGTATGCTAACTTTATTTCCCTTTTGACCCAGGGTCATTTCCTTCCTATCAGATTGTAATTGCTACATGTATAAATCTTGGATGTATTGTCCGTAGTGCGATCGAGCTTGGAATATCTTGGCAACATTGAAAATTGTAACCCAGTTTATTTTAATGGTGAATTGAAACAGCATATGGGGGTTCTTTGGCAGACCTGCATTTCTCCTTCTTAAGTGGTTCTCCTTGTTTTAGCCATTTGCACATTTTCTTAGCTCTGTTTTTACACAAAAACTTATAGAATCATAGAATCTTGTTGGACATTCTCCAGATAAGGTTGATTATGTACATACTTGCCTCTTTTGCTTATAAATGTAATAATATGGAGTTAATACTAATAATATGGACTTAATAAATTGCAACACTCATAATTATAAAGTCAGCCCTCAACTTTTGCAAGGCTTATGGACACAGGATCCCCACGAAAGTGAAAAAGCCACAAATATTGGCCTTCTGCATGTCTTCTAAGTCCTCCAGAGCTCACTTTTAGTTCTTAGAGCAGTCATGTCCAAACTCTGGCCCTCCAGGTGTTTTGGACTTCAGCTCCCAAAAGCCTCAGCCACTTTGGCCAATGGTCTGGGATGCTGGGAGCTGAAGTACAACACACCTAGAGGGCCAGAGTTTGGACATCACTGCCTTATAACTATAGTATCAACACAGTTGCAATATTCGTGAACAAGACAAAAGTAGCAAAGCCCTCAGAGTGAGACACAAATTCTCAGTGCCAGGAGCAAGACCAAGAGGGACCTGAAGACCCCAATACTGTGAAAAGCAGCAGACTAGTGCTAGACAGCCCTGTGTTTTTTATGTTTCAGTACAATGCAAACAACTGAGGCCCTTTTGTCTAGCTTAGAAACACCTTTTCTCTTATCTCATCTGACATTTTTCCTGCATGGTTGACATTGAAAAGGTTACCTCTGCAATTTACAAACCAATAGGGAAATTATGAGGATAAAACAAAGCTGCACTTTAGCTGTAACTTCTACCTTCCCTTCCCACCTAACACACTGCAAATACAAGAGATTTACATCTATATTTACAGTCATAACTATATGTTTCTTTACAGTTTTTGTTTCCCCGAATCCTTTCTATTTAATGGTAGTGGGACTAAGAGCTGAAGGCTTTCGAGAACTAAGAAGATATGCGTATGGCTATACTAGTGATTGACTTTGGCTAGAATCAGCTGTGCTTCAGAAGTGTACATTACACAAATTTATGTCAATCAGATTTTGTTTTTGTTTTTGTGTTTCAATTCACAGTGTCAAAAAAACACGGCAAGCTTATCACTTTCCTGCGCACATTCATGAAGTCTCGGCCAACAAAACAGAAACTGAAGCAACGTGGGATCTTAAAGGAGAGGGTTTTTGGCTGTGACCTTGGAGAGCATCTTCTCAACTCTGGCCATGATGGTAAGAATGAAGAAAGTTATGATTTGTCCAAAGGCTTAACTGGTATTGATGAGGTATTCCACCTTGACCCTTCATGCTTACTGGGGATGTGAGGCTAGTGCTTCTCTACTCATAGATGGTTTTCTTACAACAGAATAAAGAGATAGAATTCACTCTAAGCCCCCTGGCTCCCCAAATCTGGCCAAAGAAGCAAAATTCTATTTAGCCAAAGTCCATTTATTCAGCATTTGATATCAATCTCAAATGTCCAGGATTTCCATTCCCTTAAGACCTGAGCTCTTCAGATATGTCCCACCAGGCATCCAGTTCTTTTGGAACAACACAATTCTGTGTGCTGCTGGGTAAATTCACCTACTCTTGTTCTCCATTTTGACATCAGTCACAGAAGATTCAGATAAACAGGTTGTCCTGGCAGAGATTATTTAGGAAAGAATGAGGCCAGACTGTTTCCCCAGGAATGAACGGCGTCTGCAAGGAAGCCAAAGATAAATTGTCATCTTTCTGACATGTTGCTTTTCATTTTGTTCATGTCTTTGCTACCAGAAAATGTCTTTACAAAACAAGCATCCTCCTCCTTGGCATCATATGTCAAAGTCCCTGTTGATGTATTTTCCAAATACAGGATGAAGCCTGTGAGGCTAAAATCTCTGAGTTAGTTGTACTTTGGCATTTGCACAAGGAAGGAGAGGGGAGCCATAGAGGGATGGAATTAATGACTCAAAAAGGACCAAAAGGTTATCTGATTGAAACTGCTGCTCTGTGGAAGAAGCCTTGGTTCCCAAGTACAGGGTTGGGGAATGGGTGTGTACACTCTACAACTTGCCTTTCAGCATCTTCAAGATAAATGTTGCACATGCTAAGTAAACCCTTTTATACATCCAAGTGTCTGTTGGGGTCCCATACTGTCCAACTGACTATAATGTCATTTTACCTGCGGCTTGATAATCCCCTAACACTTAGTCTGCATTTTCATAATTCCTCTTATTAACAAAACATCAATTTGAGCATATGCTGATATAGGGCCTGAACAGACAGGCCAAAATAAAGCTGCTTTGGGTCACTTTGGAGGTATGCTGTTTAAATGATACATGCATCCTAAGAGGCTGGAAGCCGCACCAAAGTCACACACCAGTCCTAAGGACTAGAGCACAGCTTTGGTGTTGCTTCTGACCTCTTAAGATGTGTGTGTCATTTAAATAGCATACCTCCAAAGTGACCTGAAGCAGCTTTATTTTGTCCTGTCTGTTCGGGCCCATAGTGAAACTGACTTTAACCTATAATAGGCAATTGTGGCACTCAGGACTCACTAGGGGCTGCAAAAAGTGCCAACAATGACCTTCCCCCAAAAAACCTGAACATAGCTTGAAGTTAACATACAGTTTTGAAAAATTGGAAGGGGGAGCTGACAGCTCATGGGCGGTGCATTCTTTAGAAAAGTGAATTGCTGCCTTCTGAAGACTTATAAGAGAGGCAATCCATCTTTTCTTTTATTCATGCATTCATTCATTGGCCAGAAAAGATAGTGGCCCAGGGAGTATGGAGTGGTCAAGAGCTGCATGTGACCACAGAATGACACTGTCCAACCCTGATCTAATGGAAGAGGTTCAAGTGAACCACCATTGTGTGCTACTGCTTTAAGACATGCCTCCTGACGTATCCTAGTGATGCTTTTGTTATTCATTGCTTTTTTTCCTTTTATAGCTAGACGGTGCAATATAAATTGCCTGCTTAGTGCTTACGCCATCCCATCAAGACATGCCCTTTGTCTCAGTTCTGAGTATTAGTCATCAGTGTGTCAATACTTATACTATTACCATGTTCTATTACTGCTTTGTGATCTTATGCCCCAGAGATTTATGGTGCCTGCATGCCTTTCTTCTGGCTCAGCACCTGCCTGTGTTTCAGCATGTGCTTTTTAGATCTTGATAGGATGGAAACCTCCATCAGGGCAGGCATTAAAATCAGAAAGCAACACTGCAGACTCAGTTCAGATGTTCGTTAAGGTTTTGGCTTAAGAAAAGGGGGAAGTTCATATGTGTCAGATTGGTTGGAGTGAATGTGGGTGTTCGGCTATAAGAGAAGCATCGATTAGGTAACTCTAGAAAGCCCCAAACTGTTCCAGGAAAAAAGCATGTGTGTGCAGGCACTGGTTTCAAGTGATATGAGAAGCAAATGAAAAGCAGCATGACAAGTGTGCTTTATTCAAAATCCCCCAAGTAATTTATTACTTTCAGAGTTTTTGAAGCCTCCATTTGCAGGTGGAAAAAAAATGAGTTGCCAATTAAAAGTTGTGCAAAAGTGAAAGAAAGCCGGGTTTTAATACAAACAAGACAAATGTTCAGATTACATTTTGCTCTTTTAGGGAAGACTGCTGTAGCAATTGCACCCTCTTGCCAATTACTTTCATTTTAATTGGTTATTGGGTTCTTAAAGGGAAGGAGGAGAGCTGGAAAATTCATCTTCAAAGCTATGCCATGCTACACAGATAGCATGTAAAAAGGGCCTTAAATTTAGCGACTGTGCAAGAAAATCCAGCTCTGCTTCTCTAATCCACTTGGCTATAAAGTCTTCAAAAAGCATCAACAGAAAGACTCAGAGATTTTAAGTCTAGACATTATTACATGGGAAGAGTAAAATGTTCTTTTTTAATGTATGTTTTTAATAGTTAATTGTTTAATTGATGGTTTAGGGGAGGGTGAGAACTACAGTGGTACCTCGGGATACGAAATACCCAGGTTACGAAATTTTCGGGATACGAAAAAATCCCATTGGAAATAATTGTTCCAGGTTACGAATGTTTTTTCGGGTTATGAAGAAAATTTTTGGTGCTTTTCGGCGCTTTTTCGCACGAAACGCGGCTTTTCCCCATTAGCGCCTATGGCAATTCGGCTTATGAAGGCTTTTCGGGTTACGAAAGCGGCCGCGGAACGAATTAATTTCGTAACCCGAGGCACCACTGTAATGGGATATGAGGCTTTGTATGTACTCTTTTAACTATAAGCCACCTTGATTGTTATGGACAGAGAGGCGGGGTATAAATAAAGTTTATTATTATTGTTATTATTATTATTAATATTAATATTATTATTAATAGAGCAGTGGAACCTTAGTGTTGCTTTGTCCTTGGCTGAGGAACTCCCTGGTTTAGGACACTAGCAACGCTGAGTAGAATAAGAAATGTGTTAGGAGAGACCAAGTATGCTTTATCACTGAGGCCTCAGTTTCACTCTGTACTGCATCTAAAGAAGTGGATTTATATCCACAAAAGCAGGTATAAAAATAAAAACAAGTTAGTTTTAAAGGTGCTGCTATATTCCTTTCCCTTGCTCTCGTCCTTCTTTTTATGCCATGATTCCGGTGCTTGATGAAAATTATGTGGGAAAACCAGAAAGTTAGTACTTAACTAAATATTAGGATACAGTTTTATGAACCAACTCAGTTTGGTTACTATGGGCCCAAACAGACAGGCCAAAATAAAGAGACTTCGGGTCACTTTGGTAGTAAGCTGTTCAAATGATGCATGCATTCGAAGAGTCTGGAAGCCATGCCAAAGCCACAGTCCAGTCCTAAGGACTGCCACATAGCTTTGGTGCAGCTTCTGGCCTTTTAAGATGTGTGTGTCATTTAAACAGCATACCTCCAAGGTGATCCAAAGCAGTTTTATTTTGGCCTGTCTGTTCAGGCCCTAAGATTGACATTAGCTGCACTCCCTGACTGCAGTGACCTATCTTGAACTAGAATAATTGTTTTATTTCAGGTCCTTAAACTCAGTTTTTTCTAATGTCATTTTTATATGCTGAATAAGGGTTTGAAAAGAACTAAGCTTGCTAAAGCAGTAGCTGTTCATCATCCAGTTGAGGTCCCTGGTTTGCTTTGCTGGCACCCTGTCATGCTGGCTGATTTTATAGTGATGCAGTCTGCAGTTTTGTCAGCATATTGTAGTCCCTAACTGTAGGTGGGCATCCATCTACCTTTCTATTATGTTAGGAGCTTGGACTGGCAGCAGCTCAGGTCATTAGTACTGATTGTGATGAAGAAAATTGCCAGCACTGTACAGCTGTTTCGGTTTGGGTGGTGGCAATTTTGCATTGCAGCATTTCTATATATTTGCATTGTCTCCAGCTTGGCAATTAGATGTGAGCTTTCTCATCTATTAATTCATTCTGCTAATTTATCTGCTAATTAAAAGAAACTATTGATGCAACTTTTTAATAAGCAAGGGTGGGGGGATGGTACTGTGTACTAGGCACTTGACAGCACTGGTATTAGGGTTAGGGAGCGTGCACAATGTACACGCTACGCTCCCTAACCCTAATATGTGCCGGTGGGGTGATAATGGCGGCACCCTGTGTACACAGGCACTGCCATTATGACCATGTATGTGCCACATCTACAGTGCATGCGTGACGTCTTTGCCCCGCCCTAGGACGCTTACGGAAACCTGGCTGCGGTGCGAGAAGGAGCTCCAAAATGGAGCTCCTTCTGGGCTCATGCCTCATTCCCGCAGCCACCAAATGGCTGCAGGAACAACGCCAGGGAGAAAGGGGCCCCTTTCTCCCATGGCTCTGGCTCCTGGGGTGTCCAGGGGCATGAAGTCCCAAGGACACCCCTTTTCCAGGCCACAGGGAAGCAGCATTTTGCCGCTTCTCCATGGCCTGGAAAAGTGCCGGATTGGGGCCTCTGGGCTGCCAGTATGGCTGCCTTGGCCCCAATCCTCTGCAGAAAGGGGTGGCTGCAGACCACCCCTTTTCCGTGGTATGTACTGGGCCATGGATTGTTTTAATATGTGTACATCTTCTTTGTCCTTTTAAACTGATGTGTTTTTAACTTATGTTGGTTGCCAATTGGCCTTGTTTACCGCCTCAGTCCTTGGGGAGAGGTGGGTAAGAAATAAATATGATCATTGCTGTTGTTGTTGTTGTTGATGATGATGATATTATTATTATTATTATTTTCATTGTTACTAAATTTTATTTCCTGAACTTTACAAGTCTTTGTCTCCCAGAGCCCACATGGCCAAAAGGGAGGAATGGCCTCTGCCTACATGGACATCCCTCTGTATCCTCTTAACTGAGAACAAAAATTACAACATCTTAACAAAATGTAGGCCTGTGACTCAAACATCATCATTTTATACCGTTTTAGCTGGATGATTTTTAAATTGTTTTTCAATGTAGTGCTGATGAAACCGTAGTCAGCCAAAAAGACAAATGAGCCTAAACTCTCCCTGGAAGGAAAGATGACAAAACTAAGGTTGATGTACTTTGGCCACATCACGAGAAGGCGCAACTCATTAGAAAAGATGATAATGTTAGGGAAGGTAGAGCAGCAGAAAGAGATGAACGGACTGAATCAGGGGGATAATAGGCCTTGATTTGCAGAACCCAAGCAAAGCAGTGGAGGACAGGGGTCTTGGCCACATGTCTCAGCCACAGGGTCATCATGAGTTGGGGACAACTCGAGGGTGGTTAACAACAACAACAAAAGTTTTAAACTATTTTTTATCTGTGAGCTGCCTGGAGTCCCTTTCAGGGAGAAAGGCGGCATAGAAATGAACTAAATAAATAACCTCCTCCTTTCTATTATTTATAAAATCCTTACTTAATGAAGAAGCCAGTGTAGTTTAGAAAGCATACATCATGTATTTTGTGCATTTTGGTCAGCTCAACTGCTGTGGGTTCAATAAAGGTATTGTGGTTCTGTGGATTTTGGATTTTATAATACATTTGTGTGTAGTAGCAATTAGCATTCAGTAGGCTTAAGCAACATTAAATACAAGTTTCTTCAGAAGTCAGACAGTCTGTATTTACAAATCGTTCTGGTGTTTGAATAGATTTTTAGTTTCACTAAACAGTCTGCTACTCCCTCTGTGCCCCAGATAGTCATGATACAGCAGTAATTCATTGAATCATTTTTTATTTTACAAGCTTGTTTCATCCTCCTCTTTGCAAGTTATAATGACACAGAGTATGGAACATTCTCCTATCTTGCCAGTGATTAGGGCTCTTTTAATACACATTTCCTTTTTTAATATACAGTTTTGATTTTTAACATACAGTTTTTTAGTAACAGATGAGTTGCTCTGACCAGTTAGGTGCTGTATTTTCTTCAGTGATATGTTTTAAATTATGTTTTAATTAATTGCATTATTGCTTATATCTTGTATTTTTATTTTGTATTTTATTTTATTTTATTTTATTTTGTAATTTTTATTTTGTATCTTTGCAAACTGCTTTGGATCCCATTCTGGGAGAAAGCTGGGATATAAATGAAAACAAATGAATACATGTAAATGTTTTTATAAGCAGGATTAGGATTGAGTTGAAGGCAAATCCCTGCCTTAAACAGCATATCTGTTAAAATGTATGCTGATAACAATTGCATTTCCCTCTCTTCTTTTTGAAATTAGGTGTAGTAACCTGTTGTGTTCTTATGTCCAGTGCTTAGGTATCAGTTTGAGGCCAAATTCCAAAAAAAGGTTGATGATGCTTAAATCCAGTTGAAACGCATTGGACATGAGAACACAACATGTTACTGCCCTCAATTTCAGAGGGAACAGGTTTCTTTATAAGCACTTACCCAAAATTTTATTGAACTTGGAGCCGCCATCCCCATTTCAAAAACAACAGACTCCTTTCACATCTTTTAAAACTAACATGTTTTAATTGACACAAACTTTTGCAGACTGGCAACCACATCTTTAGATGCATGGAGTTTTTGGATTCTGGAATATTTGGAGTATTTGCACATCTATATAAATAAAAATGGAAACGTTTGTTTGTTCAAAATCTTAAATCTCTGAAAGTTCTTCACCGATTGCTTTGAAATTTTGACACAACGTTCCATTTGAATACATGCATGTTTTTATACACGGAATATGTTTTTATATATAGATGTCACACCTGTGACAGGTAAAAATATGTTATTTTGAAAAACAGCACCATCTGTCGACGTAATAGCAACACACCCGAATGGATGTGCCATTTCATTTTAAGAGATTGCAATTCCCAATTTGATTTGGCGTTTGCAATCACCATCAACAAAGCTCAGGGCCAGTATTTAGAACTGTGCGGTTTAGATCTAGACACAGATTGCTCCTCACATGGACAGTTATATGTTGCGTGTTGTAGAGTCGGCAAACCAGACAATCTATATCTATGCAGACAATGGAACAACAAAACATATTGTATACCCACAAGCATTGTGATATTAAATATTTTAGAAACGTGCGCTTTCTCTTTTCTTTTTTTCCATTTAACCAGATTGAGCCACAGCAACGCATGGCTGGGCACAAGCTAGTACATCATCAACTATCTTGGAGATGGGACCCAAGTCTAAAGATGAAATTCATTTATGTTTTGTATACACCTTATACACATAGCATGAAGATAATTTTATACATAATATTTTTAATAATTTTGAGCATGGAACTAAGATTATGTACACTGAATCATCAGAAAGCAAGATGTCACTATATCTGAGTCATCCCATATGAGCCATTTTGAGCATGGAACTAAGTTTATGTACATTGAATCATCAGAAAGCAAGGTGTCACTATCTCTGACTCATCCCATGTGGACATTTTGGAGTATTTTGGATTTCAGAATTTGTCATAAGGGATACCTCACTTGTATCAGAGTAGTGATGATAACAATAATCATTTAATAATCATGGGAGGTGGCAAATACATCCTAGGATTAACACATGTATAGCAATGAAATGGCTTTGCCCAAGCCAAGTATCTCTTGCATTGCGAGTATTTGTTGAAGCAAGCTGCTGTCCGCACTGGCTCTATTCTGGTTGCTGTTAGCAGTTGTACTGTATTTACTTAGTCTTACTCAGTCTTTACTCTTGATTGATTTTCCTGCAAAAGACTACCTACCTCCTGGAGATATCTTCATGGTGCTGATCTTCAGGAATGAATTATTATTGTTAAGAGAAATGTCATTCTCAGGGACCAAAACTACAGTCTTCAAAAATTCAAACCATTGAACAACTGAGCTCAAAGCTTTCTTTAGGTAGCCATCAGCAAGTATGACACTATTGCTGCTGAATCTTCGTTACCGGTTTCTTGATCATTTTCTCTTTTGGCCCACGCTTGATAAGAGAGACAAGACAAATCCACATCTAACAATAGTTAGATATGAATTCAAGGATCACTTTCAGGTTGAAGTTTGGAAATACAGTAAACCGGAAGACTAGGAACATATGCTGCTGGACTATAGTTCCTATCAATCTTATCCAGAAAAGCCTGTGGTGCAAAGGCTGACAGGAACTGGAGTCCAGTAACATCTGGAATGCCACACATTTTCCATTTTCCATCACTGCAGCACAACTTTTAAACTTCCTTTGACATATTACCAGTTAACATTCCTTTTTCACTCAAAGTGAGAGAGCTTTATAAGTTATCTTTTCATTTTCCTTTATTCCTGAATTTGCAAGTCTATTTCTAGAATTTAGAGCAGTAATTATGGCAATGGGGAAAGGAAACAGACTGCTTGCTATGTCTCTCATCGACAGGAGGAGCCTGTGGTGCTCAGCATCCCACAGGCTCATAATGTTTAAATGTATCAGGCTTCCTCCAAATCTGGGAAACATGGGTGGCATGTTGCCTAGAAACTGGCGAACTAAAAATAGTAACCCAAGTATCTTGACTTGATTTGAACATTGTTAATTGCACTTTTGTATATTTCTATACACATAAGCAGAATGCTTTAGCTTTATTATCAGGCTGAAGAAGACAAAAAAATGCACCAAAGTCATCAGAACATCAGCTTATTCTACTTAGGTGGCATGCTTTCTTAGCATTGCCATGGAGGCTGATGAGATTACCTGGCCTCTGGCAAAGCATGTTCTGTGCTTGGCATACTTACCAACTTCATGAAAAGAGTGTTGAATGCAACTTGGAATGAATATAAAAAGTATCCTTTCACACTTGCCTTGTTTTATGTCTTTGAGAGTTGAATGTTATATTGACGACATCTTAATCATGTGCAAGCCTTCCATGTTAGCTGCAAATGGCTCATTTTTCAGTTAGATAAAAAGATGGAATTCCTGATTTAGAGCTATTGCATTTTGAGGAACAAGTGTAAATTCCTCAGCAATAAAACAAATAACGTAAGTGTTGCAGAATTACCCCTTGTATCAGAGCATGCATGCTAAATTTCAGGTGTGTGCGCATGTTGTCTGTCAAAGGAAGCATGAAGGATACCAACATACTAGGATTTTACTTTTTCAGGCAAATTTTGGAGGAGAGCTTTGTGGCATATAACACCGACGACCAACATGTTTGGTGTAAGACAACTTGCCATAAAACTAGTTATGTGGATTTTGTCCTTCACAGTAACACCAATGTGCACATTTATAATGTATTCAATATGCTGTGCCAATCAATTGTTGGGCTTGAATTTTCTTTAGGAGCCACCTAAATGAAGGACTCCAACAGGTTAATATCTTCATAGATATGGAGAGAACGAAACTATT
The DNA here is from genome assembly GCF_019175285.1 of Sceloporus undulatus. Lineage (NCBI taxonomy): Eukaryota > Metazoa > Chordata > Lepidosauria > Squamata > Phrynosomatidae > Sceloporus > Sceloporus undulatus. Next base: position 142,300,292 of record NC_056527.1, read on the forward strand.
AGTGAATAAGAAATGTGGGGAGACTGATTATAATCAAGCAGTCAAACAAACCATAATCAAGCAGTCAGAAATATCTGATTATTATCATCAACATCATAATTATCAGCAGTTGTTATGTGCCTTCAAGTTGACTCCAAAGTGAACCTGCCATAGAGTTTTCATAGCAAGATAGTTCTAGTCCACCACTTAAACCACTAGCTCTCTGATCATCAACAGCAGACCCAGTTAATGTAAGAATGGTTTAACTGTTAATTTTGGATATTTCACAATACATTTTGAAGTGGTTTTAAATGAGTCATTTCTGACACAGTTGAACTGTTAGTGGATCCTCTTATCTATTGTGACAATAAGACCAGAGAATTAATTGTATACCAGTCATGTCTGCAGGGCAGATGAGTCTGTTGTGTGCACTGTTGGTTCAGTGTTCTTTTTTGACATGGCAAAAGAGCTAGTGACTTGAACACATTGCAGTGACTTGAGCATACTGCACTGACTGAACCCCTTCCCTTTCTATTTTCTATCTTCGCTTGATGTTAAATGTCACAGTAGGGTGCCCCTGATATTTAATTATGACAAATATACCCCTTTGCCATGATGTTTGTTTATAAGGCTGGAAAGCTCCAGGGGGCAAAAGCTGTGGAAACATGCTGAACTTGTTCTCAGTGGCGCAGTGCTTCAATTAGGCAGTTCAGGCAAATGGTGCTGATGATGCCAGAGACCACTGGGAACTCATGGTCTCTGTCACAGATTTGTACTGTGCCCCAACACAGCTACCCCTGGATATGTTTTCTGGAAGTGAAAGTTACAAAAGAATAGGAAAATGTTGCATGTTTTATGCATATTTGCACTGTCTTTTAAAACCAGACCCTATTATATCAGTCGGCTTTACAGCCCCAAACTGTTCCATCATTTTAAAATGAACCCATTAAATATTAAATTCATTTGAAAATACAGATTTGCATGGAACTTGCCTGATTCCTGTTTTCTTCTATGTAAAATCTGTATTTATGGGTGTGAGCATGTACACTTTCAGGTTCTATCACCATTCCATTTGTGATGACCCAATGAGTTTTATTGGGTTTGCTTAGGCAAGGAATACTCAGAGGTCCTTACTCTGAAATATAGTCTGAAGAACATGGTATTAGTTGGCCATCTACATTACTGTCTTATTTCAAGATATTATTCCTGTAATACGAATGTATAAAGAAAGACAAGAGAAAAAGGTCTTAAAATTTAAAAATTCAAAGTGGCCAAAACAAGGAATGGATTTAGAAAGTAAAGGGGATTTTTCCACACCTCTGAAGTATGAAAAAACAAAGTTTAGAGTGCATGATTTTGCATAATGTGATATATTCTCATAACCAGGGTAGTCCTTTTGATAGGACTGCCAGTTATTAAAGGATTCATAGTATCTAATTAGTATGCTGCCATAGTCATTTGAAAGATCATTTTCTTTTGCAAATATATTAGAATGTGAAATAGTCCAATAAATCATTTATACTAGATTCAGGTCAATAAAACAAATACATTCTTCATGGAGCGTATAAGTATAATTAAAGTTATAATTAATATTTGGTAGTTATTGCCAAAGTTGATGTAATGGTGGGAGAATCAAAACAGATTTGAAGTCAAAGCCTTTCATGGCCGGCATTCATAGTTTTTTGTGGGTTTTTTGGGCTATGTGGCCATGTTCTAGAAGAGTTTATTCCTGATGTTTCGGCAGCATTTGTGGCTGGCATCTTCACAGAATGAAGATGCCAGCCACAGATGGTGGCGAAACATCAGCAATAAACTCTTCTAGAACATGGCCACATAGCCCCCCAAAACCACAAAAATCTATCAAACAGATTCATGGAAGATAACTATTCTATTATCATACTGATTGAGCTAAGAATACAGGGACGTAGCCAGGATTTTAGGAAGAATATAAGAAAAGTTTCCTAGATCAGATCAAAGGTCCAATGTACCCTGGCTCCTGTTTCGCTCAGTAGTCACCCAACTGGTCCTGGGAAGTCCACAAGCACCAAAGGGCAAAAGCCATAGAAGGCTGTAATCCCCGTCCACAGTTTCTCATTTTCTGGCCCTTCTTTCTGAGCATGAAAGATCCATGTTATCATATTGGCTGAAAGCTGGTGCCAGGTCTATCCTTGTTGTATTTTTCTCTTATAAAGCTATTTAAACTAGTCACATCTCCTTATAAGAATATAAGAGGGGCCATGCTTAATAAGACCAAAGGCCTAGCTCATCCATTTTTCTGTTTTGCATAGTGGCTAACTAGTTACTTGCGGGAAATCAGCCAACTAGTGCAAGTGCAACTATACCTCTATCTTACATTCCCCAGTGACTGTCTGCCATACTGTGTCTGATATTGGAAGCTGTGTATAGCCATTCTGATTGGTAACCACTGATGCCCTTTTTACATCTTTTAAAGTTGGCCTAGTTGGTAGCCATCACAACATTTTGTGGCAATGAATCCAAATTTTAACTTTGTACTTTGTGAAGAAGTGTTTTGTTGTTGCTGCTGCTGTGGTTGTTGATTATTTGAAAACAATGGTTTTAAAAATGAATGTAGGTTATCTTTTTTCACTGGCAAATTTCAAACTCAGTCCCTAATTTACCTCAGGCTATTAGTTTCCCTTACTGGATCTTGACAAAATTATGACCATTATAACAAGATAGCCTACAGCAAATAGTGTTTCTTAGCTCATTTGAGTAATTTTGTCACCAACATTAAATAGCCTTGATTTTCACATGTTTTAGGTGGAAAGATGCAATACAGTAGGTGTCTTTGGAGCAGATTACTGTATCCTAACTGTAGATCCAATGCAGAGTTTGAAGGGAAGGTTGCAGAAATGTTGTAAAACATAAATTCCACCTAGATAATGGAGAAATTGAAATAATCAAAGAATTCCTATACCTTGGATCAAAGATTTCCCATATCTTGGACCAAATATTGACTAGAAGGGTGTCTGCAGTCAAGAAATCAGAAGAAGACTAAAAATGGGAAGGGCAGCTATGAAAGAACTAGACAAGATCTTAAAGTGTACAGATATACAACTGAGCACTAAAGTTAGAATCACCCAAGCCATTGTATTCCCCATCACCATGTACATATGTGAGAGCTGGACAATAAAGAAAGCTGACAGAAAGAAAATCAGCTCATTTGAGATGTGGTGTTGGAGAAGAGTGCTGAGGATACCATGGACAACCACAGGACAAACAAATGGGCCCTAGAAGCCAAAATGACTAATAATAATAATAATAATAATAATAATAAAATTATTTTTATACCGCTTTTCCAGAAGATCAAAGCGGTGTACACAAAATTTAAAACTAGTTACGAACACATCATAAAATAGATAAAACCAATAACACAATGTACAATATATAATTCTAAAAACAATCATTCGAAAGGGTGAGGCAGAAAGTTGATGGGATCAAAGTACACTAGTTCATTTTCCAGAGGGGAAGGCTTGACAGAAGAGGAAAGTTCTTAGCCTCTTTTTGAATGTTTCTAGGGGGGTGATCAGGCGGAGTTCCTCGGGAAGACTGTTCCAGATTTGCTGGGCCGCTACTGAGAAGGCCCTCTGGGATGTAGTAGCATATTTAGATGATGGAATTTCTAGCAAGTTCTTCCCGGTTGTTCTGAGGTTGTCATAGTTTGGCCACATCTTGAGAAGACATGGCTCATTAGAAAAGATGGTTGAAGGTAGCAGAGAGAGAGAGAGAGAGAGAGAGAGAGAGAGAGAGGCAGGCTGCATACCAAATGGATGGATTCAACCAAGGAGGTCACAGGCCTGAACCTGCAGGACTGAAATAGGGCAGTGGAAGATGGGGGGTCTTGGAGATGTCTTAACCATAGGGTCGGCATGCATCTCAGTTGACCAGAGGGCAGTTAACAACAACATTCAGTATATCTTATATAATAACAAATTGTAAGAGAGGCCATGCAATTTTTTTTTTTTTTTTTTTTTTTGTAGGTTAAGTATGTGGAGTGACATTTTTGTTTTTCTTTTCAAAGCAAGAAAAATACATGTTGGGAAGGTGCTGATACAGTGGACCCTTGTTATACGTTGGGTTGGGTTCCGAGATCCCCCGTGTATAAAAAAATCCGTGTATGCTCAAGTCCCCTTAAATATAATGACATAGCAAAATGGTGTCCCTTATAAAAATGGAAAATCAAGGTTTGATATTTAAAATTTATACCTTTTTTGAACATTTTCCAACCGTGGATGCTTGAATCTGTGTATAAAAAAATCTGCGTATAAGAAGGGCCGACTGTACTTTGACAGTAAAATCAGTCCTATCCAGTGGCTAAAATTATTTGCAGCTGTAAAATTATGTGGCAGGAGACTTATTGTTTTAAATGGGCAACTGATTGCTATGTTTGCCTGAATGTTAATGTGTGCTTAATACTACTTGTCTTCTAGATTTTAATCTGAGTTCCTGCCTTTTCAGTTACAGATTAACTTCACACCCAGTTTTATCCTGAAAATTGTAGTTGTGACTTGCCTCATTTTTGTTGTTGCAGTGTTAAAACATTTAGGTACATGCATAGAACCAAGGCCCTACATCATACTTGCATAATATAAATCTACACTCGTGTACTTACACAGTGGTGATACTATACCACCTTTCTGCTAAATGCTGTTCCTACAATCCCAGTGAATCAAGTGGTAACTGGCAGGTACTGATGAAAGGTTATGTGCCATTATGAGATGTATATGTGAGTAAGAGTTAGGCCCTGAAATATGAAAGAAACCAAGGGATACAGTTTGAAAGGCATCATCAGTTTCTTCATGGTCTCTGTGCCGCATTGTCTGCCTTGAGAACTCTTTGGCAAAGTAAATCCTCCTCATATTTTTTTCTCTTTCTCACCACTCTTTCACTCTTTGCTGCTTGTTTCTTTCCCTCTTTCCTCACCTTACCTAATTTATCCCCCTCAACTCCCCAGTATCTATGCATACACAGACACACATACTTTTGTTACCTTCATGATGTGAACCAATATATCAGACCGAGAAAGTTCAAGATGGAGACACTGTGCTCCATCCTACAATTCTTGTGCAGAGGAGATTAGTTTGCATCAAAAATTAAAAAATAAATAAATAAAATTTCCTGCCTCTCCCTGTGGATCGAGATATATATATATATATATATATATATATATATATATAGAGAGAGAGAGAGAGAGAGAGAGAGAGAGAGAGAGAGAGTTAGTTAGTTAGTTAGTTAGTTAGTTAGTTAGTTCCAGGAATTGTGATGTTCTTTGGATATACTTTACACACCTTAGAAGCCCAATGCAAAACCAAGCTCCTTTCCTCCCAAACTTGAAATTGTTCTGGGCTTCCAAGCTGGACTAGTTTTTATTTTGCTTGTTTATGGCAAAGATGTTCTAAATGCTTTGAAAGTTCAGCAGAAGTGAATCACAGCCCTCTTATTAAATTTGGGATTAAAAACAAGTAAAAACATTTTTGTGCCATCAGACTTTTTAAATTGACTAGGGTTGGGCTTACCAAATGCTATGCAAAGTTTGTGTGTTGTATACAAGATTTGTATGTAGTTTTTAATATTTTTACTGCATAACTCTTTTAACATTTTATATTATTATCATAGTTTTTTAAACTTTATATTTACCTTGTTAATGCTTTTGTATTGTTTTTACATTGTACTATTTTGAATTTGTTTTTAGCTCCCTTGAGTCCTTGTACTGGGAGAAAGGCAGGATATACAACAACAATAATAATAATAATAATAATAATAATAATAATAATAGGTGATTTTCAGGACTTTCACTTCTTCACTGTGCATGAGGGTGCAATACACCCTCAATACAAAAACAGCTTTCAAAATAAAGTAAAATAAAGGAATGGGTGATGATAGAAGGATGGTTATGATTCACGATCCTAATTTGTGTCCCTGTGCTAGACATGGCACAAAGAAGTTACCTCATCTTGCTAAATGTAGGAAGATTAGTAAGTAGGTCATATAATGTTTTAAGAAGCTCCATAGTACAAATGGGAGTGAATTTAAATGAAAGTTGAGAGTCCAGCCCTACAGTGAAGTCTCAGCACCACACAGTTGGATGCTAAAGATGATCAGTTGCATGCTAAATGTTGCCACCATGCATTCCTGGTGGTTTGCAGTCCTTTATGTAAGGATACATAATGTAAGTTGGATCAGAAGCACCTGATGAATTAGTACCTACATTTTACAGGTAGACTTAAGTGATTTAAGTCTACCTTAATGAAATCTCTCATTGACATAGTTTTCCAAAGGGCTTCCATGTGACAGTTATGGAGAAGCCAGGTATGATCACAGTGAGAACATCTCATACAATGTCACCTAACACCATTCCTTTTGCTTTTAAGTCCCCCAGGTTCTCAAGAGTTGTACTGAATTTATCGAAAAGCATGGCATTGTGGACGGAATATATCGCCTATCTGGGATTGCATCCAATATCCAGAAGCTACGGTATGTGTTTCATGTATTGTATTATTCAAGTCCAAGGTATGCTAACTCTAAAAGGCCTTATTCCCTGTGTGAACCCTCCCCCCCCCCAAAGCATATACATAAAAATTGATTTTCTGGTCCAGTTCTAGAACAGTTAAATTTTGAAGTCTCCCATGTCCCCTTTTATATGTCCCAGAGAAAGTAAATGCATATCTCTGTGAAATAGCAAACCGTTGTGTTGCTTTAGTGCCACTGTGTATGATCTTTCAATACAAAATGCCTGCAAGATAACAAATAATTTGCAGCTTTATTTATGGCTCATGAGGATGTGAGCTTCAAAAACTCTAGTGCCCCTTCTTCGATGTCAGTTGTGTGACTCACCACATTAGTCCCTATGTGTCCAAGCCTTGCTAATCTAAAACAGCAATTTCCAAGTATTTTTATCCAGCATGGAAAAGCATACTCAGCCATGGCTCTCACAAGAAGGCCTTTTTGCTTTATAGCTCTCTGTAATTATTGTGCACAATGAAGGGCAATCGACAAGATTTTCCTCCTTTGATTCTTGGTTTTGTGGTTTGCATAGCATGACTCAATACTTGCAAATCATGATTTGGGTAGGCAAGCCTATGGACGTCCCTGAGTGAATAAAATGCAATTTTGAAGGAGGGAAGTACCTGGACAAGAATGGGGAACCTGTGTGTATGTATACGTGAAGCTGTTTGGGTTGCATCCAGATTGAGTATATAGTATGAATTAACTTATGAAATGGTGTCTTAACCTTTATAGGCAATCTGACTTTATTTATAAGATCACTAAAGCTGTCTCCCCAAAATCAGGGTTGTAAAGAAGAAATGTGAACTTTCAAAAACCTATCTTGGGGTATACTTCCTCCAATAAATGGAACTCTTATCACTGTTTGATTGTATATACTCTTGTTTTCTCTACCACCTTCTCCTTTATTCTTTTTTTTTCTCCAGGCATGAGTTTGACTCTGAACAAATCCCTGACTTGACAAAAGATGTATATATCCAAGATATACACTGTGTGGGTTCACTCTGTAAGCTCTACTTCCGAGAGCTTCCAAATCCTCTGCTCACCTATCAGCTCTATGAGAAGTTCTCTGTAAGTGCAAGATGCATTTTTTTCTCCTTTGGCCCTTTCACACTATGTATAATATGATTCTGTTTTAACTACCAAGGTTCAGTTTTATGCACTCTTCGGGTTTGCAGTTTAGAGGAGGGTATTTAGAATTTTCAGCATGAGAGCTCTTGAGCTATAAATTCCAGGATTCCATAATATGCAGCCATAACAGTTAAAGTGGGATCATAGTGCTAAAACTAGGTAGCATGAAATAGTCCTTGTACAGGTAGCATTAGTGTGAATCATGTTGGTTTTAGAAATAGTTAAATTAAGCTTAGTAATAAGTAATTGGCACATTCCCTATACATATTTCCTACACATTTCCATGGGAATCGGTTAACAGTTGTTCTGCTACACCACATGACATGACTCTTTGCCCTTGTTATGCCCTTGGGAAAAGCTTTACAGCATTTTGGGGCCTCTAATGATACATGTGCATTTCTTTCACTCACAAGGGAAATATGCTATGTTGTTTTATTGAAAGATGTTGTCTGCTGTGAAGTTCACTGGGTGATTTGGGGCAAGTTATATATCTCATCCTGACCTGCCTTATAGCAATAATGTGAGCATAAACATAGCAAGAGCACCAGCTTCCTCTGACTGTGCTGCAGTTAGAGCGGAATACTAAAGCAATAAATAATATTGAAGGGCTGTTGGTTGGCAAACACCTCCTTTGCATGCAAACATTCCTGGATTCAATGTTTGACAATTTGACATATGGCATGATAGGGGAGTAAATCCTTGACTGTTTCATGCTCATATGTGAAGATGAATAAAACAAATATTCCTCCAGTGTCATTTCCCAAATGTTGCAGAGGAATTACTCTGCAGAAATAACACCTGGGTTTTTTTTGTGCAAACACACACACATATAGTGTGTGTGTGTGTGTGTGTGTGTGTGTGTGTGTGTTCTTTGGTTTAAAAAAAGGTTTCCCATGCAGAAAAGAAGTATATTCTGTGCAGAATCCATGAGGTGTTTTGTTTGGGGGTGGAACTCATGTTTTTCTCGTCAGAATAAATCTTCTGCAACACTTTGGGATGTTTGTGTACCAGGAGAAAATGACACAAAATTCTTACTGTCTGTTATTCTTCCTGATGAGGTTTCCCAATTGTACAGAAACCTGTGTTGTTTGTTTTTTAGCCTGAGGATGAAAATTATGGATAATCTTTCCTTTCCTATGGCAAGGAAAGAATCCTGTTGGAAGCTACTGACAAATCAGTTTTTAAAAAATACCAGTCACACCTTCTTATACACGGATTTGTTATATTCAAGCATACACGGTTTGAAAATGTTCCAAAAAAGTATAAATTTCAATGATCAAACCTTGATTTTCCATTTTTTATAAGGGACAACATTTTGCTCTGCCATTATATTTAATGGGACTTGAGCATACACGGATTTTGTTATACACGGGGGATCTTGGAACCAAACACCAGCGTATAACAAGGGTCCACTGTACTGTTGGATCAATGATGGACCAATTCGACAAACTAGTGATCTGTCTCAGTATGAAGTGGCTTCCTGTTTTTCTATCGTTATAGTCTAATTAACAATAAATAGTTGCCTTTGTAGCAGGTTTATTCTAAAACAGATCATTGATTGCTATAGCCTAGTACTGTCTGTAGTTACAAGCTGCAGCTCTTTGTGGTTTTAACTGATAGTTGACCCTCCTGCATCCAGAGAATGGCTGAAATCCTGTTGGCTTGTCTCAGTAGAGTAGACCCATTAGATCAATTGTAGGATGGTAAGTCAGCAAGCAGTCCACTCAATTTGACTCAATGGCTCCTACTCTAGTCAAGACAAACAGGATTTAGCTCGATGCAGTGCTCCCTCCACTAGTTCCCTCAAGGCTTGCTAGATTGAGTACTAGATTGATGTATGTGTTCTTTTTTCACATACCTTCCATTGTAATTGACAGCAGGGTCCTTGTTTGACTAGAAGGAAGCCATCCAGATATGTGGCGCATTGAAATAAAAGCATGGATTTAAACTATGTTGTTTTGTTTCCTTCCAGGATGCTGTATCTGCTGCTACAGATGAAGAACGTTTAGTTAAAATCCACGATGTCATCCAGCAGTTACCACCTCCTCACTACAGGTTAGGATCATAGAATCATAGAGTTGGAAGAGACCACAAGGGCCACCCAGTCCAACCCCATTGTGCCATGCAGGAACTCTCAATCAAAGCATTCCCAACAGATGGCCATCCAGTCTCTGCTTAAAGACCTCCAAGGATGGAGACTCCACTACTCTCCAGGAAGGAGTTTGTCAAACAGCCCTTACTGTCAGGAAGTTCTTCCTAATGTTCAGCTGGAATCTCTTTTCCTGGAGTTTGCACCCATTGTTCTGGGTCCTGTTCTCTGGAGCAGCAAAAAAAAAAAAAGCTTGCTCCCTCCTCAATATGACATCCCTTCAAGTATTTAAACAGGACTATCATATCACCTCTTAACCTTCTCTTCTCCATGCTAAACATCCGCAGCTCCCTAAGTCATTCCTCATAGGGCTTTATGTTTTCCAGACCCTTCACCATTTTAGTTGCTCTCCTTTGGACATGCTCCACTTTCTCTACATCCTTTTTGAATTGTGGGGCCCAGAACTGGACTCAATATTCCAGGTGGGGCCTGACCAAAACAGAATAGAGTGGCATTATGACTTCCCTTGATCTAGACAGTATACTTCTATTAATGCAACCTAAAATTGCATTGGCCTTCTAGCTGCCTTTTTAGCCTTAGTATTCTTTAGTATTCTTAGTTATTTCTCAATGCACCACTTTTTTTAACAAAAATTAACACATCTCTGTGGTTCCCTTTAAAAAAAAACCCAGGGTGCCTTTAATTACATTTGGCTGTGCCCTCTTGTTCCCTGCAGGTTTTGCAGTAGAGTTCTGTCTCTCCTGGAACACAAAGATGGGCCATGTCTGTTTATATTAATCTAAATCCACATTGTATTGTGTGTGAGATCCTGAGCTGATGCCTTCCTTTCTAAAGTACTTTGCACATTCATTATGCAGTTATATAATCGCTATTAAAAGGAGGGTTAACATTTTCTGTTTGCTTTCCAATTTGTACATTCTAAGATGGCTGGCTTACTGAAGCAGCATTATTCTTGCATGTATTAAATTAAATGGTTGAATGCACACCGAGGGATTTATAGCTACATAAAGCTGACTTCTATTTTAATTAGATCAGTAACAAGACAAAGAGTGTATCTTCTGAGCTATCTAAGTTGATGTTTTATGAAGTATGAACAGGGTGCAGAAGGGCAGAACTATCTCATTTTACTAAGGAAAGGAGAGGCTGTGAAATGTGCCGAGTTTTTAATGGTAGCAGGAGGCATATCTGGTCAAATTAGAAAAATCAAGCATGTGAAATAGAAATTGCAAGAAATGTGGGGCTCTCATCCAGCATTTTAGGCAATAATTCTGCAGGTTTGATTGTCAATTAAGGTGAACCGTGTAAAGCACAAATGCAACCATAAAAATGCCTGACTATAGTTGAGACAGCAAATGGGCTTAATTGGCAACAGGGAACTAGGACAGAGCTCCAGTACTATCCACATTAAGCGCAAGTAAGAATACTGGCAAAAGTGAGTCAGACAAGTGGTTTGACTGGGAACCCTTTCAAGGCTCTCCCTAATTAAACTTGGAGCATTTGGCTGCCTTAGTAATTTATGGGCCTCCAGATTCAGGGTGGTGGTGGTAAGGATACGGTAAAATATAGAAACTGCAAGTTGTAGTAGACAGCACATTCTTTCGATGTTCTGTAGAAACAGAGACGATTAGTAGAAGATTCAAGAGTTTGTGGTTTTCCTGCTCCTTTTTCTTTTGACATGCCAGAAGGAACAAAGAATGGCAATGGTAGAACATTTCTGACATGTTTCTTTGGTAACGAGTTACCTTTTGCAGTAACAAGTTGGAATGGTGTCACTTTGTTGCCTGTCACAGCCAAGTCTGTAATTCAGTATTCTTTGGTCTAATGTAATAGAATTTGCCCTGATTACGCGTGACCAGATGCATTCTGACTCCGTCTGGAGAATGGGAGGAGGAGGAAGAACAAAAGTAACAAGGATAATATATGTGTGTGTATAAGAGAGAGAGAGAGAGTGTGTGTGTGGAGGCAGCGGATGGAAAACATAATAGAAACACGAAATCGATGGAAAACATGAGATGCAAGTGAGCTGGAAATACAGTTGCCAGGTTGAACAAGGGACAAACTTTCATATTTAGCCAATCCTCAACCAGAAATGCTTACTGTACAATTCTGTCAAGAGGAACTATGGCACATTTACCCCTGCAACCCAGTTTCCCCCATCCCAGCTATTTACTGGCTGATGCAAAATGGAGGGTGGGCAGCAGTGTAGAATTGTCTTTCTCCTTTCCTATAGCTAGATGTACAGCAATAACTTTATCCTCATAGACCTCACGAGGGCCTCTGTGAGACCATGGAGGATGCTTGTTGTTGTGCATCCAGCTACAGGAATGGAGTGGAACACTTCTCTGGCCCATGCACACACTCACACACGTACCACATGAAGGGTTTAGAGATTTCAGTATGTTCAGCCTGCTAAAGAGAAGACTGAGGGGTGATACCTCAAGGTGCAGAGAGAAGAAGGTGCTTTTTTGTTCTCTGCTGCCCCAGAGGGTAAAACCAGACCTTCATGCTTTAAGTTACAGTACCCCATATTTCTATTGAGCATTAGAAGGAACATCTTGACAGTAAAAGCAGTTCAAGAATGGAATCTGTTTCCAAAAGAGATAGTGGGGTGTCTTTCTGTGGATGTCTTCAGAAAGAGACTAGACTGGTACCTGTTGGGGATGCTCTAGGTCAATGATTCCCAAACTTTGGTCCTCCAGATGTTTTGGACTTCAACTCCCAGAAGCCCCAGGAAGCTTGACCAATAGTCAAGAATTCCGAGAGCTAGAGTCAAAAACATCTGGAGCAGTGGTTCCCAACCTCTGGGTCGCGACCCCTTTAGGGGTCGAACGATCCTTTCACAGGAGTCGCCTAAGACCATTAGAAAACACATATTTCCGATGGTCTTAGGAACCGAGATACCACAATTTTATGGTTGGGGATCACCACAACATGAGGAACTATATTAAATGGTTGCAGCATTAGGAAGGTTGAGAACCACTGATCTGGAGGATCAAATTTTGAGCATCACTGCTCTAGGTGGAGTTGCTGCATTGAGAGGGGGTTGGCCTATGGGGCCCTTCCAGCCCCATGATTTTATGATTGTATCAGCTAAAATGTGATGCAGTTGAGAGAGGAGAGGTGCCATAGTTCCTCCTGGTGGAACCTTATAGTGAGCCTTCCTGATCAAGGATTATCATATCCTACCCCTGGGTGCTCATATCAGTAAAAAGAGGCATTGCACTCCCTTCCAAGTTTTGCTACAAACTACTCACATACAGTGGAACCTTTCTTTGACTTTAAAGTTACTTAACAGCCCCAAACTACAGCCTTAATTACTGCCTGTAATTGAAAATTAGAAACCAGAATCTAAAGAATCTGCTTTGTTCTCCAACATCATGAAGCACATTTCTCATTGAATGGTTCACCTACAAGTTCTGTAAGCAAACTCTCACCAAAAAGACCAATGTCTTGTTCTTGATTTTTAACCACAATATTGCATATTGCACTTTCCACTGTGTAAACTCTTAGTGCATTCTGTATTTTATGCTTTCTTTTAACTAGATCAGTTTTGTTCTTTCCTCCACCATGGAAAAATTTAAAGAGAGCTATGTTCAGCAGTGTTAATAGTACTATTACAGTTTGTAAGTTAGATGCATATTTCAAATGCTCCCTCTGGTGGCTTCAAAAGAAGTAGAGAATTATACTTGAGCTTTCTTCTTGTCTGGTTGTTGGGATATATTAGCCTTTTGGTCAAGCATAGTGCACCTAACTGGATTTTTGCACTACTAATAAAATAAAATCCTTGGCTCTCCTAGTATAACCCCATGGTTTGCAACTGGGATAAATTGTGAATGCAATAAAATCAAATTTAGTTGCATGGTTTTAGGTGAAGGTATGTGTTGTTGTTGTTGTTAATTGTCCTTGGATCAACCCCAACTCATGGCAACCCTTTGGATGAGACATCTCCAAGATCCCCTGTCCTCCATTGTTCTGCTTAGATCCTGTAGATTTAGGCCTGTGGCCTCCCTGTCTGAGTCTCAACATCTAGCTTGCAGTCTTCCTCTCTTTCTACTACCTTCTACCTTTCCTAACAATATTGTCTTTTCTAAATCAGTCATGATTTCCTAAGATGTGGTCAAAATATTACAGCCTCAATTTGATCATTATAGCTTCCAGGGATATTTCAGGTTTGATCTGTTCAAAGACATATTTGTTAGTCTTTTTGGCTGTCCACAGTATCCTCAGCACTCTTCTTCAGCACCACATGTCAAATGAGTTGATTTTCTTTCTTTCCACTTTCTTCATTCTCCAGCTCTCATCTGTACATAATGATGGGGAATACAATGACTTGGACAAGTCTAACTTTAGTTTTCAGTTGTACAGTGGGTCCTTGTTGTCTGCTGGGGTTTTGTTCCAGGAACCTCCATGGATAACAAAATCTGTGGATGCTCAAGTCCCATTAAATACAATGAAACAGTAAAATGGTGCCCCTTATATAAAATGGAAAATCATAGTTTGCTGTTTGGAATTTATACTTTTTTTGAATATATTCAAGCCGTGGATGCTTGAATTCGTGGATAAAAAATCCATGGATAAGGAGGGGCAATGTACATCTTTATTCTTTAGGATGTTATCTAGTTCTTTCATAGCTTCCCATTCCTAGTCTTCTTTTGATGCTTGACGCAATCTTCACTCTGATCAATGTTTAATCCAAGGTACAGGAGCTCCTTATTTAGATTTCCTCATTGTCTAGGTTAAATTTATGTAGATACTCCATGCTCATTATTTTTGTTTTATGTTCAGCAGTAAGCCTGCCTTTGCCCTTTCTTCTTGGACCTTCTTTAGCAATTTTCCCAAGCCTGTGATGTTTCCCACTAGTAGTATGGTGTCATCTACATATCTTAGATTGTTGGTGTTGTTTCTTCCTATCTTCACTCTTTCTTCTTCTAAGTCTAAACCTGTCTTCATATGATATTTTCTGTGTATAACTTGAATAAGTAGGGTCATAAGTAGACTGCAGTAATACAGATTGTAAAATTGTGTATCCTTCTGAGAGAGACACTGGGATTAATAAAATAAGACTGGGTAAAGACAATTCCATACAATCAGAGTTAGCATTATCTAACACTGCCTTTATGTTCAGATTCCCATATCACACAGAGTGAATTGATGTACTGACCTACCTGCAATTGAGACATCTTCACTTTTCTCTTTTCTGTAACAGAAACTGCCAACATGTCTATTAGAAACCTTGTCGTAAGGCAGCAATTACTATCAACTGCAGTAGACCCACTGAATTAATGTAAACTTGGTTATACATATGTTCCATCAAGTCAGTGGATCTGCTGTAGTCGAGACTAACAATTAAATATAGGCACCTGTGGTTTTTTTCCTGGAATTTTCAGAGATAATAGTTTTGAATATACAGATTCTGGAGGGAAGCTGATCAGGTGAAAAGGCACCAGACCTCTAGGAACCAAAACCTTTTCCCTAAAAGGATGGTTCCCCAATTACTCTTTCTCCTCCTTGCCCAGTGTTGTCAGATCAAACCTGTCAGCATTTTACTAACAGGGTAAGGAAAGATGGTATCCTGCTTTCTGGACCATTTCATTGAAAATACCAATCAGTTTGTTTCCAGACCAAGAATAGCAGTACAAAATTCAGAGAAATGTGCACTCTAAAGGTAACTGCATTCTAATTCACGCATTATTCTGAGAAGTGCAAGTTATGTTGGGGTCCTTACCAGTACAAAAGCCTTCCTCATAGCTAACCAATCATGATGCTAAGTGAGATGGTGGTTAGCATGTGCCTCCCTTGAGAAGCTGCTAAGTAGAGAACCAACTAACCTGATATTCATACTGCTAGTTTGTAGATTTGGAGGAACTAAAGATACAGTGGATTTTGTATTAATATGGGTTCAAGATTTCTTAGGCTGTACAGTTTGTATGGTTTATTGACATAAATGCACCACATAAAGAGCACCTAAAGATTTCAGTGCAGAAGGATGAGATTTGCAGAAGCAAACCAAGGTGTTTCAAACGTTTCATTGTGCAAATGAATGGCCATTACATCACTAAACAGTTAGAATTAGCTGCATTTGGAATTACACTGCATTCTGTTGGCCGCTGTTGTGTTCGGGGAATTTTTAAATTGCTCTCTTCCTTTGTGGCATAAAATGAAAAGAATACTCAGTTATTTTTCACAAAGTAGATATTTCATCTCTACTTAAGATACCTTTTCAGAGTTTCTCATTTTGTTGTTCCACATTAGTTTTCCTTACTTGGTTTGTAGCTTGATAGGTTGTCTGTATGTAAAATGTTTTCTGTTACTACTAATAATTCTCCCTAATTTTCTAGGACACTAGAGTTCCTAATGAGGCACTTGGCTCATCTTGCGGATTACTGTGCCATCACAAACATGCACACCAAGAACTTGGCAATTGTCTGGGCACCAAACCTGCTAAGGTACCTTTTTTGTATCATATCAAAGATGCAATATCTCAAGCCAGAACTGTTTTATATTTTATGCACAAGATAATATAAAACATCTAAAATCACTTTTATATCTAACTGTGATGACTGATACCTGGCTTTTAAGATTTTACTTTGTGTCACAGTCTTTCTTGAAAGCAGTGAGAAGTGTTATTAAACAGAAGCTTTGGGACTGCTCAAGATTGAGATGTGCAAGCCATAGGCTTATGTCTCTGCACCATTTCGTGTGCATTCTCCACACTATATCTTCCTGATACACTTTGTCATTTTGTCACTGAAAAGCTCCTTTTCAAAGGTTGCGATTTGTGTCAAACTTTCATCACAATGATTATTAGCTAGATACCTTGTTAGCAACTGGAAAATTTTCAAATTGTGAAACAACTAAATGTCATATTTTATTCCCAATGACATTCTTTTCCACTCACAATAATAAGTGCCCTATGGAGCAATTTGGAGTGCAGTATGTCATTGATGAACCACTAAACAAAGAGTAAGAAACTTGCAAATGTTGGCGTTTAAGCCCTAATATGCACAGCCACTGGCCAGAGATTATGGGAGTTATATGCCAACAATATTTGGGAGCCACAGGTTGCCCACTCTGCACCAAACCTAATTTTGTGCTTGTAAAATACAAAAGTAATAGATTGTATGCCGACTTGATTATAATGGGACATCTTGTTCCAGAGATTATCTTGGCTGTAGTGATAGTTAATATTTAATTTCTCTTGTTTTTCCCCGTTAGATCAAAGCAGATAGAATCTGCTTGCTTCAGTGGAACAGCAGCCTTTATGGAGGTGCGAATCCAATCAGTGGTTGTGGAATTCATTCTCAATCATGTAGATGTTCTTTTCAGCTCCAAACTAAGCTCAGTCATTCGAGAGAGTGCAGGTATGTTGTCCCCCAAGACAGAAAAACAGTCTGAAATTCAAAGGGTTCCAGTAACACAGAACATATATACACAACATCAAAGTATGTTGTTTTTATACTTGGTGACTAAATGGAGACATGCAGGTTAAATTTTGTTGTTGATAATCACCCCTCACTTCACAACAGGCTAATGATACTAAGTTTATAAAATGGAACTTATGGGCCAGTACAGATCGGCACAATACAGCAGCTTCACAGTAGCATGGGGGTGTGACATTCAGACGGTGCATGCCCCCATACTGCCGGGAAGCTGCATGGCTGATTGCACATGGGCCGGTTTCACGGTGCTGCGGCAGCACAGCATTTAGATGCCATACAGCACAGCAAAGCCTGGGGGTCAGTAAAACCAGCCGCAAAAAGGAACGGCAGTTTGCCACTTCTTTTTTGTGGTTGCAAAATGCTGGAGTGGGGCCATGGCATGCGATTGCCATGGCATCCACCCAGCTCTTTCAGGGGTGGCATCACACTGTCGCCTGAGGGTAGTCTGTTTCACCCCAAAGTTTGTCCCATCAAAAGGTGAACTCGGGCTCAAGACAGACGGCCAGGAATTACTGTCATGGGGCCGGTTGTAGGGTTAGGGAGCGGGCAGCAACCGCACGCTCCCTAACCCTAGTACGTGTGGGCGCTGCCATGATTACGCGGCCCCACCCACACGGCACGTATCCATGACATGTCCTGTGTGACGTGTCCAAACAGCGTGTAGCACAGGACACGTCACCATGCTGCTGGAGGGTGCTTATAGCACCTTACCAGTGGCATGGAAAGGAGCTTCATTTCAGAGCTCCATTTTGGCACACGCATTGTTGGCACGGCAACCACATGGCCGTGCCAACAATGCAGAGGGGAAAGGGGTTGCCCCTTTCCTTTGCCCCTCTCCTCTGTAGGGCCGGGTTGTCCAGGGGCATAAAGCCACAAGGACACCTCTTTTCCGGGCCATGGAGAAGCGGCATTTTGCCACTTCTCTGTGGCCCAGAAAAATGCCCCAATCCAACACAAAAAGGGGTGGCTTCAGGCTGCCCCTTTGGGGCTTGTCTGTACAGCCCCTCTCTTAAACTGTCATATTCATCCATGATGAATTCCTCTAGTTTTAGAAGTTCAATTCTAAAAGCACTACTGACATTCGAAGCTTTTATATCACATTTTTCTTCCACCATGATATATGCTCTATTACCACATTCCCCAACTTGGGACCCTCATCTGTGCTGGCCTATAATTTCCATCAACCCCAGCCAGGATGTTTATTAGAGACATAGGTCTTCAAATCCTTTTGAACACCAGCACTGAAGAGTGCCAGCTGTACATTCCTTAATATGAGCTGCAGAGTCTGGATCACTGCTGAGAAGACTAGAAACTGTGACTTTATCCAGGCAAGATGTTGGTGCTACAGAATCAGTTATCAGTATAGAGACCATTCTCAAACAGGTGGCATGAAGATAATATTTTAGCTGGCATTTTCATTATTGGCCCAAGGATGGGAAGAATGGATTAAGACAAACTTTTGCCAAATGAAATCACCTCACGATTTCAACTATCTTGATTTTGCATGTCATTTCTTTTTATTCACTTCACTTTATGGCATTATGAAGTGTTATATCTAGTTTATGGCCCTTTAGCACAAACCAAAATACAGTGCGCCCACGTTTTATGCGGGCGCGCCATACGCGGCTTTCAGCATACGCAGAAAGCCATGCCAGTAGAGCCCATCGCGTGCCCTGAAAGAACTAATGGGGCATGTGCAACATATTGGTTTAGAATGAGTTTTCCATGACTTGTAGCTTCTACTCATTCTTTCCTACTACATTTGATATTTTTAGTTATTGTATTCTTTAATATATGTGGCTTTATTATCTCTTCAAATATTCAGACTCCTGATTCACTCCCACAAATATGCGTATAAAACTATACAGATGAAATGTTTGGTTTGCTGTGATTGTCACGATGTGTAAACTGCACACAGACTCTTCTAATATATTGCTGGCAGGTCCTGATTTCAATTATCCCATTTCCTATCAATCTCACTAGGGGAAAAATAGTCAAAATAGAAGTAAGAACAGGCTGTGGTAATTTGTGTAATTATACTAATTGGTGTTGTGTCTTGGATTTCATTTGTGGGTAAAACTCACACTCGTTTCCCACTGATTTGCTTGACAAGGATCATTCTACACCAGCTGGATAGCTTCCAGTGACCTCTGAGTAGCACAGGCACCCTTCTTTCAGATATAAGTAGGGAAAGGAGAACTCGTATGCTAATATCCAGTTTCATGTGGATTTAAAATCAAATTGGGTATCAAAACCCAGACTTGCTTCCTAGTAGACATGATTAAAGGGTAAGAAAAATAATTTGGTAAAACATACATTTTCATATAAACTCAAATCCATATTTTCACTTTTAAAAAGTGACTTAGTGACATTTAGCCCCTGTATACATATAATGGATAAAATACAGTCTGCCCTTCTTATACACAGATTTTTCATACACGGATTCAGGCATCCACTGTTTGAAAATGTTCCAAAAAAGTATAAATTTCAAATATCGAACCTTGATTTTCCATGTTTTATAAGGGATACCATTTTGCTATGTCATTATATTTAATGGGACTTGAGCATCCACAAATTTTGTTATCCACGGGGGATCTTTGAACCAAACCCCAGCTTATAACAAGGGTTTACTGTACTGAATTCTGGAAGCATCTCACTGACTTTGGTTCAAAAGGTGCTTCTTACTTCCTGCCTCCGCTTGCACACTTTATCATCTTCCTTTTGTCTTGTGTTTCTCTGGCAGGTCACAGTTCCTTGTCACGACCTAAATCCCTGCTGGTGTCTTCTCCTTCCACAAAGCTGCTCACTTTGGAGGAAGCACAGGCGAGGACTCAGGCCCAGATAAATTCTCCTATAGTGCCAGACAGCAAATACATCGAAGTGGGAGAAGGACCTGCTGCTCTACAGGGGAAATTCCATACTATCATAGACTTTCCATCTGAAAGGTAGAAGTGTGTGTGTGTCTGCATGTGTATCTATGCATGCCCCAAAGATCTGATGCCAACCCAAATGGATGGGTTATGGAAGCATGGTTGCATTTTATTTGGGGGGGGATAGTTTTAAGGACAGATTTAGAAAAAAATGGAGGAGAGATAGTCTTGAAAATCTGCAGATGTCATTTTATCCTGGGTGCAGTCAGCACAGCAATCCCCCTACTGGACTACTGACACAGTATTCAATACCACCTTATAGTCTAAAGGCACCAGATCCCATCTGATCTTGGAAGCTGAACAGAGTCAGCCCTGGTTAATACTTGGATGGGAGACTGCCAACAAATCCCAGGTGATGTAGGCAATAATTCAGAGGAAGGGAATTGCAAAACCACCTTTGAGTATTCCTTGCCTAAGAAAACCTCATGAAATTCATGGTGTTGCAGACGCCATGGCAGGCAGCTTAAAGGCACATAGCATACACACGTTTGTGGGGTGTTGACTAAAAGAGGGCCTTAGGAGAACTTATTTAAGAGTAGGATTGTGTCCCCGCTCCCTTTCCCAGAGCCAGAAATGCAATACACAGTTCAGGACATCCTCTAAATGGAAACTCCTTCTTGTCTCCCTACAGAAAGAGACCACCCACTAAAGTGAAAAAGTCACCTGTTGGCAGCTGGCGCTCCTTCTTTAATCTAGGGAAATCTTCATCTCTCTCCAAACGGAAACTGCAGCGTAATCCAAGTGAGCCTTCTGAAATGAAAGCAATCGCTCTAGCAGGTGAGGGTGCACCTTGTCCGTGATAGCAAAAGGAACAAGGTATCTTACACTACAGGGCTAAGTTTAATTTTTCATTCCACCAATATTTCATATTGTTTGTTTTAAATCATGGGATTACTACACATCTGGTTGTAGAATAGTTTGAATGCTGTCCTCACTGTGCTGATAACCGTTGTCTCAGGAAGATATGGGTACAGGGTAACACTTCTGTGACTTAGCATTGGTTGCAAAGTAAACATCACCTGAGTAGCATGTTATATGCTGATGACCACAGCACTAACTGTACCGATGTGAAGTCGAAGGCTTTCATGGTCGGCATCCATAGTTTTTTGTGGGTTTTTCGGGCTGTGTGACCATGTTCTAGAAGAGTTACTTCCTTACGTTTCGCCAGCATCTGTGGCTGACATCTTCAGAGGAGACACCCTTTAAAGGTCCTTTGTATTTATAAAATACTCTCTTTGGATAGTCTGAGGAAAGTACAGTATAAACATTGTTTGACATTTATAGACTGTCAAAGTAATATGAAGCTTGCTTTCCTGACATCAGGGGTTGGGGGAGTTGAAGTCTAACTCTATAAGGATTGTACTGTCTTCATCTGAATTATTTGTCTCTGCTAACTTATACCAATTTGTTAAATTAATTTGACCATTCTGTTTTTGGTTGTCCAGGAGGGCGAGGAGACAGTGGGACCCTGCGCTCAGCTAAAAGTGAAGAGTCCCTCTCCTCTTTACATGCTATTGATGGTAAGATGGCAACATTTAATGAATCCACTCCACTGGGAAAGAAGCGGTCAGCTTACTTTTTAATGATCCAAATTTGATTTTTATTTTAGTGGAATTGTCAGAAAATGCCCCTTTACCATTAAAATTATCCAAAACAGAAATTTCATGGACATTTGTTCCTTCCCAGTTTCAAAGAAAAAAAAAACAGAAGGATTGCAGGGAAAAGGGTGGAGGTGGAGTAGATCATTTCAATTCAAAACACATGGGACTAAACTTTGAGCAGGACATTAATTCGCATTATGGAGAGATGGAAGAAAACGTAAGCCTATGGATATTATATACAGTATCTCTAACATGAGGAGCTCCATAGAATTTTACATGATTGAGGTGCTTTTGATTGAACTGATCAAAATATATTAATGTATATATGCTCTCTTTCTTGCAAGGTGAATCTAAACTGTTTCGACCCAGGAGACCAAGATCTAGCAGTGATGCATTGTCTGCTTCTTTTAATGGAGACCTCCTAGGGAACATGAACCGCTGCAATTCCTATGATAACCTGCCCCATGACCATGACAGTGATGGGGAAGAAGGACATATCCATGTTCCTGCTCTCATTTCTCCAAGGTCAGCTGAGGATGTTGACCTGAGCCCACCAGAAATTGGTGTGGCTAGCCTGGATTTTGATCCTATGTCTTTCCAATGCAGCCCACCAAAAGCAGAGTCTGAGTGCCTCGACAGCAGCACTTCCCTACTGGAGTCAGTAGACTTTAATAAGGACAAGCAAGGTACCTTTAAGAGGGAGCTAGACTCAGGCAGCCAGTGTCAGACCCCTGGCAGTGCCACAAGCTCTGAACCAGTTTCCCCCTATCAAGAGAAGACCATGAGTCCCTTTTTCACTCTAGACTTGAGCCCAACAGAAGACAAATCACCCAGACCCCAGTCTTTCTCAGAGAAGGTCTCCCATGCCTTCTCCCCCAAGATGGGGCGAAAGCCAATCAGATCTCCACCGCTGCATATATCAGAGCCAGTCTCCTTCACTATACCCAGCCGAATGCCGGATGTTGTCATTGGAGGTGTGTCAGGAAGTACAGGCTCTTCAGACTGGACCAAAGGAAATGCTGGCAGTAGTGAAGCTGCAACAATGTCCCCACCCCATCTGGTAACATCACCATTACAAGACAATGAGGTGAAACCAAGTGAGGGACCCCAACAAGAATTCCAGAACCAAGAAGATGGTAAGAAACCAGAGCTTCAAAAAGAGATGGAACAATCCATGCCCAGCAGCAGCCAGAGTAAGCCTGTACCTTCTGGACAGACGCAGCCAGGTACAGTGTGTTTTCCTCCATTCTTTCTTTAAGTTCACAAGCGACCAGCTCTCTCGCTTCTCTGCGTGCCTTTAAGAGGGGGAAAATCTGGTAATAAAAAGCCAGACTGTGTGTCTTCCAGAGCATGTGGAGGTTGATCAGGCCCTAGTAGACGGCATTAAAGGAACCCCAAGCTTCTCTGCCGCCTCCTTGCATCACAATTATATATATATATCTATATCTAAAAAGATAAATGCTTGAATATTTTGTATAGCCTTATATCTTTCCACTCTTTCATAAAATGAAATGATCTCTTGCGATCCTTGCAACTTGATAAACCTTCTATTTTTAACTAAAACTAACTAAATAAATCTGGCTATACTTGAAGAAGGGACCTTTTTGACCTGAAAGTGAGTTAATTGTACAAAAGATCCTATCCAAGGATCTGACCTTTCCTTTCTGCATTATCTACTGCTTAGCTCTTTAGGAGTGCAACAGGAACCTTTAGACAATCTCTTGCACTTTTCACATCGAACTGCTGTCCTGTTTGCATGTATGACGCAGAAGATGCACTTTGTCACGCCAAGGAATTGCCACTGTCAAATGTTGGAGGAATCTTATTTTTATAATGGTCTATAGGGATTGCTCACTCTCCTTACAGGATAACATAAATTATTCTCTTTTGTTTTTGTTTTTCTACTCTTCCTCCCACTAGGAGCAGTTGCCCTCGACTCCCCCCAGGATGCTGTGCCAGTCAATTCTCTCTCTGTTGTCCCTCCTCCTCCTCCCAAAAATGCTGCACGTATATTAGCCTTAGCCCTTGCAGAATCTGCCCAACAAGCTTCTGTTCAGTCCCAGAAGAAACCGGATGTTCATTCGGAGTGCAATGCCTGCACAGAGACTGAGAGTGGAGGAACGGTAGAAAAGTTCCATCCATATTCTAGCATTACTCCAGAAAAGCTTCACCTCTATTCTCTGACAGAGACCCAGCTCAGTTTTCCAGCTACTACAGCTGGAGATCACCACAGGAGTGGATTACCTGCTGATCAAAACAGTAGCATGCCAGAGAGTAGCAATCACTTCCATGTTGGCACCCCTGGATTTCGGGACCATCCCCTTCTCCCTGGTGACATGCCTGGAAACCTTCATAGTGGCAACAACATGGGCTGGGACCATTCCCACTTCCATCCATGCATGTTGGGAGACACACATCATCCTCCTCATTCTGTTGTAACTGAAGATCAGAACCAGACTGATTCTTGTACAAGAGGACCTGTTCAATCAGAACCACCTACCACAGAGATACCTGTAGAAACCCCTCCCCTCCACACCTGTCTCCCTTTGGAGAAGAACCAAATCCACAACAACAAGCTTCATTTTCCTATCAGCACAGTAGATGACAAACTCCAGTTTCCTCCTGTTACTGCTGGAGAGAAAACACCTGCCACAGTTTTGGCATACATGATAAAGAACCAGATGGCAGCAACTGAAACAGACCCTGGAGTATCCAGCCAGAACATTGTTCCTCCCCAGCCTACCGTAGTCAGTACTAACCACGTGTGGGGTGAAGTGGGTCTTGGGAATGCTCAATACACTCTTGCAAACACCCACCAAGTTCCAGCACAGAGACCAGAGGACCATCAGCCGGCCATGGGACAATGTCCAGCTCCAGCCACTAAAACTTCTTGTGGCTTCAGTCAGGTAAAGGATATACTGAAACACTAAAGCCTTGTTTAACCCCCACACACACACACATAAACACACACAGAATGGAAAACGTATCTGCAGAAAAATTCCTCCAACCCATAACAGTGCATAAGGCGTGCTCAAGCTGTTTTAATTCCCCATTCAATTAACTTCACAAAGTGATTATTGTTATTCCCAAGTCTCTTCTGATTATCTGTTGGTTATGACAAAGGTGTGAATTTAGTGACCTGACTTCTACAAATCTAGAATAATGCCACAATACTCCATTTCATTTGCCTGTCATTTTGTTGTTGCTTTGTGCTTTCAGATCATTTCAAGTCATTTCTGACTCATGGCAACCCTAAGGTGAATCTATTTTGGGGTTTTCTTGGCAAAATTGATTCAGAG
The DNA here is from genome assembly GCF_019175285.1 of Sceloporus undulatus. Taxonomy (NCBI): domain Eukaryota; kingdom Metazoa; phylum Chordata; class Lepidosauria; order Squamata; family Phrynosomatidae; genus Sceloporus; species Sceloporus undulatus. The sequence continues at coordinate 142,325,306 of NC_056527.1, forward strand.
AGGTTTTGCGTTTTCCTTCCTCTGAGGCTTTGAGAGTGTGACTTTCCCAAGGTGACCTAGTGGGCTTCCACAACCAAGTGAGGATTTGAACTCTGGTCTCTAGAGTCCTAGTCCTACCCCCAGACCACTATGCCAAACCTGCCTCTCTTTTTCTGTCCTTAATTTTAATGATTTTTTTCTTTTTTTAAAATCCAAATTTTCCAAAGATATTTAAATAGGCGTGAAATGTATTTGAAAAGTGAAGTGAATTTATTTGAAGCTAGGTGCTGCCAGAAGACAACTG